>NC_053389.1:177681623-177984654 GCF_905171765.1 Bufo bufo
AGCTCTCAGCATGCTTAGCCAGCCTTCTATCTGGCTGTTTCTGAGCCTGTGGACTGTGACTCTCAAGAAGCACAGCCAGATAGAAGGCTGGCTAAGCATGCTGAGAGCTGTGTCCATAAATCATAACAGCACTATGGAAATTACTGACTGGCTAAGCATGCTGAGAGCTCAGTCTAAATAACATAACACATTAAAGAAATTACTGTTTCTAGCTGCTAGTCCACAGCAGCTAGAAACAGTAATTTCTTTAAAGGGATTCTGTCACCAGGTTTGACCCCTGTCAGCTAAAAATATGCTGATGTTCAGGGCGTCTTCACGATTCCTAATGTGGGCTTATAAATGTCATCTGTGGGCTTATTTAGCTAAAAAACAGCTTTTACTAACCTGTCAGTCAAACAAATAAGGTGCCCAAGGGGATGTTAATGAATGCAAGATACCCGCCGCACCCACCGCCGTTCGTGCCCAGTGCCGCCTTTCCGGACTTCTGCACCGCCTCCTAATCCTCTGTGCCGCCTCTCGCTCTCCCTCACTCCCCCCTCCTTCTGCTGTAAGATCTCGCGCTTGCGCACAGGGCTCTGCCTGATGCGCCCGTGCAGACTTCTCCATTTGGCTTCTTACAGCGAAGTGCGCATGCGCCGGCACTTCGCTCAACCCCTGTATGCGCAAGATCTTACAGCAGGAGGAGGGGGGAGGGAGGGAGAGCGAGAGGCGGCACAGAGGATTAGGAGGCGGCGCAGAAGTCCGGAAAGGCGGCGCTGGGCATGAACGGCGGCGGGTGCGGCCGACACCTTGCATTCATTAACATCCCCTTGGGCACCTTATTTGTTTGACTGACAGGTTAGTAAAAGCTGTTTTTTAGCTAAATAAGCCCACAGATGACATTTATAAGCCCACATTAGGAATCGTGAAGACGCCCTGAACATCAGCATATGTTTAGCTGACAGGGGTCAAACCTGGTGACAGAATCCCTTTAATGTGTTATGTTATTTAGACACAGCTCTCAGCATGCTTAGCCAGCCTTCTATCTGACTGGCTAAGCATGCTGAGTGCTGTGTCCATAAATCATAACACAGCTCTATGAAAATTACTGTTTCTAGCTGCTGTTGTCCACAGTCCACAGCAGCTAGAAAACAGTAATCTTCATAGTCATGTTAAATGATCACTATAGTGTCAGGAAAACAAAGCGGTTTTCCTGACACTATAGTGCCCTGAGGGTGCCCCCACCCTCAGGGTCCCCCTCCCGTGGTCCCCCTCCAAGTTGCCAAGATAGACGCCAAATGAAGGGGTAGTTGCAGGAACAAAATACTTTAATGGTATCGATAAAATATATATGTAATTAAGACACTGAGTGCAGTTCCATAAAAAGGCCCAGCAAAATCCTCAGCACCAGGCCCATGATGCTCTTAATCCGGCCCTGCATGGAGTACGATGGAGGAAACTGTTAGTTTGCAAGTTTAGGCTACTTTCACACTAGCGGCACGGACCTCCAGCAGGCTGTTCCGTTGGGTGAACAGCCTGTCGGATCCGTCCTGCCGCTAGTGACCGTGTGCCCCCGGACTGCTGCTCCGTCCCCATTGACTATAATGGGGGCGGGGCGGAGTTCTGGCGGAGGCACGGCAGCACACGGCGAGAGGCTGCCGGAATAAATGTAGGACATGTCGTAGTTTTATTCCGGCAGCCTCTCACCGTGCGCTGCCGTGCCTCCGCCGGAACTTCGCTCCCGCCCCCATTATAGTCATGGGGGATGGAGCAGCAGTCAGGGGGCACACGGTCACTAGCGGCAGGACGGATCCTGCGAGTTGAACGCATTGCACCCGCACTGAATCCGGACCCATTCATTTCTATGGGGCTGTGCACATGAGCGGTGATTTTCACGTATCACTTGTGTGTTGCGTGAAAATCGCAACAAGCTCTATTTTGTGCATTTTTCCCGCAACGCAGGCCCCTTAGAAGTGAATAGGGGTGCGTGAAAATCGCAAGCATCCGCAAGCAAGTGCGGATGCGGTGCGATTTTCACGCACGGTTGCTAGGTGACGATCGGGATGGGGACCCGATCATTATTATTTCCCCTTATAACATGGTTATAAGGAAAAATAATAGCATTCTGAATACAGAATGCATAGTACAATAGGGCTGGAGGGGTTAAAAAAATAACTAAAAAAATTTAACTCACCTTAATCCACTTGTTCGCGCAGCCGGCATCTCTTCTGTCTTCTTCTTTGAGGAATAGGACCTTTTGATGACGTCACTACGCTCATCACATGGTCCGTCACATGATCCATCACCATGGTGATGGATCATGTGATAGACCATTTGATGAGCGCAGTGACGTCACCACAGGTCCTTTACCCAGGTCCTGAAGAAAGAAGACAGAAGAGATGCCGGCTCCGCAAACAAGTGGATTAAGCTGAGTTAAATTATTATTTCTTTTTTTAACCCCTCCAGCCCTATTGTACTATGCATTCTGTATTCAGAATGCTATTATTTTCCCTTATAACCATGTTATAAGGGGAAATAATACAATCTACACAACCTTGAACCCAAACCTGAACATCTGTGAAGAAGTTCGGGTCTGGGTACCACATTCAGTTTTTTATCACGCGCGTGCAAAACACATTGCACCCGCGCGATAAAAACTAAACAACGGAACGCAATCGCAGTCAAAACTGACTGCAATTGCGTACCTACTCGCGTGGGTTTGCCGCAACGCATCCGGACCTTATCCGGACACGCTCGTGGGAAAGAGGCCTTAAAGGTGTGGTGTAATGGGGGGGTGAGGGTTGGTAAGATTGCTTACCTGCTTCCTTCTCCTGGCGCTGGCTTCCAGCTCCTTTTTTTCTAGTCCTGCGATGCTCTTCTGGTCTCCCTCACTGTAAACATCCGGTTTCACATTGCTGCAGCCAATTACTGGCTGCGGCAGAGACCAGATCCCCTTGTGTCATGTGATTTTTTGTCATGACGTAAGGGTAGAAGATCACCACCGCAGCCAGTGATTGGCTGCAAGTGATGTCAAACCTGATGTTTACAGTGAGTGAGACCAGCGAAGCATTACACGCCTAGAGGAGAAAAAGTGGGGAGTCAACATCGGGAAGCAGAAAAGTAATCTTCCTTTTACAGGTCCAGCCAAGTGGTGGGGGGTTTGCCATTCTTGCACAACCCATTTAACCATTTAACGCAAAACGCCGTACCTGTACGGCGGGGGAAGCTGTGCCAGAACGCATTCCACTATACATGCATGGCGAGCTGATCGGGCGGGTGAAGGAGCTGTGCCCGCCCTGTCACTGCAGGGTCCCGGCAGTCGCTGAAAGCTGGGCCACTGCTATATCCGCCAGCATCGCTGTAACCCCCTCTATGCCGCGATCCGCGCTGACCGCGACATAGAAGGGTTTTGCTGCGGGTGAGGGAGCCCATCGGGTCCCCGCGCTGCTGTGGCGGGGACCCGATGCGTGACCAGGCAGCCCGATGCCGTGCCGAGGAGATCCAGTCTCAGGCTGGGTCTCCTAGGCAACCTGTTAATGTATTACTCAGTGTAATACACTAACAGGCAATGCATTACAATACAGATGTATTGTAATGCATTGCAGAAGGGATCAGACCCCCAAAAGTTGAAGTCCCAGAGTAGGACAGAAATAAAGTTAAAAAAAAAAAAAATGTTAAAGTGTTTTTAATTTAAAAAAAATTAAGTTTCAAGTAAAAAAAGAAAAAAACGCCCCTTTCCCCAGATTTTATAATAAAAAATTGAAAAAAAAAAGAAAAAACACACATATTAGGTATCGCCGCATCTATAACGACCGGCTCTATAAATATATCACATCATCCTCCCCGTCCGATAAACACCATAAAAAAAAAAATAATATGTAAAAAAAAAGCCATTTTTGTCACCTTACATCACAAAATGTGCAACACCAAGTGATCAAAAAGGCGTATGTCTAACTATTTGGTACCAATAAAACCGTCACCTCATCCCGCAAAAAATGAGCCCCTACATAAGAAAATTCTAACATTCCAAAAAAAATAAAATGACATTTACAAAATTATGCCAACATAAAGTAGACATATGGGGAATGTTAGGTAATAAATATTTTATGAGGTATCAGAGAAATTGAAATTTTGAAAATTGAGGATCTTTCAAAATTTTCTGTAAATTTGGGATTTTTTCATAAATAAAGGTGAAATATATATTGCCTCAAATTTATGACTATCATGAAGTACAATGTGTCACAAGAAAACAATCTCAGAATGGCTTGGATAAGTAAAAGCGTTCTAAAATTATTACCACATAAAGCGACACATTTGCAAAAATCTGTCTGGTCCTTAAAGGTGAAAAATGGCCCGGTCCTTAAGTGGTTAACTCCAAGAACAGAAATTTGATTATTTTCTGATTCATTTTTCCAGGACTCTAAAAAGATCACAGAGCTGGAGGCTGTGATGGAGAGACAAAAGAAGAAGGTGGACAGTGAACTTCAGAAAGACAGCCTTTGAAGGGATTCAATGGGTTACTTGGACTTTAACCAGATGCTATTTAACGTCTTCCAAAGAATATATAAATATGTATATGAACTGAAATATATGAATATACCAAAGATGTCTCCAGTCACAGCTGCTGGAGAAGTTATCTATGGAGCTACTGAAGACAGAGGCCATTCCTCAGTGCATCTTGGAATGTAACAGGATATAGCGGTCAATGCCTTCTAAATGACGGGATGGGAGGTTCTGCAAATGCACTATGCCTTATTTTCTCATTCTAAAAATGAAGAATTTTTATAAAGCACAAGATATTGGTGACCACTTCTGCACTCTTATATTCCTCTGCGGCTTGGTTACGGTCAGGAATACAGTGTTCTAGTTTATTCCTTTAGGATTTGTGATCGGATGATTAGCTTTTATTGTTACCTGTTTATTCAAGTTAGTGATCTTTAGTCTGTTATTTTGCAGAACGAGGGGAAAAAATCCTCTATATTGATACCTTTGCCAAAGTTTTAAAATTCTACATTTTATATGTGGGTGGATAAGGGCAAATCGCCTGTACGGGTATTGTAGGAAGAAAGCATTTGAGTTCTGTTGTATGTATGAAGTCGGAAACAGTGACTACAAGCAACGAATCAATTCTGACTACACCAGCATCATTTATATTTGCTTATTATTTTAAGGAACCAGAAATATATATGTACACACCATATGGTCTAATACAAAATAGTACTATTGAGATCAATTTTATTTAGGTGGTTCTAGACTTTTGACTCGCCCTGTATATACCGTACATCTAAAGTGATGGGTCAGAAATCTCCTGTATTCTGCTGTAATCTCTATTTTTTCATTTGTATGTAATAATGTCTGTCGACCTATTTAAATATATAACAATAAATTAAAGGGCTATATATTTCAGTAAAAAATACTTTCACTGTGATCACAAAGTCTACTTTATATTTTATGCTTTATATTGGGTGGGTGTAACATGACATGCAAAATAATACATTCATCTCTGTACTTTTTGCACTTTTTTTTATTAACCACAAGTCTTTATTTTCTGATTGGTGATTGGGCCAGTGCAATGTCCCTCTCACTGCAGTAAAGTCTAAACACCTTACTGACTGATTCAAATGCTTGGCCATGCATATTCTGGACTGTCTTGGTTCTCTCTTTTCTTTCTGGGGTACTGTAGAGATGGCTTTCTTCATGTAGCTCCTCTCACATCATCAGCTAGCACTAGAGTCACTCACTAAACTAGAGGCGGACCTAAGTCAATCACCTAGTTTCCTACAAGGGGAAAGTCAGGATTGTTAACCCTGACTTATCTATACAGAGCTATACTGGGTTATATAACACATCCAATAATTGTATACAACAAGAAACAATTTGCAAGTACCATATTCTGGGATACTGAATAAATTATCATTCTATGTATTATTCACCTTAGGGATAACTGTACTCAATATCTGAAAAATCATGTGATAACTGATGCCCCTGAACATTTTGTATGACAAAACAGTGGCTCTGCAGGGTTTATTCATAACCTATTAAAGGCAATTATACTGAAAAAACATTGAAGGCCTAGCATAGATGGCCGATGGGGTCAGGACCTGATACTGCAGCTTTGCTGCATCCACTTAAATAGGGATAAACTGCACTACCAAGCACAGCTGCATGCAGGGACAAGCGGCTGGGTCTAGGGGCCTTGGTGTTTACTGGAGCGTAACCTAATACTGATAAATGGAGTACCGGTAAATAGTGAGGGTTTACAAGTTTGTACACCCACTGATAAGCCACCAACATTAGGCCATCACTGTTCTTTATCAGTAGTAATAAAGAACAGTAGCTCAAGTTTGCTGTCAAGCAGAGGATCTACTGGTGCCCCACTGTCTCCATATTCCCCTCCCCCTTTGTCATGTCTGTGCCAGGGCCACCTGCAGTTGGAGGAATGAGTTCTCCAGAATGGTCTCAAGGTGCCATGAGGAAACAAAATTTTGATCAGGCTATACTTGTGCTGTACTACTTATAAAGGGAAGAGGATGGTGAGATCATGCATGCGTCACCTCACTGCACAGGTAAAGAAAGTGAGCTGCTATACTGAATCAGCAGAGAAGTGTGCATGCTCACAGGAAGACTGCACCATTTTTGGTATAAATTTCTTTGTAACCATCTATTTTGTTAATTATTACTATTAGCAAAGATTAAAGGGGTTCTGTAGCGTTTTCTTACTGGTGATCTATCCTCCATCAGCATCTGATCGGCAGGGGTCCGACACCCGGGATCCCTGCCGATCAGCTGTTTGAGAAGGCAACGGCACTGGCAGGGGCGGACTAGGAACTTAATGTGGCCCTGGAAAAAAGAAAAGAAAAGTGGCCACAAGTTGATGGTAGGTCCAAATTGACAGAAGGCTGGACAACATGAGTAGACAGGGACAACAGAAATAAACGGGGCAGAACCAAATACAAAAGTGCAGCACAAAATACTGCCACCTAGTCACAGTATTTAACTGTATCACTGTTCTGAGGACAGTGATGCAGTTGAATTCAGGAGTGTGACCACCGGCCAGGTGCAAAAATACTTAATGCTCCTACATTAATTAATGCTGAGAGCATCAGATTGTTGTGTACCTGATGTGTACCTGATGGCTGTGAGGAGGGCTCGTGTGGCCTCCCTGGGCATTGGCCCACCAGGAAATTTCCCTGTAAGGTCTATGACCAGTCCGCCCCTAGGTGCTGGCAGTAGCACCGCGGCCTTCTCGTTGTTTCCTGCAGGCCCCGTGACATCAGGACTAGTATCACTGGATAGATCATCAGTAAGAAAAAGCTGCAAAACCCCTTTAACGATTTTTCAAAAGTGGCACAATTCGGCATGATCGTGCTTAGAGATGAGCGAAGGAGTCCAAAATTTGATTCGGCTGCTTTGCCGAATTTTACAAAAAAATTCTCTTCGTGGAAATGCATTTCTTTGAAAGTAGCAGATGCAATGACAGGTCCAAATGGATGAGGTATGTTTTTTTTGTTTTTTACACTATTTCAGGTAAAAATCTATTCGCTGCCATGAAGCACGAGAAAATTCGGCTTCACGGCAATTCACTCAACACTGATTGGGATGGTAGAACACCCTTTAAGGCAGTTGTCCAGCCATATGATTTCTCATCTAAGGTGCAGATTCCTAAGCAGCATCGCAAGTGTCAAACATTGCTAAATGTTTTCTGTTACCCCATGTAGCAGGCACTTTTCTGACTTGGTGGTGAGTGGGCTGCCCCACCTTACATAGCCCTCTAACTTTCTCTATGCAGTTGCTGGGACTTCCTGTTTATCCTGCCGTGTCCTTCTAATAAAGTGGGACGTGTAATTCTGCCCATCACTGCATACACAAGGTGACCATACGTCCTCTTATCCCAGACATGTCCTCTTTCTGGGACCTCAAAAAATTGTCTGCTACAGGGCAAGAGCTGAGGGACCTGCAGTGACATCACTGTCATGTGATCAGTGCAGGAGGGGCCGAAGCTCAGCAGTTGAGAAGTGCTGATGACCTGTGATGATGTCACTGTCATACTGTATGATCAGTGCAGGAGGGGCAGAGTTTAGCAGCTGAAAACTGGTGAGCCTAAGAAACCTTGGAAGTTGTCTCTGAGTTGTCCTCTGGCTCTGATGTAACATAATAACCGCCTGGACACGCTGGGAGTTGTAGTCCTCCTCTCAGTGGCAACTCTAGAAACAATATATAGGGGAGGCACATAAGATACCACGGTCAAAAATGGGGGGCACTAATAATTTTCACCACTCAATCATACTACTGAAAAAAAACGAAATAAGTACTGTATATACACTGCTCAAAAAAATAAAGGGAACACTTAAACAACACAATGTAACTCCAAGTCAATCACACTTCTGTGAAATCAAACTGTCCACTTAGGAAGCAACACTGAGTGACAATCAATTTCACATGCTGTTGTGCAAATGGGATAGACAACAGGTGGAAATTATAGGCAATTAGCAAGACACCCCAATAAAGGAGTGGTTCTGCAGGTGGTGACCTGACCACTTCTCAGTTCCTATGCTTCCTGGCTGATGTTTTGGTCACTTTTGAATGCTGCCGGTGCTTTCACTCTAGTGGTAGCATGAGACGGAGTCTGCAACCCACACAAGTGGCTCAGGTAGTGCAGCTTATCCAGGATGGCACATCAATGCGAGCTGTGGCAAGAAGGTTTGCTGTGTCTGTCAGCGTAGTGTCCAGAGCATGGAGGCGCTACCAGGAGACAGGCCAGTACATCAGGAGACGTGGAGGAGGCCGTAGGAGGGCAACAACCCAGCAGCAGGACCGCTACCTCCGCCTTTGTGCAAGGAGGGACAGGAGGAGCACTGCCAGAGCCCTGCAAAATGACCTCCAGCAGGCCACAAATGTGCATGTGTCTGCTCAAACGGTCAGAAACAGACTCCATGAGGGTGATATGAGGGCCCCACGTCCACAGGTGGGGGTTGTGCTTACAGCCCAACACCGTGCAGGAAGTTTGGCATTTGCCAGAAAACACCAAGATTGGCAAATTCGCCACTGGCGCCCTGTGCTCTTCACAGATGAAAGCAGGTTCACACTGAGCACATGTGACAGACGTGACAGAGTCTGGAGACGCCGTGGAGAACGTTCTGCTGCCTGCAACATCCTCCAGCATGACCGGTTTGGCATTGGGTCAGTAATGGTGTGGGGTGGCATTTCTTTGGAGGGCCGCACAGCCCTCCATGTGCTCGCCAGAGGTAGCCTGACTGCCATTAGGTACCGAGATGAGATCCTCAGACCCCTTGTGAGACCATATGCTGGTGCGGTTGGCCCTGGGTTCCTCCTAATGCAAGACAATACTAGACCTCATGTGGCTGGAGTGTGTCAGCAGTTCCTGCAAGACGAAGGCATTGATGCTATGGACTGGCCCGCCCGTTCCCCAGACCTGAATCCAATTGAGCACATCTGGGACATCACATCTCGCTCTATCCACCAACGTCACGTTGCACCACAGACTGTCCAGGAGTTGGCAGATGCTTTAGTCCAGGTCTGGGAGGAGATCCCTCAGGAGACCGTCTGCCACCTCATCAGGAGCATGCACAGGCGTTGTAGGGAGGTCATACAGGCACGTGGAGGCCACACACACTACTGAGCCTCATTTTGACTTGTTTTAAGGACATTACATCAAAGTTGGATCAGCCTGTAGTGTGTTTTTCCACTTTAATTTTGAGGGTGCCTCCAAATCCAGACCTCCATGGGTTAAAAAATTTGATTTCCATATTTTTTTTTTGTGTGATTTTGTTGTCAGCACATTCAACTATGTAAAGAACAAAGTATTTGTAACAGCCAGACAGTTGAGAAGCTCTGACAGGAGCCTTTCAGATACTCCTCCTTGAATTTCTTTGTTTTGGTTTAGTTTCTCATCTCGTTAGTCTATCTCAGCTGTCATGCTGTTGGACTGATTGCTGCCCTTTAAGTTCCTCCCCAGAATGCAGTAGTGTGCGGCTTATACAACTTCCTGGAGTGTGTGTGCATGCTGTTCCTTGTTCCCAGTCCACAGTCCCCAGTCGTCTGCAAGATAAGTTCTGTTTATGTATTTATGATTTTCTGTTTTCTGGATCCAGGTGACCCTGACTCCCTCCGTGTCTGTGTAGGGAGCCGGTGGTCGTGTCCCCTCACTATTGTAGGGTCTTCAGGTGTAAGATAGTCGAGGTACGTGGATATGCGCCCATCCACCTTTGGGGTGGTCGCATAGGCTGAGCAATAAGGGAGAGCGGCAGGTCTCTTGCAGGGGTCTCCCCTTTTGTTCCTTAGTTGTGGATCCAGTGAGTCATTGTTTATATTATTGTCTTGTTTCCTGTACACCATCCGTGACATTATAAGCCGCCAAAACCGTCTCAAGCATGGATCCGGTTACACTTTTGGCTGAGCGCTTCCAGGGTCTTTCATTGGAGGTAGCTGATCTCCGTAAGACTTTTTCTCAGTTTCAAGTGACCGGTTCAGCTTGCGTTCATGGAGTTTGTTCTGAGCCTAAGATCTCGCTCTCGGATACGTTCTCCGGGTGTAGTGAGTATTTTGTGCGTTTTAGAGAGGCTTGCAAACTCCATTTTCGCCTTCTTCCCCATTCCTCTGGTGATGAAAAACGGAGGGTGGGGATCATTATATCACTGCTCAGGGGTAACGCTCAATCCTGGGCCTTTTCGCTGCCGGAGGGGGCACGGCCCCTCCGTTCAGTGGATGAATTCTTTTTAGCCCTGGGTCAGATATATGATGATCCGGATCGTATTGCTCTGGCTGAGTCTAGACTACGTCTGTTATGCCAGGGTAAACAATCCGCAGAGATATACTGCTCAGAATTTCGGAGATGGGCAGCTGATACTGGTTGGAATGATGCTGCACTCCGAAGTCAATTTTGCCATGGTCTTTCAGAGAGATTGAAAGATGCATTTGCCTTTCATGAGAGACCTACCTCCTTGGATTCTGCTATGTCTCAGGCCGTTCGTATTGACAGGCGTCTTAGAGAGAGAGGAGAGATCTCTCCTTCCTGTCATACTCAGTCCCGGGACAGTGCAGCGGTCTCTTTCTGTGCGCAGGGGTCTCAGTCGCTGTCAGCCCCTTCTGAGCAGGAGCCCATGCAGCTGGGGTTGATTGCCTCTGACGATAGAAGATTCAGCCCGCATGGGAGGGTTTGTTTTTGTTGTGGAGGTATAAATCATTTGGCAAATGTTTGTCCCTCTAGGAGATTCAGGCAGTTTTCTGGGAGTAATAAAGAAACTAAAAGGAAAAAATCTTTTAAAAATGTTCCGTCTGTTACTATTGGCAGGGTTGAGGCGGAAATTGAAGGTTTTCCGTTTGCTTGTAGTTCCCGTTTTGTCCTGCCTGCTAGGGTGGCGCTAGAGAGCAAAAACATTTTTTGTGAGATTTTTGTGGATAGTGGAGCAGCTGTCAATCTCATTGATAATCAATTTGCAATACCTCGTGGTTTCCAGGTATGCACTTTGGGAAAGGATATTCCTGTTTTTGCTATTGATTCCGCTCCACTTTCTCAGAAATCATTAAAGGGCATAGTTCACAATATCCGTTTAATTGTCAGTGATGCTCATGTTGAGGATGTGTCATGTTTCGTCCTTAGCGGTTTGCCTACTCCTCTAGTGTTGGGGCTACCCTGGCTCACTAAACATAACCCCACCATTGATTGGCAAGCGAGGCAAATAAATGGTTGGAGTGACTTTTGCAGAGAGAATTGCCTCATGACATCTGTTTCTGAGGTTTCTACTAAGACTGTACCACCTTTCCTCTCTGAATTTTCGGATGTCTTCTCTAAGAGTGGAGTTCAGGATTTGCCCCCGCACAGGGAGTACGATTGCCCTATTAATCTCATCCCAGGCGCCAAGCTGCCTAAATCTCGTTTATACAATCTTTCCCAACCTGAGAGGGTCGCTATGCGTGCTTATATCTCTGAGAGTCTAAGAAAAGGACACATACGACCCTCGAAGTCACCTGTTGCCGCTGGTTTTTTCTTTGTTAAGAAAAAAGATGGTTCTTTAAGACCTTGTCTGGATTTCAGGGAGCTGAACAGTATCACTATTCGTGACCCTTATCCGCTTCCTCTGATCCCGGACCTGTTTAACCAGGTTGTTGGGGCTAAAGTCTTTTCCAAATTAGACCTAAGAGGGGCATACAACCTGGTCAGGGTCAGAGAAGGAGACGAATGGAAGACGGCTTTCAATACCCCTGAGGGCCATTTTGAGAATTTGGTTATGCCTTTTGGTTTGATGAATGCCCCAGCCGTTTTTCAGCATTTCGTGAACAGCATTTTTTATCATTTAATGGGAAAATTTGTATTAGTGTATTTGGATGACATTTTGATTTTTTCTCCTGATTTCAAGACTCATAAGGAACATTTACGTCAGGTCTTGCTCATCCTGCGGGAGAATAAATTATACGCGAAACTGGAAAAATGTGTGTTTGCGGTTCCAGAAATTCAATTTCTGGGGATTCTTCTCTCCGCTTCTGGTTTTCGCATGGACCCCGAGAAGGTCCGCCCTGTGCTTGAGTGGGAGCTTCCTGAGAATCAGAAGGCGCTGATGCGTTTTTTGGGCTTTGCCAATTATTACAGGAAATTTATTTTGAATTATTCCTCTGTTGTTAAACCACTCACTGATATGACCATAAAGGGGGTAGATTTTTCTTCCTGGTCGGTAGAGGCGCGTAAGGCCTTTTCTAATATCAAGGAGAGTTTTGCTTCCGCTCCCATCCTGGTACAACCTGATATTTCGTTACCCTTCATAGTTGAGGTTGATGCTTCTGAGGTAGGGGTGGGTGCGGTCTTGTCTCAGGGTTCCTCTCCTGCCAAATGGCAACCGTGTGCCTTTTTCTCAAAGAAACTCTCCTCCGCAGAGAGAAATTATGATGTGGGAGATAGGGAATTGTTGGCCATCAAGTTGGCTTTTGAAGAATGGCGCCATTGGCTAGAGGGAGCCAGACACCCTATTACCGTGTTTACTGACCATAAAAATCTGGCCTACTTGGAGTCAGCCAAGCGTCTGAACCCGAGACAGGCCAGATGGTCTTTGTTCTTTTCAAGGTTTAATTTTGTTGTCATGTTCCGCCCTGGGGTTAAGAATGTGAAGGCAGATGCCCTGTCACGTTGTTTTCCGGGAGGTGGGAATTTTGAAGACCCGGGTCCCATTTTGGCTGAAGGTGTGGTGGTCTCTGCTCTTTTTCCTGAATTGGAGGCAGAGGTGCAGGCAGCCCAGTCAGAGGCTCCTGATCTTTGTCCTCCTGGGAGGTTGTTTGTGCCTCTCGCTTTGAGACACAAGATTTTTAAGGAACACCACGATACGGTCCTTGCTGGGCACCCGGGGGCAAGAGCCACACTGGATCTCATCGCTCGGAGATTCTGGTGGCCTGCGCTTCGTAAGTCGGTTGAGGGTTTTGTGGCAGCTTGCGAGACTTGCGCTCATGCCAAAGTCCCTCATTCACAGCCATCAGGTCCTCTCCTTCCCTTACCCATTCCTTCCCGTCCTTGGACACATCTGTCCATGGACTTCATAACGGACTTGCCTCGTTCCTCGGGGAAGACTGTGATTCTGGTGGTGGTGGACCGTTTTAGCAAAATGGTGCATTTCATCCCTTTTCCTGGTTTGCCCAATGCTAAGACGCTGGCGCAGGCATTTATTGACCACATTGTCAAATTGCATGGTATTCCTTCAGACATAGTCTCTGATAGGGGCACGCAGTTTGTTTCCAGATTCTGGAAGGCTTTCTGTTCTCGCTTGGGGGTTCGGTTGTCATTCTCTTCTGCTTTCCACCCGCAGTCGAATGGCCAGACAGAGCGCGTCAATCAGAATCTGGAGACATATCTGCGCTGTTTTGTGGCGGAGAATCAGGAGGATTGGTGTTCTTTTTTGTCCCTTGCTGAGTTTGCTTTAAATAACCGTCGTCAGGAGTCCTCTGATAAGTCACCATTTTTTGGTGCATATGGGTTTCATCCGCAGTTTGGGACTTTCTCGGGAGAGGGGTCTTCTGGTTTACCTGATGAGGACAGATTCTCCTCGTCTTTGTCATCTATTTGGCAAAAGATTCAGGATAATCTAAAGAGCATGAGTGAGAGATATAAGCGTGTGGCAGATAAGAGACGTGTGCCTGGTCCGGACCTGAATGTTGGTGATCTGGTGTGGTTGTCTACCAAGAATATCAGATTGAAGGTTCCCTCCTGGAAGTTGGGTCCTAGGTTTATTGGGCCTTACAAGATCCTGTCTGTCATCAATCCTGTTGCCTACCGTCTGGATCTTCCTCAGACTTGGAGGATCCATAATGTTTTTCATAAATCCTTATTGAAACCTTATGTTCAACCTATTGTGCCCTCGCCTTTGCCTCCTCCTCCGATTGTGGTTGATGGAAATCTTGAATTTCAGGTCTCTAGGATTGTGGATTCTCGTCTTGTCCGCGGTTCCCTCCA
Organism: Bufo bufo; assembly: GCF_905171765.1. Taxonomy (NCBI): domain Eukaryota; kingdom Metazoa; phylum Chordata; class Amphibia; order Anura; family Bufonidae; genus Bufo; species Bufo bufo. The sequence goes on from NC_053389.1 coordinate 177,696,055, forward strand.
GTACCTCGTTCATTGGGAGGGTTATGGTCCTGAGGAGAGGATGTGGGTCCCAGTGACGGACATTAAGGCCTCTCGTCTCATCAGGGCTTTCCATAGGTCCCATCCTGAGAAGGTGGGCTCTGAGTGTCCGGAGTCCACTCGTAGAGGGAGGGGTACTGTCACAGCCAGACAGTTGAGAAGCTCTGACAGGAGCCTTTCAGATCCTTCTCCTTGAATTTCTTTGTTTTGGTTTAGTTTCTCATCTCGTTAGTCTATCTCAGCTGTCATGCTGTTGGACTGATTGCTGCCCTTTAAGTTCCTCCCCAGAATGCAGTAGTGTGCGGCTTATACAACTTCCTGGAGTGTGTGTGCATGCTGTTCCTTGTTCCCAGTCCACAGTCCCCAGTCGTCTGCAAGATAAGTTCTGTTTATGTATTTATGATTTTCTGTTTTCTGGATCCAGGTGACCCTGACTCCCTCCGTGTCTGTGTAGGGAGCCGGTGGTCGTGTCCCCTCACTATTGTAGGGTCTTCAGGTGTAAGATAGTCGAGGTACGTGGATATGCGCCCATCCACCTTTGGGGTGGTCGCATAGGCTGAGCAATAAGGGAGAGCGGCAGGTCTCTTGCAGGGGTCTCCCCTTTTGTTCCTTAGTTGTGGATCCAGTGAGTCATTGTTTATATTATTGTCTTGTTTCCTGTACACCATCCGTGACAGTATTTCAGAAGAATATTTAATTAATTCAGATCTAGGATGTGTTATTTATGTGTTCCCTTAATTTTTTTGAGCAGTGTATAAATAAGATTACAAAATACGAGAGTATTGCGGTATGCAGGGATACCTTTTTATTGTACTAACCTAATACTTAAAAGACAAACTTTCAAGAGTTTTCCTTTCTTCCTCGGTATGGATGCACTAGTCAGGGGTGCATGTAACGCAGGGTGCGCTGGTCAGGGGGTGCATGTAACGTAGGGGGCGCTGGTCAGGGGTGCATGTAACGCAGGGGGCGCTGGTCAGGGGTGCATCGCAGATAGAAAAGGTACTTACAGTTCTGATGTGCTCTGTCCTCGTGCCTTCTTCCTCTAGGCGTGGTGGCACGGGGAGGGGCGCGCAATGATGTTTCCTGATGTTAAATTCCCAAACCGCATTCTTTTCTGCCTCTGCAGGCCCTGCTAGGCTGAAATACACAGGCAGCCAATGGCAGTGCTGCCCTCTCCCTCCCAGCCAATAGCAGCTGAGGTGGGCGGGGGGGAAGATTCACTTGATTGCCGAGGAGCCCGAAGTGAAGCGGGTGGGCAGCATGGGCAGTACGGGCAGTACTTTCAGTTTGGCGAAACTGACAGATCGCCACTGTACTAGTGCTGGCGGCCAGCGTTTTAAAGGGGAATCAGCCGGGTGGGGGGCGGGGAACACATGGCGACGCCTATGCCTCCTCTTATTCCTCCTCTTATGCCTCCTCCCTGTAATGTGCTACGCTATCACATTATATCAGCCTGGACACGCTGGAAGTTATAGTCCTCTCCTTTTATACCTCCTCCCTGAAATGTCCTCTTGTATCCCATAATAATGACCTAAACATGCTGGGAGTTGTAGTCCTCTCCTCTTATATCCAAAATAGGTCAATATAAGTCAGTATGTCGACACTACCTTCTTCTGCTCTGATCACTGCAGTACCACAGAACTCTATGGAACTTATCAGGGATGCTAATGGATAAGTGGTGCTCTGCATATAATACTTCACAATCCAATCTTCGAAGGATGAAGCAATGCGGCACTCACCAGAAAATCCTTTCTGCAGCCAGAAATCCATAAAATATATAGGCTTTGATGTGCAGGATGCGAAAGTAAGGCAACAGCCGTTTCGCACTAACTCCGCTTCATCAGGCCTGTGGAAGCTCTCCTCTTATACCGCCTGTCTGTAATGTGCTCTGCTATCACACTATATCACTCATGCTGGGAGTTGTAGTGCTCTCCTCTTATACCTCCTGTCTGTGATGTGCTCTGCTATCACACTATATCAGCCATGCTGGGAGTTGTAGTGCTCTCCTCTTATACCTCCTGTCTGTGATGTGCTCTGCTATCACACTATATCAGCCATGCTGGGAGTTGTAGTGCTCTCCTCTTATACCTCCTGTCTGTAATGTGCTCTGCTATCACATAATATCAGTCTGGACATGCTGTGAGTTGTGGTGCTCTCCTCTTATACCTCCGGTCTGTAATGTGCTCTGCTATCACACTATAAAAGCCATGCTGTGAGTGCTCTCCTCTTATTCATCCTGTCTGTAATGTGGTCTGCTATCACATTATATTATCCATGCTGGGAGTTGTAGTGCTCTCCTCTAATACCTCCTGTCTGTAATGTGCTCTGCTTTCACATTATATCAGTCTGGAAATGCTGTGAGTTATGGTGCTCTACTCTTATACCTCCTGTCTGTAATGTGCTCTGCTATCACACTATATCAGCCATGCTGTGAGTTGTAGTGCTCTCCTCTTATACATCCTGTCTGTAATGTGCTCTGCTATCACACTATATCATCCTCTGCAATGTGCTCTGCTATCACACTATATCATCCATGCTGGGAGTTGTAGTGCTCTCCTCTTATACCTCTTGTCTGGAATGTGCTCTGCTATCACACTACACTCACCTAAAGAATTATTAGGAACACCTGTTCTATTTCTCATTAATGCAATTATCTAGTCAACCAATCACATGGCAGTTGCTTCAATGCATTTAGGGGGGTGGTCTTGGTCAAGACAATCTCCTGAACTCCAAACTGAATGTCAGAATGGGAAAGAAAGGTGATTTAAGCAATTTTGAGCGTGGCATGGTTGTTGGTGCCAGACGGGCCGGTCTGAGTATTTCACAATCTGCTCAGTTACTGGGATTTTCACGCACAACCATTTCTAGGGTTTACAAAGAATGGTGTGAAAAGGGAAAAACATCCAGTATGCGGCAGTCCTGTGGGCAAAAATGCCTTGTGGATGCTAGAGATCAGAGGAGAATGGGCCGACTGATTCAAGCTGATAGAAGAGCAACGTTGACTGAAATAACCACTCGTTACAACCGAGGTATGCAGCAAAGCATTTGTGAAGCCACAACACGCACAACCTTGAGGCGGATGGGCTACAACAGCAGAAGACCCCACCGGGTACCACTCATCTCCACTACAAATAGGAAAAAGAGGCTACAATTTGCACGAGCTCACCAAAATTGGACTGTTGAAGACTGGAAAAATGTTGCCTGGTCTGATGAGTCTCGATTTCTGTTGAGACATTCAAATGGTAGAGTCCGAATTTGGCGTAAACAGAATGAGAACATGTATCCATCCTCTGATGGCTACTTCCAGCAGGATAATGCACCATGTCACAAAGCTCGAATCATTTCAAATTGGTTTCTTGAACATGACAATCAGTTCACTGTACTAAAATGGCCCCCACAGTCACCAGATCTCAACCCAATAGAGCATCTTTGGGATGTGGTTGAACGGGAGCTTCGTGCCCTGGATGTGCATCCCTCAAATCTCCATCAACTGCAAGATGCTATCCTATCAATATGGGCCAACATTTCTAAAGAATGCTATCAGCACCTTGTTGAATAAATGCCACGTAGAATTAAGGCAGTTCTGAAGGCAAAAGGGGGTCCCACACCGTATTAGTATGGTGTTCCTAATAATTCTTTAGGTGAGTGTATATCAGCCATGCTGTGAGTTGTAGTGCTCTCCTCTTATACATCCTGTCTGTAATGTGCTCTGCTATCACACTATATCATCCTCTGTAATGTGCTCTGCTATCACACTATATCATCCATGCTGGGAGTTGTAGTGCTCTCCTCTTATACCTCTTGTCTGTAATGTGCTCTGCTATCACACTATATCAACCTGGACATGCTGTGAGTTGTACTCATCTCATCTTATACCTCCTACTTGAAATGTCCTCTGATATCCTATAATAAATACCAGAGCATGCTAGGAGTTGTAGTCCTCTCCTCTCACACCTCCTTCCTGTAATGTCCTTTGATGCTGGTATATAGATTAAGGTTTCCATTCTGTGTGTTGTATTGTAACCCACTAAAAGTGGTTACATTTATACACTGATCTGAGGTCTGTATGAATTTGGGGGCTGATCAAGGGTCTGTATGAATTTGGGGTTTGATGTATGGTGGACTGGTTGCAGAAGGCTGAAGAACACCCCGTCCATTTCCATCCCATCTGCATATAACGCAGCCTGGGTCTCAAGTTGCAGCAGAGGTGATGAGACACAGGCCGTGATATATAGAGATGGTTCTGCTGATCTTCATTTTGTTGGATGCGTAGTGTTCTACAAAGAGAAGATCAGCAGCCGCAGAAGTTAGTACACAGCGTCCATGTACATCTATATATGACGCGGTCTGTGTCTCATTGCAGGTCTCTTCTACAGTTATGGCCTCCAGCAGCCTATAGGAAGAACTGAAGGAACGGCATACCCCACATCCAGGTAGCATTATTTGATGGTGGGGAGGGGGCACTTTTTTGATGTTGGTTTTGTTAGTGTCTGTCTGCCCCATGCCACCTTACTGCCTCAAGTGTGATATGTCTCTTTCTTTATCTATATATACAGGGGGCAGAACTACCAGAGGTCTGTGGCAGCAGAGGGGCCCAGGGTGTGACGCCCAAGCCTCTCCTGCCAGTACACACTCACACACAATCATGATTACTGTGTACGTACTAATGGGCAATGGTCAGGCCGCTATGGATGACAGACACAGCAGCCACTGCCCAGCAGTAGGCGCGATAAAATCATGTCATTATGCCTGCTATATACAGCACTATATACCTATTATATCCACTGACGTGTCCTCTAATACACATGTTCTCTTTCCTCATCTTCTTCACTAGAAGAAGACCACTAAAATCTTTCAGCCATGTATCATCTCTGCAGAGTTTGTCAAACATGTTAGAATCCTCATTTTTCCATCATCCCCCACTTCTGGTGCACCAACAGAGTCATCCTGCTGCTACCCCCAATAATGTCCCCGCTCTGCTCCCCAATGCCCCTAAATACTATACTGAAAAAATAATAGAAATACAGATAGTCCCACAAATAGTTCTCCCAAAAGTCAGACTAATGGTAATTCTTTACTACAGTGGCCTTATAACTAGTAGTGTCCCCTACAGTGATAATGCTCCCTGAGAGTGCCCCACAGAACATACAGTACTAATAGTGCCCTCGGTGGTGATAAAGCTGTCCAAAGTTCCCACCAGTAGTAATAAGGCTCCCTTTTTTTGCATACTACCTACTACCCTGGGCGGCTCACTCCGAAACCAGCTCTTCTTTCAGGAAAAGTGACAGTAAATTGCCGGCTGCAGAAAATAGTTCGGCAAAGTAATTGGTGCGAGATTCCTACGATCCCCGAAGGGGTGAGATTTCTACAACTCCTATACACAGCCACAATCTGCAGCAACTAAACTATCCGGCAAGTGATACAGCCCACCGCCATAACCGGGAGTAAAAGCGCGCCAACACATGGGACGCCAAGCCCGATTCAGCGCAGAAAGAAGAGAGCCAGGAGAGGATCGTATCACAGCACTTGTGTGGTAATCTAGCTACAGCTACATAGTAGCCATTACTAAATACTTCGAATGTCATAAAACGCTATCACTTCATACAGAGGAACAGTTTGATTGTACTTATGCTTATATCACTACTGGAATACCAACCATCACTATAACAGTATTTTCTACCCACGGATGAGATTTATATATTCAAACCATGTTCTTTACCCACGGATAATATTTATATATTCAAATCATGTCTTTATTATTTTTACCATCACGTTTTGAAGTATCACAATTAATTTATCCCAATCAGTGGACCTTGTATCATTATTATTATCTCTTATAGCACTGGACTCAACATATTTTTTCATCCTATAGTTTTTTACTTCATTTTTTGATATAATTTTTATATTTTTCAAATTTTTTTCTTTTTTATATCTCATAATCACTAAACTGAATCCCTGTACATGGACTTAGCGTATAATTATTATTAACTGACTGATCTGGAATATCCTAGTTTTTATATTTTTTTTTTAAACATGAAACATCTTTTTAAATTCCTTTATATAAATACTCTAATAAATTATATATACTTTTTAGCAACTTTATGTATCTTTCCATAAATCAAATACTATCGAATATATTCCAGTGGCCAAAATATCCAACTAATTGGCTCCTGGGATATACAGGTGAAACTCGAAAAATTTGAATATCGTGCAAAAGTCCATTTATTTCAGTAATGCAAATTAAAAGGAATTGCATTAATGCAGCTTAAAATTAGAATTTAGTGAAAAGGTTCAATATTCTAGGCTCAAAGTGTCACACTCTAGTCAGCTAATTAATCCATATCCCCTGAGCAAAGGGTACCTCAAAATTGAGACTTTAGGGTTTCATAAGCTGTAAGCCATAATCATCCAAATTATAACAAATAAAGGCTTGAAATATCTCGCTTTGCATGTAATGAGTCTATCTCATATGTTAGTTTCACCTTTTAAGTTGCATTACTGAAATAAATGAACTTTACACAATATTCAAATTTTTCGAGTGTCACCTGTATATCCTTGTACTATTCTTTGGTGTGTACAATATATGGGTACAGTTCTGGATGATAGAGTGCCTACTATACACAATTAAATTTAAATGTGTTTGTATGTGTTGATGATACGTTGGTAGTATGCCAATTTAAAGGTAGTCTTGTAATTATACTGTGTGTTAATGATCATTTATTAAAAATTTTTCCACTTTCAGAGCATTATAACTTGCAGCATTGCAGTTCATATACCATGTAGATTCATCTGGATTCATGGGATACTGCGAAAACATAATAGAGCTGCGCGGCCCTTGCTCCCATTCATTTCTATGGGGCTGATGGAAATAGCCGAGCCAGTGCTCAGCTATTTTCGGCGGCCCAATAGAAATGAACAGAGGGCAGCCGAGCGTGCCTGGTGCGCCCTCCCGGACTTTGCTGGCTGCCTTACGAGATTGATGCGGGTGCCACTATTGGGACCCGCACACATCAGACAATGGGGGCATATCCTAACGATGTACCCCCATTGTCTGTAATGAGAATACCCCTTTAATTTTTGCAAAACTTGTCTTTCCATGGTGAAATTATGTAATGCGTTTTTTATGTAGATAGATAGATAGAGTTACATAGTTAATACGGTTGAAAAAAGACATAAGTCCAAAAGGAAGTGAGACTCAGATTTCTACATATTTTCTTAGCATTAATGTCATTTACTTTTAAGAATTCATCTAAACCCTTTTTAAACCTTTCGACTGTTCTTGCTGTGACCACGTCCTGAGGATGTCTATTCCACAGATTCACAGTTCTTACAGTAAAGAAACTTAGACGCTTCTGGAGACTGAACTTTTTCTTCTCCAGTCGGAGGCAGTGCCCACTTGTCTTTTAACGGCATTTTACATGGAACATTTTTTCACAGTATTTTTTGTGTAGCCCATTTATATATTTGTATAGGTTAATCATGTCCCCCTTTAGACGTCTCTTCTCAAGACTAAATAAATTGAATTCTTTTAATCTTCTTTATAACTAAGACCCTCAAGGTCTTTATAACTAAGACCCTCAGTTTAGTCGCTCTCCTCTGTACTTTTTCCAGCTGCAGAGCGTCCTTTCTATGGACTGGAGCCCAGAACTGAACTGCATATTCCAGATGAGGCCGCACCAACGCTTTGTAAAGTGGTAGTATTACATTCCTGTCCCTCGAGTCCATGCCTCACTTAATAAGTGACAATATCCTGATAGATAGATGGATAGATAGATAGATAGAATTACATATCAAACACTCAGTATTGTACAAGTAAAACCACACATTTATAGAATGACATGCTATATAAGTGAAAAGCATACTGTCAATGAGTGATAAATAACAACAACAATCTAGTAATGTCAGAAGTGACTTCTTAAACCTTTGGCGAGCTAATACTCTAATTTGAAAACTGCGTCTTTATACAGTCTCTTTAGTTACCTTGCCATATTTAAATGGTCAAAATGTCAACAATAAACTGTAATGCGACCTAAAATCAAATTGCTGTGGTACACCTCTCATATGCCTGTATAGCAAAACAGTATGATCAGTATTGTATGCGGCAGGGAATTGAGATTAAGCCACTTACCAGAGAGTCAGGGTAATCACAATGAGCTAGCCCAAAATCTTTCTGCCATTCATGTACATTACGCACATGGTATCCAACCTCAAGCCATTTTTCCACTAGAATGTTCAGATTTTCTCCAGAATTTTTTTTACCACCACCCAAGGTGGTTTTTCATAAGTACAGCCCACTACGTCAGTATATTCAAATTGTTTTGTATTGAAGCCGCTAATATTTTTTGAATGACTGCATTCGCCACATGCATTGCCAGATATCAAATTGAGGTTATATAGTTTGATGTTTATCACAGATTAGTTTTCAGATCCCCATATAAAGATCAATGATTCTAACATTTTATTTGCTTTGCACAAGGTCTCCCATAATCTGTTGAAACACAAGGTTTTCTGAACTCATTGAGCTCAATGGTGGCACAACCTGTTGTATACTGAAGTCCAGCATGAAAAAAGCTAACTCTTAAAATTACAAAGTTTAATCAATCTTATTAAAAATGAGATGCCAATAATTCATGTACAAGGGTGACCAATGGTGTATTAGTCTTGAAGACCAGACATACAAACAAAAATAGGGATGTCGCAGGTGCTTATAGGATAAAGAGAGGGGGGAGGGAGATGAGTGCAGATATGAGGTTGGACCTATACAGCCCTATGCTAGCCCTATCTATCCCTTTGCCCAGGGAAAACCCTAGATGGTAGGGCCCCCCTGTCCTCGTGCCTAAACTATAAATGCCCTGATAGTCCCTATACTATGTAACTCAATGATAACCTAATTGTGGTGGCGAATTCCCCGCTAGGTGTAACTGACGTGAACTAACCACCACACATTGGTGATACCTCAACGCGTTTCACCCTGAAAAATGGCTCCTCAGGAGGTCATACTAATGAGTCACTAAAAAGCAACAAAATAATAAATGAATAGAATCATATTGGTTATAACAATGACGCTCATAAATTCCAAAAAATCGTAGCAATGACAATCATGGATTATATAGACGTCTTCCACAGATTACTCCAAGCATCCAACCATCCAGGTGATGCCAAATGAAAAACACTGGTGTGAACCAATAGATTCCCCAGTAGCCCACAATGCGTGATTAAAAATGGGATGTTATCAATACAGGACCCGCAATCAACCAAGCATACCACATCCTAAGTTATCTACTCATCCATGATGTGGACTGCCAGGGTGGTAGTCAAGCATCCATACGTGCGTCCTCCACAGGATACGTCAGGAACACGTATTTCTTTGTGCTTAGACAACCCGTCAAATTACGGTCGTAGTCAAAAGTGCAGTCAAAAGTGCAGTCACCATCCACAACACACTTCATATAAAGTTCAGATGATATGGGTGAGAAATATGCAGACCTAAAAATGTATCACAGAAACAGCAACCTTGATGTGCTGAACATGTGTAGAATAGCATCACATGGAAGTGATGCATAGATTACTTACAGTGGAAGACCGTAGATCCAGTACGTCAATTATGCTCCTATCTCAATTGACTAACTGGTCTGATGCCTGATTGCCTGTGTGTCATTTAAACAGGACGCCCGATTCCCGCCCTAGAGATAGCTCCACCCACTCCACAGAGTGTCCAATCATTTGCCGCTCTGCTCATGGTGAATTTCCGCCCTGCTCCGGTCACGTGATGCATACCTAATGCGTCGCGCCGGAACTTCCTGTCGTAGTGACTGCGGACCAACCTATCTCTAAGGCTTCTTCCTTTGCGGTACGTTATACTCGGGTGATCCGTTATGGCCTCCGAAAGGTCTGAATCCATGGACAAGATTGACCAATATCTCCCTAACTTGTGAATTGGCTGCATCATACATCGAGATGAGCCTAACTGGAGATTGGCCAATGGCGTCCCTACTTTGTGGAACCAGTAAACTATCACGGGTTTGGTCCTGTTGTATATTGAAGCCAACAATTTTTGGGGTGGTCACTTCCAACACTGTATAGGTGCAATATTTGACTGAAAAGCCAGGACTATCAGCTTGCCGATCACCTAATACACATAAAGTCAATTTTCCAAAAAAACAATGAACCTTTTCCATTTCAAGTGCCCAGTGGTGATGAATACTGAGGAACACTAATTATTTTGTATACGATAGAATGTAGAATTTGAGATCATGTGTACATTCAATATATTGAAAAATGCCTGATTCTCAGAAAGCTCGAACCACTCATACACCACTTGCTATTAAAGCATTATCTGCAGCCATTCTATTGATCATGGGTTGGCTATTCCATAAAGTAGCAATGTGTCCTTTTGAGCAACTTTAACCGTGATCATGGTTCCTAATGGTTTAAACCATGCATAGGTCAAGTCCACATGACATCTACGCCGATACTCGCATGGAGTAAGTTGAAAAAACTGGTATAAACAGCATTTAAAAACAATTAATTTTTCATTGCTCACCAGATCAATTTACTGTATTGGAAGTGGATCATATGTTTTGTGGCTTGGCAAATCACCTTGAGTTGACGTCAGACCCTGCATCATCATCATCTTCTAATGATAGACTCCTCTTCAAAATCAAATAAAGTATCATCTAGTGATGTACCGTATATCATCTTCTGATAATGATAACAACTTTCTTTGAACAGTTGGTTGACGTGTTTGACTGGGGAGAGTTTTCAGAATTACTATCAATAATACTCAAGGATGGACTGAGCCAATTAACATGGATAGGTTTAAATGGTGTAGGGGTAATTATTGTGTAGATAGGGTGATCTCACTGGTACATTTATTGGATATGCTGTTTGTGGTGATCTAGCAGGTGAAAAGACAGTTTCATATTGTACATGCGGGTTGTGCGGACTCAACCCCCCACATTTTTTCTTTGTAGCTTATATTGGAGGCGTGGCGATCTCCTTTGAGTCCTGCACACCTGACCAGTCAATCTGTCCTGGAGGCTGGTTTTAAAGTCAGTATAAAACTGAGTCTGCTTATATAGAACCTACCAGTAGCCATTTGGCTCCAGGAGAAGTATATGGTGGGCTCAGCATGCATGTTGGTACTTGCATCCCTGGATCCGATGAAAGCTGTAATGGCACCGGACGGGGTTAAAAGCAGAGTGTACTTGGCTTGCATGCTGACCTGCATTCCCTGGACTTTATGTGGCTGTCATGGCCCATAAACAGGTAGGAACAAGAGTTAGGGACCACTCAAATGAGACGACCTTGACGCGGTGAGTGGCTTATTACGCTTTGGCCAAAATGTACACCAATGTCTCATCCAGCATGGAGGCAGGGCAGAATGCTGGATGTAGTGTGCGATCACATTTGCATTTTCTGTTTGTATATATATTTCGCCATAGTGATATGCACCTACATGCGGGTTGTGCGGACTCAACCCCCCACATTTTTTCTTTGTAGCTTATATTGGAGGCGTGGCGATCTCCTTTGAGTCCTGCACACCTGACCAGTCAATCTGTCCTGGAGGCTGGTTTTAAAGTCAGTATAAAACTGAGTCTGCTTATATAGAACCTACCAGTAGCCATTTGGCTCCAGGAGAAGTATATGGTGGGCTCAGCATGCATGTTGGTACTTGCATCCCTGGATCCGATGAAAGCTGTAATGGCACCGGACGGGGTTAAAAGCAGAGTGTACTTGGCTTGCATGCTGACCTGCATTCCCTGGACTTTATGTGGCTGTCATGGCCCATAAACAGGTAGGAACAAGAGTTAGGGACCACTCAAATGAGATGACCTTGACGCGGTGAGTGGCTTATTACGCTTTGGCCAAAATGTACACCAATGTCTCATCCAGCATGGAGGCAGGGCAGAATATTTAAAATATAACTTTTACTCTAATATCACTAAAAGCATCGGTGGTTGTAGTGGGACATAGACATATAACATACACACATATACACACATATATATTACCACCATCCAGAATCGTCTGTAAGAGAATAAGATAATGGGTGGATCTTACCCCGTCTTGTAGACATACGATTCACTAGATGGTGGGTGGCGTAGTACTCCTGTGTGGTATAGGCATTGGTGGCCAAAGTGCTTCAGATGATATGACAGTCTGGCCGAATTGCTTCAGATAATATGGCAATCTGTGTTCTCCTATAATGCCCTGGTCTAGAGCCCTCCCTATATGGATGATTAGGGGCTATTCTCATAGACCTGCCTCAACGACACGGAGCACCCGCCCCGACAGGGGCGACCCCATACGGAACCTGTCCCTAAATGGGGCCTATTCCCTGTGATTTCCCTCACTATGTTGCCCTACATGCCATGTTTCGTTCTAATAACGATGAAACTCATCAGGGGCTTACTGAACTCAGAGGGTTTCTAAAAAGTAAATGTGAAAAAACCACAGTCACTAAATGTGCTTAATTTCATATGCATCCATATAACATTCTTAGGTATGTATTTATAACTTACTGCTTCAGCAGAGAGTTTCTTTCTTTGTAGATACAAAGTGGTAGGGACGGTCAGTGGTACACGCCCTCCGGGGTATAGGGAAGTGTCCCCAATAGTACCCTCGCCTTGCCTCACCACAAGATGCCAGCAGTGTGGAGACTCAGCATACACTGCTGTGTCGCCTTTTAAAATCAGCGCCTCCAACTATTTCCGCCCTATTGTTCCGCCCTCTCCCGGTGGAACGCATATGAAACGCACGCCATTACCATGCGCTCCACTCCACCGGAAGTCGCGTTACGCAATCACTTAGGCTGCCGGAAGTTGTGTCTAAGGGTCATCCGTCACTAGGTAACCGGACGACGCGCAGGCACTTCGCGCTGATAGACGTCTCAGATGCCGGACGGTAACTTCACTAAATGTAATCATTCGAATATGGATTTCTTAGGCAGGTTCTCCTCCGCACCGATGTCAACATATAGTTAGTAATATAACAAAACAATAACAAACACAGGTGCACTCTGCAGTCTCACTAAATCCTCAAACTGATTTTAAAATTGAGAGATTAGTCAACATGTCCTACGGTGTAGAACATGCCCGGACACCACGACAAGGTTTCTCAAGTAGCCCGGGACCCTACACTCTCCTACCTGAGCCGTATGGGCGATACCAGGAGCCAGTGGGCAAATTACAGGAGCATAAGGCCGACTCACAAACAACTCACCAGTTACCTCCAGCATGTGGCCATGCTTGCAATGGGAGGAGGGAGGAGTCTGTGAGTCCCACTCAAGACTTGCTGATATGTCCCAGGCCTCACAGGTGCACCTAAATGTAGCCTGTAGATGGAAAACAGGCACATTTAAATAGGAGTTTATACACCTCCAGGAATCTATATATACAAACTAAGAAGACAGGTTGGCATTAGCAGGAGGTGCTCAAACCCACATGCAGTTGTGCATATATATAGGGGAGCAAATCCTGCACTTGTGGCCCGTTGCTAATGGCAATCCCCAGCAAAATGCATACAATGGAGGATGCCCGCGGCGAACCACAAGTACCACAATAGACATCCTACACAAGGTAACAAGTGCGGATGTCATAATTAATATAACAATATAACAAAACAATAACAAACACAGGTGCACTCTGCAGTCTCACTAAATCCTCAAACTGATTTTAAAATTGAGAGATTAGTCAACATGTCCTACTTCTAAGCCCGGACACCACGACAAGGTTTCTCAAGTAGCCCGGGGGACATGTTGACTAATCTCTCAATTTTAAAATCAGTTTGAGGATTTAGTGAGACTGCAGAGTGCACCTGTGTTTGTTATTGTTTTGTTATATTGTTATATTAATTATGACATCCGCACTTGTTACCTTGTGTAGGATGTCTATTGTGGTACTTGTGGTTCGCCGCGGGCATCCTCCATTGTATGCATTTTGCTGGGGATTGCCATTAGCAACGGGCCACAAGTGCAGGATTTGCTCCCCTATATATATGCACAACAACATATAGTTAGTCATGCAAGTAGTGCAAAATGGAGAGGATATATGGAACAGCAAAACCTACATTCCTGCGCCAATAATTCATTATCAGTTCTCTCATCATTATATCTTCGATATGTAAGGTACCCCACGCTTGCATCATAGTGATATCAGCACTGGTGTACCCACGCTCCACGTCAGAGTGCGACAAACAGCCCCCATAGATTGATGTACAAAGGGAAATCAATTGGTACCCCTGGATGCACACCAGGTGCCATGGCACCCTTATCATCCAAATGAAGCATGTATAGCTCTGTTGTTCATTGAGGCCATTGGGATATACCGTCTTGAGGTAGAATATCCATCTCGCCTCACACTGAAGAATTCTTTTATCCCAATCGCCGCCCCTTATAGGTGGCTTCACTTTTTCTATGCCCATGAAGGAAAGGCACCTTGGATCCCCATCATGTTCAGAACATACATGGCGCGAGACTGTGGTGTCCCGACAATTATGAATATCATTTACGCGTTCGCCAATTCTGGATGCATATGAAATTAAGCACATTTAGTGACTGTGGTTTTTGCACATTTACTTTTTAGAAACCCTCTGACTTCAGTAAGCCCCTGATGAGTTTCATCGTTATTGGAACGAAACATGGCATGTAGGGCAACATAGTGAGGGAAATCACAGGGCCCCATTTAGGGACAGGTTTCGTATGGGGTCGCCCCTGTCGGGGCGGGTGCTCCGTGTCGTTGAGGCAGGTCTATGAGAATAGCCCCTAATCATCCATATAGGGAGGGCTCTAGACCAGGGCATTATAGGAGAACACAGATTGCCATATTATCTGAAGCAATTCGGCCAGACTGTCATATCATCTGAAGCACTTTGGCCACCAATGCCTATACCACACAGGAGTACTACGCCACCCACCATCTAGTGAATCGTATGTCTACAAGACGGGGTAAGATCCACCCATTATCTTATTCTCTTACAGACAATTCTGGATGGTGGTAATATATATGTGTGTATATGTGTGTATGTTATATGTCTATGTCCCACTACAACCACCAATGCTTTTAGTGATATTAGAGTAAAAGTTATATTTTAAATATACTCAGTCCACATGTGGTAAATACAAAGACAAAACCGAACTTGAAGAATGCATACTGTGAGGTAACAACTCACTTATCCGCAAAGCACCAAAAAAACAACAGCACAAAAACCATACAGAACAGAACTGCTTCAAAAGGAGAAGCACAAACAAAACGTGTAACCTGGCATAACTTAGACAACAATACAGGAGTTATAGGGCAATGTCCATCAGGTAGATGACCAACAGATTTATAACCTCTCAGAACCTGTTTAATTAAGAAAAAATCCAAAACAGGCTGGGACTCAAAAATTTTAAGAAAAAAGGAAACACCAGCCAAAGTCTTACAAACAGTGCCATGAGCAAGCTTCTACCCAAAGAGGTCTAAGCAAAACGCCAGCACCCAAGGCTTATTACAAAGCAGAGAAGACACAGACCTTTCATCAGAAAAATGACACCAGCACAACCAGGCAAACATATAGCCATTCCATGTGGCTGCAGAAACAGAGAGTCGCAATAGATCCCAAGTTAAGATTATATCAGGCCCCAAAGATGCTCTGGACAAGGAGTCCCATAAACATTGGCCCAAGGTACCAGTTCCCGAACATGATCTATCTGAAAATGGGATAAAGAGTCAGCAATAGTGTTATCAACACCTGGAATATGCACAGCCTTTAGCCAAATGTTCAGTTCCAAACTAAGCAAAACCAAATGACGAAGCAGCCTGACCACCAGAGGACACTTGGATGAAAGACAATTAACAGCAAACCTGACACCTTTATTGTCTGTATGAAGCCTAATCCTTTTATTCTGGAGGCTTCCCCTAGGAACAGGAACATGTATCTACTTATGGCCACCATAGCACAGATATTGCACAGATCTTGAGAAAGAAATGGCATATTTTACATAGTGGCCTCCCTTCAGTAAGTGAATTTGACAAGCCACCACTGATGGCATACAAATGTGATGCCAACTTACATGACAAGTTGATTAAGACCGACATATGTGATGTTAATAAAGGAGGCCAGACATATTTAAAGCCCAGAAAGACAGGCAATTTTCCATGTTTGGGTTGTTGCAACTGTGGAAACATGTTGAAAGGGAACACTTTTGTTCACCCATATAGTGGTAAGAAATGTAACATTAGAGAGTACTACACATGTCGATCTAGGTTTGTCATCTACATGATCGTCTGTCCCTGCAGTTTAATCTATGTAGGAGAGACGACCATGGAGGTGAGGGAGCGCATTAACAAACACAAAAGTACTATAAGGAAAAAAAATGCTGGACAAGCCAGTGGCCAAACATTTTGCTGATTGTGGACACTCTGTCAGTCAACTGAGATTCTGGGTCATCGACTCAGTGCAGACTCCTAAGAGAGGAGGAGATAGGGAACGTATGCTAAAGAAAAAAGAGTTGAAATGGATTTTTACTTTACAATCCTTACAACCCCAGGGATTGAATATTGAGTTTAATGCAAACAATGTAGATAGGTAGAATATTCTCATATGATGATGTCCGAATCAGTATATCATGTTTTTACTGGGTATTTTAAGATATATATTTATATTTGTCATACACTCCTTTATCCACATGAATTTTTCTTATGTACATCTTTTGTATGATCGTCTGCTCCCTAATATACACTGACACTCATTGTCTCATATACACTCACCTAAAGAATTATTAGGAACACCATACTAATACGGTGTTGGACCCCCTTTTGCCTTCAGAACTGCCTTAATTCTACGTGGCATTGATTCAACAAGGTGCTGATAGCATTCTTTAGAAATGTTGGCCCATATGGATAGGATAGCATCTTGCAGTTGATGGAGATTTGAGGGATGCACATCCAGGGCACGAAGCTCCCGTTCCACCACATCCCAAAGATGCTCTATTGGGTTGAGATCTGGTGACTGTGGGGGCCATTTTAGTACAGTGAACTCATTGTCATGTTCAAGAAACCAATTTGAAATGATTCGAGCTTTGTGACATGGTGCATTATCCTGCTGGAAGTAGCCATCAGAGGATGGATACATGTTCTCATTCTGTTTACGCCAAATTCGGACTCTACCATTTGAATGTCTCAACAGAAATCGAGACTCATCAGACCAGGCAACATTTTTCCAGTCTTCAACAGTCCAATTTTGGTGAGCTCGTGCAAATTGTAGCCTCTTTTTCCTATTTGTAGTGGAGATGAGTGATACCCGGTGGGGTCTTCTGCTGTTGTAGCCCATCCGCCTCAAGGTTGTGCGTGTTGTGGCTTCACAAATGCTTTGCTGCATACCTCGGTTGTAACGAGTGGTTATTTCAGTCAACGTTGCTCTTCTATCAGCTTGAATCAGTCGGCCCATTCTCCTCTGACCTCTCGCATCCACAAGGCATTTTTGCCCACAGGACTGCCGCATACTGGATGTTTTTCCCTTTTCACACCATTCTTTGTAAACCCTAGAAATGGTTGTGCGTGAAAATCCCAGTAACTGAGCAGATTGTGAAATACTCAGACCGGCCCGTCTGGCACCAACAACCATGCCACGCTCAAAATTGCTTAAATCACCTTTCTTTCCCATTCTGACATTCAGTTTGGAGTTCAGGAGATTGTCTTGACCAGGACCACACCCCTAAATGCATTGAAGCAACTGCCATCTGATTGGTTGACTAGATAATTGCATTAATGAGAAATAGAACAGGTGTTCCTAATAATTCTTTAGGTGAGTGTATATCCCTTTTTTATCAAAATTTTGGTAACACTTGTGGATAATAATAGTGTCATTGTTCTCTTATATGGACTCAGTGACTGCTTATACCGGTGTTCCTCTTAACAGTCTACTCTATGTCTAAATCATATAGTGACCCATATTGGACTTATTGTTGCCCCTTTTTTGCGTGCTAAATATAATATACAGTGCAGATTTACAGTGTAGATCTATTGTTATTTCTCATATATTTATGGTGCTCTAGGACCTTTTGCGGGTCATGTGATGCTCACGTGATTGATGACGCGCTCGACATGTGACCGATAATAGCAGTGTCTATTGGTTCACATGCAGTGCATTCATAGTGATAGGTGCGGCCTTCTCACTGACGTTGACGACAGCGGGCCGCCCATACATCAACGCGATTACATCACTGACATGCGCAATGGACCTGTGAAGACGCCGATATGTGTTGCCAACACGAGGAGACAGGCGGAATCCTTTTAATGAGTATCAGGAATATTTGACTGTGGAGCAATGTTTCTATTGGTAGCAGAGGTCATTTTAATTAGTTCACAGGTGTAATTAAGATGTTGTCTTTGTTCATTGGTCTCATTATGTCATTATGCCGAAACATCGTATTACTATGTGTGTACACTCTTGGTTCCCAATAAAAGTCACACTGGAGATGCTGCTGTGAAATCTTCTGTTATCTACTACCAAAAGTCCTTTTAAGGATTATAGTTGCATCTGGCAGCAATATATATTTTTAGAGCAACCCGCGCTAAATAGCTTGCAATTGTTTGGCCACTGAAGACAACGACATTATCTGCGCTACATCTCCTGTCTAACGTGTGCGCAGCCTAAAAATATCTGTGACGTCTAGTGTACTTTTTTCGTAGACGGTGTCCGCTGTGGACAGTTACATTACCTGTGCTACATCTCCTGTATAACGTTTGCGTATCCGAAATATCAGTGACATTCAGTCTAATTTTTTTGCTGCTGGTTGCAGCGACATTACCTGCGCTACATCTGTGTAACGTGTGCGCAGACTAAAAATATCTGTGACATCCAGTGTACTTTTTCCGTAGACGTGTCCGCTGTGGACAGTTACATTACCTGCTCTACATCTCCAGTATAACGTTAGCGCATCCGAAATATCAGTGACATTCAGTGTAATTTCTTTCGCCGCTGGTGACAGCAACATTATCTGCGCTACATCTCCTGTCTAACGTGTGCGCAGCCTAAAAATATCTGTGACAACCAGTGTACTTTTTCTGTAGACGGTGTCCGCTGAGGACAGTTACATTACCTGCGCTACATCTCCTGTATAACGTTTGCGTATCCGAAATATCTGTGACATTCAGTCAAATTTTTTTGCTGCTGGTGGCAGCGACATTACCTGCGCTACATCTCCTGTATAATGTTTGCGCATCCTAAATATCAGTGACATTCATTCAGTGTAATTTTTTATTAGGCGGTGGTGACAGCGACATTACTTGCGCTATACCTCTTGCTTAACGTGTGCGCATCCAAAATATCCGTGACATTCATTCAGTATAAAAAATTTTTTATCAGGAAGTATTACTTTACTGAGAGAGTAGTGGATGCATGGAATAGCCTTCCTGCAGAAGTGGTAGCTGCAAATACAGTGAAGGAGTTTAAGCATGCATGGGATAGGCATAAGGCCATCCTTCATATAAGATAGGGCCAGGGGCTATCCATAGTACTCAGTATATTGGGCAGACTAGATGGGCCAAATGGTTCTTATCTGCCGACATATTCTATGTTTTATTAGGCGGTGGTGACAGCGACATTACTTGCGCTATACCTCCTGTTTAACGTGTGCGCATCCTAAAAATATCTGTGACATTCTGTGTACTTTATTTGCGTATACACTTACAAAACCTGCGCTACTGTACGTATGACATACTTGAAAGCATATATACCATTTAATATGCGCAAGGCAAGCAGTAAGGGACGGGGAGGTGGCCGTGCTGCTGATGGTGCACGCAGAGGCCGTGGCCCTGGGTGCGGTGAAACTGTGCCTGCTACCAGAGCACAAGAAACACACTCATCCACGATACCTAGCTTCATGTCCCAGTTTGCAGGGCGGCGCAGGACACCACTCTCGAAGTCAGAACAGTGTGACCAGGTGGTCGGTTGGATTGCAGCAGATAATGCTTCCAGTCAGTTCAGCACCACCCTGTCCTCCACAAAGTCCAGTCTCAGTAGCCAAGACTCTGGTCAACAGAATCCTCACCCTGATACTCCTTCCACCCACCATGGATAGTCTTGGCAAACAAGTGATCCCACACTCGGATATTCCGAGGAGCTGTTTTCATCACCATTCCTTAATTTGGGCCTCTCACCAAGCCCGCTTGAAGAGGGACATGAGGAGATCTTGTGCCCTGATTCCCAAACTCTGGAGCATTCACAGTCAGAAGAAGATGATGGTGGGGAATGACAATTAGTATTTCACAAGGTGGATGATGATGATGAGACACAGTTGCCAATAAGTCAACCGCAATTAGTGTCTCAAGAGGTTCAAGATGAGGATGAGACACTTAACGATGAGGATGAGATGTCAATAACTGAGGTTGTTGTTAGGTCAACAAGTCGGGAGGATGACCAGAGTGAGAAAGTGGAAGAAGAGGTGCTGGACGATGAAGTCACTGACCCAACCTGGGAAGGTGGCAAGCCGAGCGAGGACAGCAGTACAGAGGGGGAGGGATCCGCAGCACTGCAACAGGCTGGAAGAGGCAGTGGGGTAGCAAAAGGGAGAAGGCGGGCCATACCAAACAGGCCCACAACTGTTCCCCGGAGCACCCCCTTGTGGCAATCTCCCTTTTTTGAGGAAAGTGCGGGCGATAAAAGAATTGTCATTTGCAACCTGTGCCGTACCAAAATGAACAGGGGCGTGAACACTAGCAACCTCACCACCACCAGCATGATCCACATGGCATCAAAGCACCCTAATAAGTGGGCCGAACGCCTGGGTCCACAACCAGTGTCTGCGGGTCACACCACTGCCTCCTCTTCCTCTGTGTTACGTGCTGGCCAATCCCCTGTCCAAGACGCAGGCCCGAATGGCTCCCGCCATACACCTGGACCTTCACAAGCACCATCAGCTAACACATCCACTTCTGTGTCCCAGCGCAGAGTACAGATGTCTATACCCCAAGCCTTTGAAGAAAAGTGCAAATACCCAGCCACCCACCCACAGACCATAGCACTAAATGCGCACCTTTTCAAATTGCTGGATCTGGAAATGTTGCCATTTAGGCTTGTGGAAACGGAGGCTTTCCGGAGCCTGATGGCGGCGGCTGTCCCGCGGTACTCTGTCCCCAACCGCCAATATTTTTCACGGTGTGCAGTCCCAGCCTTACACCAGCATGTGTCCCGTAACATCACCCGTGCCTTGACCAACGCAGTTATTGGGAAGGTGGAAGGTCCACTTAACGACTGACACATGGACAAGTGCTTTTGGCCAGGGACGCTACATTTCCCTGACGGCCCACTGGGTGAACGTTGTGGAGCGAGTTGGGAGCGAGTCGTACCCTGGGATGGCACAGGTGCTACTGACGTCAAGGATTGCGGGCCCTACTTCCATCAAGGTTTCCACCACCACCTACGTTAGTGGCTGCAATCCCCCCTTCTTCTCCTCCGCCTCCTCTCCACTTCCACCTCTGAATTATCATCTTGCAGCACCAGTCAGACATCAGTCAGTAGCTGGAAGCAGTGTAGCACTGCAGTGGGGAAGCGGCAACAGGCTGTGCTTAAACTGATCTGCTTAGGTGACAAACAGCACACTGCCGCAGTGCTGTGGCAGGAGATAAAATACCAGACTGAACTGTGTCTCTCGCCACTCAACCTAGAACCAGGCATGGTTGTGTCTGATAATGGCGTAACTTGGTGGCGGCTCTGGAGCTCGGCAAGCTCACACACATACCATGCCTAGCCAACACGTTCAACCTAGTGGTTCAGCGGTTTCTCAAAACCTACCCCAATTTGCCTGATCTTCCGGTTGAAGGTGCGCCACGTGTGTGCCCATTTCCGCAAGTCATCGACAGATTCCGCCGGTCTGGCAACGCTACAGCAGCGCTTGCAATTGCCAGCTCACCGACTGTTGTGCGACGTGAGCACGCGCTCGATCTCCACGTTCCACATGTTGGCCATGCTTTGTGAGCGGCAGAGGGCAGTAGTGGAATACCAGCTGCAACATGGTTGTCGCCTTTCCAGTCAGCTGCCACTCTTCACAAGCGACGAGTGGGCATTGATGTCTGACCTTTGTGAGGTTTTACGCAACTTTGAGGAATCAACACAGATGGTGAGCGTCGATAACGCTATTATCAGCATAACCATCCAACTTCTGTGTCTACTCAAACGCTCGCTGCTCACAATTAAGGCGAATGCTTTGCATGTGGAAGAGGTGGAAATAGGGGAAGAAAGTACACAGGGTGATAGCCAGACCACCCTCAGTTCATCTTCTCAGCGCGAATTGGATGATGAGGAGAAGGAGGAGGAGCAGGAGACGGTTGCCTCCGCTACAGAGGGTAGTACCTATGGAAGTTTTATTCCATCTGTTCAGCATGGATGGGTAGAAGAGGAGGAAGAGGATAAGAAGATTGGGAGTCATCCTCCAGATGAGGACATCGAAGTCTTGTCTGTTGGGACTCTGGCACACATGGCTGACCTTATTTTAGGCTGCCTTTCCCGTGACCCTCGCGCTGTACGCATTTTGGCCAACACCGATTACTGGTTGTTCACCCTTCTCGACCCCCGCTACAAAGAGAACTTCTCATCTCTCATTCCTGTGGTGGAGAGGACAAGCAAAATGGTGCTGGACACGTGGCACGAACTGGCGCTCTACGCTTTGGAGGTGCTGGCCTGCCCCGCCACCAGTGTTTTGTCAGAGCGGGTATTTAGTGCTGCTGGGGGCATAATAACTGATAAACGTATCCGCCTGTCAACTGAAAATGCTGACCGGTTGACTCTTATCAAAATGAACAAGGCCTGGATTGCCCCTAACTTCTGTACTCCACCAGAGGGAAGCGGCTGAACATAAAGGCACTTTAAATGTGGCTTTTATGCGGTATTGAATACACTGTATTCCCATTCACCCCTTCCACCACTAAAAAGGGTATATGGTTTAATCTTCCTTTTCTCGTCCTCCTCCTCCTCCATCATATCAACATGCTTATTAGGCTACCCTTGCTCCTAATGTTTTAGAGGGTCAGCTCAGCAGTGGCCCTCACCCATAATGTTTTAGAGCGTCACCAGAAGGCCCTCACCCATAATGTTTTTGAGGTTCACCAGCAGGCCCTTAACCATAATGTTTTAGAGGGTCAGCTCGGCAGCAGGCCCTCGCCCACAAATTTTTTTAGATGGTCAGCTCATCAGCAGGCCCTCACCCACAAAATTTTTAGATGGTCAGCTCGGCAGCAGGCCCTCGCCCACAGATTTTTTTAGACGGTCAGCTCGGCAGCAAGCCCTCGTCCATAATGTTTTAGATGGTCAGCTCGGCAGCAAGACCTCGCCCACAATTTTTTTTAGATGGTCAGCTCAGCAGCAGGCCCTCGCCCACAATTTTTTTTTAGATGGTCAGCTTGGCAGCAGGACCTCACTCCTAATGTTTTAGAAGGTCAGCTTAGCAGCAGACCCTCACCCCTAATCTTTTAGAGTGTCACCAGCAGGCCCTTGCTCCTAATGTTTTTGAGGGTCACCAGCAGGCTAGCAATCCTAATTTTTCAAGGATGTGTATGATGCCCTCCTTTATGTGTAATAAAGGGTGTATTGGAGTGTCGGTTCCTTGTAATTTTTGGAAGTCCTTTCACTTAGTGCATAGGCTTTATGAGTGTAGGAGTCCCACTACCTGATCAATTGTACCACAATGTGAATGAAGCCCTCCTTTATGTGATATACAGGTTGTATCGGAGTACCTCTTCCTTGTAATTTTTGGCAGCATTTGCACTTTATATACAAGTAAATATACAGGAAAGAATGTTTCCTAACAATTTTACCTCTGTCTAAAATCTATTTTATCTTCGGTTAGGTGCGTATTATTGTCAGTCTGTAAAAGTGGCGTACTACTCGGACAACATCGTTCCCAGCAGCGACCTGGGAGTCCAAGATGCATCCAGACATCCTCACCATGCTGTTCCCGAACCATTTCGGTGGTGTTTCCATCAATTTCTATCCTTTTACTATGAACCAGACACCCTCCCCTCTTCAGAGCAGGGGGTGCCTAGTTTAATGCTCAGGTTCTCCCATTGACTTTATTGTGCTTGTGTGCTCAGTAGAGCACCCGAGCATCCCGAGGTGTTCTACTCGACCAACACTAATTATAATAATTTGAAGTAGTCTAGCCCAGTGTAACTAAATGGAAGTCATAATCAAGCCACAGTCTTACATTCAAGTATTTATATAATCAAATCTCATGATATATAAACCTACTTATTACTATATATTCAGGAAAGTAACATTTCACATCTTATTGCTTCATTTTGCCTCCTCCTTTGCAATTGTTTCATTCATGTTTGCTTAAGATAATATTGTAGCCAATGGTAGTAATTCACCTTTGGCTATGTATGTGTCACTGCACCTTTATGTCACAGCATAGGTGCATCTGAGTATAGCGCTTGACATGATAGTCAGGGCGCTTTTTCCTTCACTTCTGCACTAAGTCTATGCGCACTGTTTCTGTCCAGGAGCACCTTGGTGTAGCGCAGTACATGCGCACCAGTGGCCTTGTTACCCTCCTGAAGTTTTAAGTTTGTGTGCACACTCACCATAGGTTTGTGTTCCACCGCTGCAGTTCTAAGTCTGTGCGCAGCGGTCTTATGCACAGCATACGATTCAAGGACCACCCATCTGCCCTGCGACTGGATCAGACGCGTGGAGGGCGGGTTAGAGTGTGTTACCTTGTTACAGCATAGGCTGTTAGCGACGTATGTTCACAGCCTTTCATACGAAGTATTTGATTTTGTATTGGACTGCTCACTTGTCAATCATTCCAGTGAGGTGTTATATACCTCGTCTGTGGCGTCTGTCTTCAATTCTGCCCGTTAACCCTGAAGAAGCCAGTTCTCTGGCGAAACATGTTGGGGGGGGCAGTTTTTAGGTTTTAAGATCTGTTCCAAGCTCTCCGTTAGGGTCCATTCACACCTCCGCAAATGGGTCCGCATCTGTTCTGCAATATCGGGAACGGGTGCGGACCCATTCATTCTCAATGGGGCAGGAATGGATGCGGAGAGCACACTATATGCTCTCCGCATCCGCATTCCCGGAGCACGGCCCCGAACTTCCTGGCCGCGGCTCTGCAAAAAAATAGAACATGTCCTATTCTTGTCTGCAATTGCAGACAAGAACAGGCAGTTCTATGGGGGGTGCCGGCCTGGTGTATTGCGGATCCGCAATACACAATGGACGTGTGAATGGACCCTTACTTTAAGTTAACATGCCAATCAAAGAGGAGGTATAAGTAGCGGAGGGCATCACTTCCTGCCCGCGAACCCTGGAGCTCTTTATAGAGAAGGGAGAGAAGTGTCCCTTCTGCCTCTTGTGACACCAGCTGTGGTCAGAAGCAGACATGTCCGTCGCTGAACTCCGCTTCCGATCATCTTTCACAGCATGCCCGTCTAGGACCTCCACAGGAAATGACACTGACATCACTAACTCCTCCGACCGGACTTCAGAGACAAAAAGCAGGACCGGAGCGGGAACGGCAACAGATTCCTCAGCAGCAGCAGGACCTTTAAGTTGTAGAAGAAACTCCCAAATCCATGATGGGGCGCCCTTCACCACAGCTCAGCTCTTCAACTCTCCCATCAGAACATTCTCTGTCATGTAGGATACTGCGCAAGTGTTCCGGCACCCACAGGCTGGTGAAGAACAAATGCAACCCAGCCAGCGGACGCCAATCTTCCCCATGCTGCCCGCCTTAACTAATAAAATAATAATTTGACCAATTAAGGCCATCACTGGGCAGATAAGCAATTCTGGCCACTGACCCCCTATACTAAAGGTGGGAAATTTCTAAATTTGCCAAAATAACCTCAGACCCTGCTAATAATACCATGAGGATCCCTCCTCAATATCCAGGATCCCACACTCTATTGCTGTGGTACACCTCTAATATGTCTGTATGCCAAAACAGTGACAGATAGTTATAGTCTCGCAGTGGTATTTGGTTTTCTTCAATACTTTCCACTAGAATGTCTAGATCTCCACAATTGTTTGAGCACCACCAGAGGTGTTTTTTTATGAGTGCAACCCACTGCGCTAGTATATTACAGGTTTAAAGGCTACTTTCACACTCGCGTTTGGTGCGGATCCACCATGGATACAACCATCTGCATCCATTCAGAACAGATCCGTTTGTATTATCTTTAACATAGCCAAGACGGATCCGTCTTGAACACCATTGAAAGTCAATGGAGGACTGATCCGTTTTCTATTGTGCCAGATTGTGTCATAGAAAATGGATCTGTCCCTATTGACTTACATTGTGTGTCAGAACGGATCAGTTTGGCTCAGTTTCGTCAGATGGACTCCAAAGCGGAATGGAGACGGAACGGAGGAAAACTGATGCATTCTGAGCGGGTCCTTATCCATTCAGAATGCATTCGAGCAAAACTGATCTGCTTTGGACCGCTTGTGAGAGCCCTGAACGGATCTCACAAACGGAAAGCCAAAAGGCCAGTGTGAAAGTAGCCTTATTTGTTTTTTTTTGAAGCCACTAATATTTATTGAATGACTGCCTTCTCCACATGCCAGATATCAAATTGAGGTCATATAGTTTGATTTTCACCACACATTAGTTTTCAGATCCCCATATAAAGATCTGTATTTCTAACATGTAATTTGTTTTGAAAAAGGTCTTCCGTGATTTGTTGACATGCAAGGTTTTCTAAACTCACTGAGCTCAATGGTCGCACTACCTGTTTCATATTGAAGCCAACAATTTTTGGAGTGGTCACTTCAAACATTGTATAAGTACAATAATTGACTGAAAAGCCAGGACTATCAGTTTGCCCATCACCTGATACACATAAAGCCAAATTTCCGAAAAACCAATGAACTTTTTCCATTTCAAGTACCCAGTGGTGATGAATAATGGGGAACATAATTTTTTTTTGTATATGATAATGTGTAGAAGTTGAGATAATGTGTACATTCAATATATTAAAAATGCCAGAAAGCTTGAACCACTCATAAGAGCACACCTTGCTAGTAAAGCATTACCTGCAGCCATTCTATTGATAATGGGTTGACTGCTCCACAATTAGCAGTGTGTCCTTTTGAGTAAACAACTTTAACCATGATCATGGTCAGGGGTGCACCTAGCCTTTCTGCTGTGTGAGGCGAAAACTGAAATGGCATTCCCTCCCTCCCCAATGCCAATTTTGGGTGAAGACAACGTCTGGTTCCAGCATATTTAAACTGGTCTTTTGTGAAATTATGTAATTGATGTTTTGGGAAAATATTTTTTCACCCAGTCTTTAAAGTTTGGACTTTTTTTGGCAACTGCTAGAGGCAGCATCCTTGTCTTTCGGCAAGGTATCCAGGTTTATCTTTTCATCTTTTGTCCATATTTTGCAAATCCGACATGTTACTTTATGTGGTAATAACTTTAAAACGCTTTTACTTATCCAGGCCATTCTGAGATTCTTTTTTCGTCACATATTGTACTTCATGACAGTGGTAAAATTGAGTCAAAAAATTTCATTTTTATTTATAAAAAAATACCAAATTTACCAAAAGTTTTGAAAAATGGGCAAATTGTTGATTTTCCTAGTCTATGACGTAAAGTCATGATTTTATGAAAGACACGGAGGCGAGTATTGCTTTAAATCTCTCTTTACTGATACCACAGCAGCAAAGAAAATTCAACAGAACATAGCATATCACCATGACAACTGGCCCTCCCCTCAGAATCCCTATAAAGAGTCTATGGGCCAGCAACACCTCCTCTTTCTTGGCGGATGCCACCAACAACATCAACGAGAAATCCGATGTAACTGTAGGAAGAACCGGAACCGAACAGGAACCGAAGAAAAAACAATCGTCCGGATGCATCCTGGAAACCGCAGACTAATGGAACAATTCAGGTATCACATCTCAGGTGTTCATCCTGTGAAAATATAAAGTGCATGAAGAGTGTGTTAACACCCCGAGAGGTAGAAGGAACGTATGCAAAGATGCAGAATACCATACCAAATCTTAAATGCATGAATTACTATGATGGAAGATAAAAATAAAACTATACATTCACTATAGGAGGAAACAAGAACATAAATCCAGGGAGGGACTAGAATAGAGGTGGGCAATACTCGCCTCCGTGTCTTTCATAAAATCATGACTTTACGTCATAGACTAGGAAAATCAACTATTTTATTTCAAGACACGGAGGCTCCTATTGCAGGTTCAAAGCTGAGAAACAACCGATGAGAAAACGTGCGGCTGAGGTCGAAAGTAAAATTCCCTAAAAGTAGAAACTCTAGACCAATCCACAATCCTCATGACGTCCTCCAAACGAGCGCCGGCAAGAAGCATAGAAGTAAATGAAGAGCTCCGCGAGGAATGGGCAGTAAAGATGGAAGTATCCACTTCCGCCAACGACATAATCCACTTGACCCAGCGCGCCAATGTAGTGGAAGTGACCGGGGCAAAGGGACGACGGAAGGAAAGAAATAACTGCGGAAAATCAGGAGAACGATGCTGAGAAGTTCTTGCTTCATACTCACGGAGGCAAGCTACCGGGCAAAGGGCCGGAACAGATGGAAAGCTGGGATACGACACCGATCGGATCTGCGTCTTGGTCCGACGAGTGATATTGAAAATATCTCCTTCAGGAGAGAAGGATCTGGCATCATAATCCAGAGCATGGACGTCCGACACTCTCTTACACGAAATGAGACAAAAAAGAGTGACGAGTTTAGCAGAAAACTGACGAAGGGAAAGTTCAGAATTGGACGGCCAAGATGAGAAAAAGGATAAAACCACAAAGACGTCCCATGAAGACAAAAAACGTGGCCTGGGAGGATGAGATAACCTAGCGCCCTTGAGCAAACGGCAAACCAATGGATGTTGGCCTGCCGGGCGACCCTCCAAACCCTGGTGGAGCGATGAGATAGCTGACCTAAAAAGATTGATGGTCCGATAGGCTTTACCCTCCTCAAACAAGGCCGTGAGGAATTGGAGAATATCCGTTACAGGGGCTGAAACGGGATCCACACGTCGTGCCAAGCTCCAGTTAGCCCAAGATCTCCAGGCTGCTCTATAGGCCCGTCTAGTACCGGGGGCCCACAAATTCTCCAGAAGTCTCTGAGTTGCCTCCAAAAACTCAAAGCTGGACCCGGCAAACCTGATATTCTGCATGCCAGGAGTCGTAAGGAGGCGTCCGCGAGGAGTGGGTGCTGAAGACCTGCCGAGCTGAGGAGGAGAAACGGGGACGACGGAAGAAGCAATGGGGGAAGAATGAGTAACTCCAGAAGCTGAGGGTACCAAGACTGGGAGCTCCAAAAGGGAAAGATGAGGACGAATTCCGCCAACTGGTAGCGCACCTGATTGAGAACGCGAGGAATCATGGAGAAGGGTGGAAACGCATAATGCAGAAGACCGGACCAATCCTGTAGGAAGGCGTCCACCGCCTCTGCATTTGGATCCGGGCGCCAACTGAAAAAACGGGGCAGCTGTGTGTTCAGGCGAGAAGCAAAGAGGTCGATAGAAAAAGGACCCCAGAGCGATGAGATGTTGGAGAATACCTGAGCATCCAATATCCAGTCGCTGCCATCCGTGAGATATCGAGAGCTCCAATCCGCCTGAACGTTGTGAAGTCCGGGAAGATACTCCGCTACCACCGTGATATTCTGGTGAAGGCAAAAGGACCAGAACTCCTTGGATAAATGAGAGAGCATTGTGGAACGGGTTCCGCCCATGGCGTTCACGTAACGAACCGCAGAGACATTGTCCATCCGTAGTTTGATGCACGCACTGGCAATGCCCTTTGTGAAACTGTGAATGGCGAAGGATCCAGCAAGAAGTTCCAACGCGTTGATATGGAGTGAGGTCTTGTCTTCCGACCACCGACCGCCGGTGGATACTCCGTTGCAATGTGCTCCCCAACCGAGGAGACTGGCGTCCGAATCCACAGTGAAATCTGGTCGCGGACCGCAAATAGCCTTCCCATTCCATGCTTCGAGGTTGCGGATCCACCATAGGAGCTCGTCTCTGGTCTCCGGGTCCAAGGAGATCAAATCCGCGTAAGAGGCTCCCCTCTGCAGGTGAGCAGTCTTCAAGCGTTGCAGGGACTGGTAATGGAGAGGAGCCGGGAAGACCGCTTGGATGGATGAGGAGAGAAGGCCGATGATCCGGGACAGATGTCTCAAGGAGAACTGGGGCATGGCAAGCGTTCTGCGCAGCTCCTTGCGGATCGCACGGACCTTCGACATTGGGAGGCTGAGAGTTTCTGCCCTGGAATCCACAGAAAAACCGAGGAACTCCATCGTTTGCGAGGGAATCAGGATTGACTTCTCGAAATTGATGAGGAAACCCAGTCGTGACAGGAGAGCAGTGGTCGAATCCAGGTGGTGGAGAAGAGTCGCTGGTTCCTGGGCCAATAGGAGGTCTAGGTATACAATTAGTCTAATCCCTCGGCTGCGAAGCCAAGCCACGACTGGACGCATGAGTTTGGTAAAGCACCATGGGGCTGAGGAGAGACCGAACGGCAGGCAGGTGAAGCGCCAAATCTCGTTGTGCCACCGGAAGCAATGAAACTCCCTGGAAGATTCTGCCACAGGGACGGTGAGGTACGCATCCCTGAGGTCGAGCTTTACCATCCAATCTCCTATTAGCAGGAAGTCTCTGAGAAGATGGATGCCCTCCATCTTGAAATGCCGATATCGGACAAATCTGTTCAGGGGACGCAGGTTGATGACCGGTCGCATCTGGCTGTTTTTCTTTTGAACCAAGAAAATGTTGCTGAGGACGGTCGGTTTCTGATTGGGGGACCGCTCGATGGCTTCCTTGATGCAGAGATCCGACAGCTCTTTGTCCAGGAAACTCAGCGAAGTCTCTGATAGTACCTGCAGATGAGGGAAAGGAAAACGGTCTGGGAAATCCACCAGTTCGATGTGGAACCCGAGGACCGTGGACAACCCCCAACTGTCTGTGGTAGTTGCGGACCAAGCATAAAAATAGTGTCGGAGTCTGCTCCCTACACAAACCTGGGAAAAAAGAGGTTGAGTGACACTTACCGAATGGACGGCGGGAGCTCGAATATCCTCTGTAGCCTCTGCGGCTAGGGGATTCTAGGGAAGGGAAGAAACTGGGCGGCGGCCTTGGGTCCTGGAATGACATCATTTGTCCGAAGGAGCGATGGGCGTAGGAGCCTCGACCCGAAGCGCGGGTCTGGAATGTGGAACGGCCGGACAGGCGGCCCCTGGAGACCCTACCCTGGAAAACCCGTTTCATTGAAGATTGGGCCTTGTCTAATGCCGTGAAGGCTCCTACTAAACGACCTAAATCCTTAATAAAGGAGTCGCCGAATAGACTCCCTGGGCCTCACGTCCTGGTTCAGTAAGAGCCAGATTGGCGAGTTTGGGCTCAATCTTGTACAGGATGGATTTACGCCGCTCAATAGATAGTGACGTGTTGACACTCCCTGCAATGCAGATTGCCCGTTGGGCCCATCCCCGGAGTTCTTCCGGATCCACAAATTCGTCCGCTGCTCGAGCGGTCTCTGCTAGTTCAAAAATTTTGGCTAACGGGCCAAAAACATCCAAGAGCTTGTCCAGGCAAGCCTTGAGAGCCGATTCTAACCCTCTGCGAGGGTTCCATCCTGACTTGGCTAGGAACTGGGCCATTTTTGGATCCACTATGGGGGTGTCACAAACTTTATTGGCCACAAGGCTCGTAATTTATTGTGTGCCTCTTTACTGAGAGGGCAGCTCACCCGCGTCTCCAGGTAGTGAGCCACATGGTCCATTGGGATCCATTCTGCGGATCTGGTATGGTGTAGGGAGTCAGGATCGAAAAGTGGCTCACCCGACAGGTCAGTTAAGGGGGCCGCAGTGGTAGGGCCGGACCCAGATGTTCCCGCTACAGGAGCCGAACGAACGGTCGTAGGGGGTTGTGGGGATGACCCGGATGGGGATTCATCATATGCCTCAGGGTCCTCATAACCGGCCTCCTCAGCAGAGCCGTTTTTGGAATCGGTCTCATGCATAGAGTGTGCTCTCGCACATTTCCATCTCCGCGCCTTTTCTGCCTGGCGGGGTAAGGCTCGTTTGCGCGGATTCGGCGCTTTCTCATGGGTGGCTTTTGACACACCCATCTCATCGGTTCTGGAGGCATGAGTGACCGTGGGCGGGACAGGAGACGGATCCCTGGGAGGGATAGCCCGTAGGGCCTCAGAGATAGAGAGGGAGAGGGTATGAGACATGGAACCCATAGCAGCGGATATGGCCTCAGCTACAGAGCGCTGCAAAATGTCTGCCTGTGACCTAAAATCCAGTGAGGAGGCAGCAATCTCCCTGGGTGGGATGGGTGGTGCAGCATCAGGGACAGGGGTGCCAACTGGAGGGCTGGGGGAGCTATGATGCCGAGACATGGCCGAGATATACAAAGACTAGTCATTGAAGTGGCTAACAATACAAGCCTAGCAGTACAGGGGGATAGAATGGCAGAAGAAACACAAAACGGCGCTGAGGGGTAACCAGGGAGAGTTTCCCTTACCCAGAACGGAGCATGTGGAGCCGCTGTCCGCCGCTGAAGGAGGGTGACGCAAGCGGAAGGGGCGTGACCACAGTATAGGAGGAGTTAGCGCAACAAAGCACGCGAACAGTGGGAAAGAGAAGAGAGAGGCGTCCGGCACTAGCCGGGAATATGGCCGCCGAAATCACGCGAGCGGCCGAGATCTCGCGATACCAGACCGAGTGGAAACAGGACACAGAGCGGAAAAAGCCGAGGAGACAAGGGGCCGAGAGAACGGAGGTAAGCAGGCAGAGGCAAGGCTATGCGGCGCAGGGCAGGAGAGTGGAGACACCAGGAAAAAACCAAAAGAAGGACAAAACGAGGGAACAATAAAATAACAGAAGGGGAAAATAATAATAATAATGACCCCCCCCCCAAGCGAATAAACGCCGAAATAAGGGGGGGGAGAGCTACATAGTGAGTACAGGGAAAAAACGCAATAACAGGTAATTCAAGAAATAACTAATATATCAATAAACCTGCTGAACAGAAAGAAGAAGCTACAGTACTTATCTGTGGCAGCAGCAAAGAAAGAGGAGGTGTTGCTGGCCCATAGACTCTTTATAGGGATTCTGAGGGGAGGGCCAGTTGTCATGATGATATGCTAAATTCTGTTGAATTTTCTTTGCTGCTCTAGTATCAGTAAAGAGAGATTTAAAGCAATAGGAGCCTCCGTGTCTTGAAATAAAATTCTCTACTTTTTTAATAGTTAGTAATAATTATTACTTTACATTCCCGATATGTCTTCTTCATGTTTGGATCATTTTGTGAATGCCATTTTATTTTTTAGGGACGTTATAAGGCCTAGAATTTTAGAAGCAAATCTGCAAAATTTTGCAAAAAATCTGCAAAATTTCCAAAACCCACTTTTTAAGGACCAGTTTAGGTCTGAAGTCACTTTGTAAGGCTTACATAATAGAAACCACCCATAAATGGTCCCATTTTAGAAACTACACCCCTCAAGGTATTCAAAACTGATTTTACAAACTGTCTTAACCCTTTAGGTGTTCCACAAGAATTAATGGAAATGGAGATGAAATTTCAGAATTTCACTTTTTTGGCAGATTTTCCATTTTAATCCATTTTTTTCCGCTAACAAAGCAAGGGTTAAGAGCAAAACAAAACTCTATATTTACTGCCCTGATTCTGTAGTTTACAGAAACACCCCATATGTGGTCGTAAACTGCTATTCGGGCACAAGTCAGGGCGCAGAAGGAAAGGAGCGCCATATAGTTTTTGGAAGGCAGATTTCACTGGGATAATTTTAAGCTGCCATGTCACATTTGAAGACCCCCTGATGCACCCCTAGAGTAGAAACTCCAAAAAAATTACCCCATTTTGAAAACTATGGGATAAGGTGGCAGTTTTGTTGGTAATATTTTAGGGTACATATGATTTTTTATATTACACTTTCTGTGAGGCAAGGTAGCAAAAAATAGCTGTTTTGGCACCGTTTTTATTTTTTGTTATTTACAGTGTTCACCTGACAGGTTAGATCATGTGCTATTTTTACAGAGATTCTGAGGGGAGGGCCAGTTGTCATGGTGATATGCTAAATTCTGTTGAATTTTCTTTGCTGCTCTGGTATCAGTAAAGAGAGATTTAAAGCAATAGGAGCCTCCGTGTCTTGAAATAAAATTCTCTACTTTTTTAATAGTTAGTAATAATTATTACTTTACATTCCCGATATGTCTTCTTCATGTTTGGATCATTTTGTGAATGCCATTTTATTTTTTGGGGACGTTATAAGGCCTAGAATTTTAGAAGCAAATCTCCAAAATTTTGCAAAAAATCAGCAAAATTTCCAAAACCCACTTTTTAAGGACCAGTTTAGGTCTGAAGTCACTTTGTAAGGCTTACATAATAGAAACCACCCATAATTGGTCCCATTTTAGAAACTACACCCCTCAAGGTATTCAAAACTGATTTTACAAACTGTCTTAACCCTTTAGGTGTTCCACAAGAATTAATGGAAAATGGAGATGAAATTTCAGAATTTCACTTTTTTGGCAGATTTTCCATTTTAATCCATTTTTTTCCGCTAACAAAGCAAGGGTTAAAAGCCGAACAAAACTCAATATTTATTGCCCTGATTCTGTAGTTTACAGAAACACCCCATATGTGGTCGTAAACTGCTATTCGGGCACAAGTCAGGGCGCAGAAGGAAAGGAACGCCATATAGTTTTTGGAAGGCAGATTTCACTGGGATAATTTTAAGCTGCCATGTCACATTTGAAGACCCCCTGATGCACCCCTAGAGTAGAAACTCCCAAAAAAATGACCCCATTTTGAAAACTATGGGATAAGGGGGCAGTTTTATTGGTACTATTTTAGGGTACATATGATTTTTTATATTACACTTTCTGTGAGGCAAGGTAGCAAAAAATAGCTGTTTTGGCACCGTTTTTATTTTTTGTTATTTACAGTGTTCACCTGACAGGTTAGATCATGTGCTATTTTTACAGAGCAGGTTGGTACGGACGCGACAATACCAAATATGACATAATATAACATAATAAAGCATTTATTTATTTTTTATAATTTTTTAGTGTCTCCATATTCTGAAAGCCATAGTTTTTTTTAAATTTTTGGCGACTGTCTTATGTAGGGGCTCATTTTTTGATTGCTTGGTATTAGGCCTCTTTCACACGACCGTATGGCTTTTTCAGTGTTTTGCAGTCTGTTTTTCACGGATCCGTTGCTATGTTTTTTGTTTCCGTTGTGTTTCCATTTTTCCGCTCCGTATGGCATATACAGTATACAGTAATTAAAATAGAATAAATGGACGGCACTCGCAGCAAATGGGGTCTATGGATGTTATTTATTAGGTTATAAAAATAGGGTGGTTTAAAAATACCAGAGGGTAGTTAACATGTAGTTTTATATTTATTCTTTAAAATGTATAGTTTTGATGAGAATTAGGATGTGCGCACTCCTTAAGGAATAAATAAATAAATAATGAATGAATGTTAGTTCATATAAAAAAATATTAAAATATATATTAATTTATGTCCATATAAGAAAATAGGTATTAATTTATGTCCATATAAAAGTTTGTGTCCATATAAAAATTCATATAGTCCATATAAAAGTTCATATAATCAAAAAGAGTCCATATAAAAATTCATATAATCAAAAATAAAAAGAGTGCAAAACAAGAATAAATATATTAGAAAATCACAAAAAAGCAGTTCATGTAGGTAATAGAATAATCCCGATATTGATCTCTCTAAATGTAAGGTAATTGGTGATCCTTTATGGTAAGAGATAGGTAGGAATAGTTGTAAATACAAGTAGGTAATAGTTTCTCTATATACTCCCTATAGGAGTTTCAACTCGTATTGAGGCCGGATCTCAACCTGGAAGACAAAGATCTCACATGGGTACGTTACCACTCCTGTGTGCGGTCTTCCTGTGTCTTTCTGCGGCCATCGGGGTGGTAGGTGGCGTCCTCCTTACTGCGCGCGTGAGTTGCACGAGTTCAGCCGCCGCGATGTTTCTTCCGGTGATGTCACTTCTGGGTAGCGGTGAAATTTCTCGCTGTCGGCGTGTCACGTGTTTAAATCGCAGCGGTTTGGAGTGCCACGTGTTCTGATGTGCGGGATTTTAAAAATGGCGGATTCTTTGCATGTTCCGCAATCCTTAAGTATACAGGGAGTGCAGAATTATTAGGCAAGTTGTATTTTTGAGGATTAATTTTATTATTGAACAACAACCATGTTCTCAATGAACCCAAAAAACTCATTAATATCAAAGCTGAATATTTTTGGAAGTAGTTTTTAGTTTGTTTTTAGTTTTAGCTATTTTAGGGGGATATCTGTGTGTGCAGGTGACTATTACTGTGCATAATTATTAGGCAACTTAACAAAAAACAAATATATACCCATTTCAATTATTTATTTTTACCAGTGAAACCAATATAACATCTCAACATTCACAAATATACATTTCTGACATTCAAAAACAAAACAAAAACAAATCAGTGACCAATATAGCCACCTTTCTTTGCAAGGACACTCAAAAGCCTGCCATCCATGGATTCTGTCAGTGTTTTGATCTGTTCACCATCAACATTGCGTGCAGCAGCAACCACAGCCTCCCAGACACTGTTCAGAGAGGTGTACTGTTTTCCCTCCTTGTAAATCTCACATTTGATGATGGACCACAGGTTCTCAATGGGGTTCAGATCAGGTGAACAAGGAGGCCATGTCATGAGATTTTCTTCTTTTATACCCTTTCTTGCCAGCCATGCTGTGGAGTACTTGGACGCGTGTGATGGAGCATTATCCTGCATGAAAATCATGTTTTTCTTGAAGGATGCAGACTTCTTCCTGTACCACTGCTTGAAGAAGGTGTCTTCCAGAAACTGGCAGTAGGACTGGGAGTTGAGCTTGACTCCATCCTCAACCCGAAAAGGCCCCACAAGCTCATCTTTGATGATACCAGCCCAAACCAGTACTCCACCTCCACCTTGCTGGCGTCTGAGTCGGACTGGAGCTCTCTGCCCTTTACCAATCCAGCCACGGGCCCATCCATCTGGCCCATCAAGACTCACTCTCATTTCATCAGTCCATAAAACCTTAGAAAAATCAGTCTTGAGATATTTCTTGGCCCAGTCTTGACGTTTCAGCTTGTGTGTCTTGTTCAGTGGTGGTCGTCTTTCAGCCTTTCTTACCTTGGCCATGTCTGAGTATTGCACACCTTGTGCTTTTGGGCACTCCAGTGATGTTGCAGCTCTGAAATATGGCCAAACTGGTGGCAAGTGGCATCTTGGCAGCTGCACGCTTGACTTTTCTCAGTTCATGGGCAGTTATTTTGCGCCTTGGTTTTTCCACACGCTTCTTGCGACCCTGTTGACTATTTTGAATGAAACGCTTGATTGTTCGATGATCACGCTTCAGAAGCTTTGCAATTTTAAGAGTGCTGCATCCCTCTGCAAGATATCTCACTATTTTTGACTTTTCTGAGCCTGTCAAGTCCTTCTTTTGACCCATTTTGCCAAAGGAAAGGAAGTTGCCTAATAATTATGCACACCTAATATAGGGTGTTGATGTCATTAGACCACACCCCTTCTCATTACAGAGATGCACATCACCTAATATGCTTAATTGGTAGTAGGCTTTCGAGCCTATACAGCTTGGAGTAAGACAACATGCATAAAGAGGATGATGTGGTCAAAATACTCATTTGCCTAATAATTCTGCACGCAGTGTATTGCCCAATATAATAGAAAATATGGGACTTATGGCTGCTCTCTCACCATACGCGTTTCAGAGCTACCAGCTCCTTCTTCAGTGGGTATGAGTAGCCATAGTCCTTTGCCCATATATATTCTCTTGTCATGATTGATTAATTGATTAAGAGGAGGGGATTGTGGACTCCTCTTCTGGTTGTGGTAAATCATGGACTGGAATTCAGATAAGTTAATTATTAAATCGAAAAAGTTAATTATTAAATCGAAAAAATATGTAAAATATAATATAGAATATAAAATATAAAATATAGGGTAAGAATTTGATTATATATAAATAAATAAATAGATAAATAATTAATAAATAATTAAATGGATAACATGATTGATTAGAACAAATAGTTGTTTAGGGGTAATAGATATATAGTATTAATTTATCTATCTAAAAAGTATGTATTAGTCCGTTTCTTCAATCAGTTAAGCTACTGGAAATGTGCATATTCTTTACTGAACGTATTCCGATCTTGATGGATGTGTGTATTATATTTATAGTCGGTAAGGGTGAGAGGTCACCCGGGGAGGCGCGGTCAAGGTGCTGGTAAGCAGCCGGACACTTGACTCCACGTCACCAGGGGATATCCCACCCAAGTGTTGGCTGAGGGTCGTCATGGAGTCATAAAAGAGTTGAAAGTCATCCTATTGTCACAGAAAACCAAATAATTCCATTTCAGCATTAAGGCCTGTAGGTATCATTTTATCAAATTCAAAGATTCTTCTTGATTCTATCCTCGACATGTTTTCTATATGATTTCCACCTCTCCAATGTCGTTTTATTCTTTCGAAGGCCATAAAAGTCAATAATGAGGGGTCACTATTATGATGTTCTTTAAAGTGTTTCGATACTGTATGTAACTCATATCCCTTGGTAATGTTTGCCATATGTTCTGAGACTCTTGTTTTAAAAAATCTTTTGGTCCTGCCTACGTACTGTTTTTGGCAAGGACACTGTAATAGGTAGATTAGATCCGTAGAATTGCAAAAGAGATGTTCACGGATTTGGTATGTGAAGTCATTTTGTGTGGAATTGACTGTGTTGGTTCTTTTAGGAAAATTTGTGGTTCTGCAGTTTTTACATCTTCCACATCTAAAGAAACCTTTTAATGATAGCCAGTTAGAATTGCTATTACTAGTTTTCTTTTTTATTGTTGGGGCTATTTTAAGGCCTAAGTTTGGGGCCTTGGTATACGTGATTAATGGTTTCACTGGGAGCATGTTACCTATTAATTTGTCTTTTAACAAATGGTGCCAATGTTTATGAATAATCTTTTCTACTTTCTTATAGTGTGTGTTGATGGGTATTATTAGTCTAATATTATCATCTTCGGTTTTGATTAGATCTTGTGATGGGGAGAAGAAGGTGTTTCTGTCCATTGATTTGACTTTTTCCAAGAAGTTTTCTATTAGTTCAATTGGATATTCTTTAGCCAAAAATTATTTCTTTAGACTGTTTGCTTCTACCTTCAAATTGACTATTTTCCGTACAGTTTCTTTTTAATCTTCTGAATTGGCTAGTCGGTATGTTTGTGAGCCATCTTGGTAAGTGGCAGCTAGAGTGAAGAATATAATTATTCTTTGCAATGGGTTTCTGATATGTACTACAGATGAGTTTTGTCCCTGATATCGCAATTGTGAGATCTAAAACTTCTATCTGTTTATTGCTTGTGTTGGAAGTGAAGGTAATATTTTGTTCATTTATATTAATATCTGTTAAAAATTCTTTCAGTTTGTCTTCCGTGTCAGCCCATATAAATATGATGTCATCTATATAACGTCGCCAGAGTACCAGGCTCGCTCCCAGTTTCAGTGTTATGATCTCTTGTTCCCATTGTGCCATAAAAATATTGGCATAACTGGGGGCGAACCTGGTACCCATGGCAGTCCCTCTTTTTTGTAAATAGAAGTCCGAATCATAAGTGAAATAGTTATGGGTCAAAATGAACCGTACTCCCTCTATTATGAAATTTATTTGTTCTTGGGGTAGTAGTTGATAATGATTGAGTTGTTTGTCAAGGGCTGTTATT
Organism: Bufo bufo; assembly: GCF_905171765.1. NCBI lineage: Eukaryota > Metazoa > Chordata > Amphibia > Anura > Bufonidae > Bufo > Bufo bufo. The sequence goes on from NC_053389.1 coordinate 177,735,874, forward strand.
CCTTGTTCATGATTGATTATCGTGTAAAGGGAATTTACATCTAATGTTCCAAGAATCCAGGTTTGTTGATAGTCTAATTGTTCTAAAATTTTAACTATCTCAGTCGTGTCTTTGATGTAGGATGGTAATTATTATTTTTTTAACTATTGGCTGTAGTAATCGGTCTATGTATTGTGATAAATTTGAAGTGAGTGAGCCGATACCTGAGACGATCGGTCTGCCTGGTAGGTTGGTGTAATTTTTATGGATTTTAGGTAAACAGTAAAAAACCGGTAGTCTATTTTGTGATCCTGTTATGAACTCAAATTCCTGTTCAGTTAATATTCCTGTTTCTTTTCCCTGTTGTCCATAAATTAATAGGTCATTATAGAATCGTTCCGTTGGATCCTTTTTAAGGGTGATATACAGTACAGACCAAAAGTTTGGACACACCTTCTCATTCAAAGAGTTTTCTTTATTTTCATGACTATGAAGGCATCAAAACTATGAATTAACACATGTGGAATTATATACATAACAAACAAGTGTGAAACAACTGAAAATATGTCATTCTAGGTTCTTCAAAGTAGCCACCTTTTACTTGGATTACCGCTTTGCACACTCTTGGCATTCTCTTGATGAGCTTCAAGAGGTAGTCCCCTGAAATGGTCTTCCAACAGTCTTGAAGGAGTTCCCAGAGATGCTTAGCACTTGTTGGCCCTTTTGCCTTCACTCTGCGGTCCAGCTCACCCCAAACCATCTTGATTGGGTTCAGGTCCGATGACTGTGGAGGCCAGGTCATCTGGCGCAGCACCCCATCACTCTCCTTCATAGTCAAATAGCCCTTACTTTCAAAGTTTTCCCAATTTTTCGGCTGACTGACTGACCTTAATTTCTTATAGTAATGATGGCCACTCGTTTTTCTTTATTTAGTTGCTTTTTTCTTGCCATAATACAAAATCTAACAGTCTATTCAGTAGGACTATCAGCTGTGTATCCCCCTGACTTCTCCTCAACGCAACTGATGGTCCCAACCCCATTTATAAGGCAAGAAATCCCACTTATTAAACCTGACAGGGCACACCTGTGAAGTGAAAACCATTTCAGGGGACTACCTCTTGAAGCTCATCAAGAGAATGCCAAGAGTGTGCAAAGCAGTAATCCAAGCAAAAGGTGGCTACTTTGAAGAACCTAGAATATGACATATTTTCAGTTGTTTCACACTTGTTTGTTATGTATATAATTCCACATGTGTTAATTCATAGTTTTGATGCCTTCAGTGTGAATCTACAATTTTCATAGTCATGAAAATAAAGAAAACTCTTTGAATGAGAAGGTGTGTCCAAACTTTTGGTCTGTACTGTATGTTTGAGAATCGAGTAGTTGTTTTTTGCATTCTAAATCATAATCTTGTACATTTTGGATGACTATGGCTCCGCCCTTATCTGCAGGTCTAATAATTATATTTTGTGTGGATTGGAGTTCTTTAATGGCTTTTTCTTCATTTTTCGTTAGATTACGATATGTCTTCTTCGTGTTTATTCTTTTGACATCAGTCTCTACGCATTTCCGGAAAGTCGCTATGTCCTCCCCCATTTCTTGTTTGGGGTATTTCTTTGATTTCAATTTTAGTTCTGTGTGGCAAAAAGTGGAAGGTCTTATTAGTTCATGTGTTATAGGGTTTTTTAGAAAATATTTCTTTAGACATAGTTTTCTAATAATTTTTTCCACCCCTATATAAGTACTAAATTTGGCTAAATTGTGGGTAGGAGAAAACTTTAGTCCCTTATTTAAAAGTCATTTTTGTGTGTTTGTCAAAGTCGTGCTACTGAGATTTACTATATTACTTATCGTGTCTGGTGTGTCTTGTGATACCTCAGTGGCCTTCTTTCTGTGTCTACCTCGTCGTATCTTCTTTGTGGTCTGTATTCTTGAGTTCTGTTTGTGTTCTTCATTGGTTGTTCTATTTGTTGGTGATTCCAATATTGTTGTTGTCTGTGAGGGACATTTGTTCATCTCATTTCGTGTTGATCCTGGATTGGTGTCTCTCTTTGTGTGTTGTTTCTGTGTCTCAAGTTGTAGTGGTGTACTGGGCTTTGTGCTCTCATGTGTCGCTTCGGCGATCGTGAATGATAGTGTGATACAGTAATTGCATAGAAAAAATTGGGCTAGGCATAACATTTTCAATAGACTATTCCGCAAAAACGGAACGGATACAGAATACATACGGATGCATTTCCGTATGTGTTCCTTTTTTTGAGGACCCATTGACTTAAATGGAGCCATGGAACGTGACTTGTGGGCAATAATAGGACATGTTCTATCTTTCAACGGAATGGAAATCCGAAAACAAGATGCATTCCGTTTTTTTGCGGAACCATTGAAATAAATGGTTCCGTATACGGAACACAAAAAACGGCCCGTAAACGGGAAAAAATAAATCATATTTTAGTGTCTCCATTGTCTGAGAGTGATAGCTTTTATATTTTTTGACAGATTGTCTTAGGTAGGGTCTCATTTTTTACAGGATGAGGTGACGGTTTGATTAGTACTATTTTTGGGGGCATACGCCTTTTTGATCGCTTGGTGTTGCAATTTTTGTGATGTAAGGTGACAAAAAAATTGCTTTTTTGGCAATGTTTTTATTATTTTTTTTTTTTACGGTGTTCACCTGAGGGGTTAGGATATTTTTATACAGCAGGTTCTTATGGACGCGGCGATACCTAATATGTATACTTTTTTTATTTATTTAAGTTTTACACAATAACAGCATTTTTTAAACAAACAAAATCATGTTTTAGTGTATCCAAAGTCTGAGAGACATAGTTTTTTCATTTCTTGGGCGATTGTCTTAGGTAGGAGCTAATTTTTTGTGGGATGAGGTGAAGGTTAGATTGGTACTATTTTCGGGTTATATGCCTTTTTGATCGCTTGGTGTTGCACTTTTAGTGATGTAAGGTGACAAAGAAATATTTTTTTAGCACAGTTTTTATTATTTTTTTTTGACAGTGTTCACCTGACGGGTTAGGTCATGTGATATTTTTATAGAGCCGGTTGATACGGACGCGGCGATACCTAATATGTATGTCTACTTTTTTTTCCCTATTTTTTACAATTTTTTTACTTTATTTTGGAAAAAGGATGCTTTTTTTTACTTGAAACTTTTAATTTTGTTTGTAAAACTTTATTTTTTTAACTTTTTTTTAACTTTATTTTTTGTCCCACTCTGGGACTTCAACTTTTGGGGGTCTGATCCCCTTTACAATGCATTACAATACTTCTATATTGTGATGAATTGGCTGTAAGTGTATTACACACTGTAATACACTTACAGCCTGCTTCCTGTGAGATCCAGGGGGCTGGATCTCACAGGGTTACATGGAAGGCAGCCCCGATGCCTAAGGAAGGCATTGGGATGCTTTTCCTGGTATCAGGTCCCCGTCACAGAAGCGTGGGGACCCGATGGCTGCTCCGATCCCCGCTGACCGTGGCACATCAAGGGTTAATGTGCCGGCATTAGTGTTTTCACCGATGCTGGCGCATACAGCAGGTGTCCGGCTTTCAGTGAATGCTGGACCCTGCCCCACCTTGGATGGGGATGCATTAACTATTTCTCTTAAAGGGGGAAGTTACGAAGTTGCGGACCTGACCAGGCATACTCAATCCATGGTACGGATTGAGAAGGTTAATGATAACTTATTGATTCCCGTGAAATACGCCAAGTTCCATCTCTATTAAGACATTGGAACTTGAGATCGGTTCACTGAAAAGGAACCTGATGAGTATTCATGCAGAGATGGAAAATCAGAAGCAACATCTATCAGACTTATATTCCATGGTGGAGGATACTGTCATTACCACTAACTTACATTCAAAATTATTGGCCCACTCAATAAATCTTCATGAGAGTAACGAACAGTTTAGACAAGAACTTATGTTCCTAAAAGAGCGTATTGACTTCTATACGCATTACAGTATTCCTCGTCAGACAATGATTAAATATTAAATCCCTCCGTTTGGACATGGGGGGCGGATTATATATGGGGTGTGCTGATTGTCATCCTTCTGGGATGGTTGAGTTTCCTAACCATCCAAGTGGTGCGTTGGATAAAAATTTTCAGAAAGACTTTAGCAAAGCTCTGGTTGGAACATTACAAACCGAGTCTGCGTGCCCCGGTTCTTGAAGAATCCGTGTGAAAAGCCCTTTTTGACATTTCAATGTAATTCAACTTATCTCTTGGATTACATTGTAATGAAGGGGGATTTGTTGTGCCTTTTCACAAGTATAAACAGTTATATATACTTAGTCTAGTTATGATGGATATTCATTGCCTTTAAGAGCAATGTTGGTTTATAGTCACTATTTTTGTATGGACTTCTGGGAATGAGACTTCGTTCAGAGGAAGTTGTGTTTTTGTAACCAATAGTCAATCGTAATTTAGACAGTTAGAAGATACATGCCACCTGTGGTAGTAGAGGCTTCATTGTATTTCTTATCTGAACATAAGTTCCACAATGTGAGAAGTGTCAAGATGTTCCTCTGAGTCTATATTATAGTTGGTTCATGTATCAAAGTTTGTGCCTCAGCTCTGAGATAAGGCTACCATAGGTCAGGTATGTGTAGTGTTGAAGATGTCAGGCATGTATGAGTTAACCCTTAATGGTATGATGCTTATAGCTTATACAACAGAGCAGGTAACACTACACCAGTAGCAAAAGTGCATTCTGGGTAGTGTTATGGCATCACATTCCTTATCAATGTACACGCCTATCCGACAATGATTGGAAAGTTCCAAACTAGGAAGGTGTGTTGATCTGATAAGTTTTTGGTTAAGAAACCACATACCAAAGAGAAAAAGGAAAAAAAGGAGGAAAAAAAAGAAAAGAAAGAAGAAGGGAAACAAAGAAAGAGAGCCTGGAGAGGGATCTTGATTATCAGAAAAACTCTTGAGAGTTGACTTCCCCTAGACTCTGCCTATAACCTACATTCACGGGTAATGTATGATTTTTGTGCGTGTATGTAGTATAGATAAATTAATTTGCTTGATATTTAGCCAAAATTCCCATTTTGTGTGGATATAGTGTTCAGGTGCTACATCAATATTGCCGCTGTTCAGTTACGATGCAGATAACTGAATAGAGGATCTAATATTGAATTAGTAGAAAACGTATCTGTTGGGAATCCTTATATTCCCTAGTTTGATATCAAGCCGATAAATTTATAAGCTTTATTGCAATACTACTAATACAATCCGAGATTGGTCATAGCAGAGCAAGAGCTCGTATCTGTCATTTTCTTGATTGAATTTCTGTGCATAATCAATTGAATGATATATCTCTCGTAATTTAAAGCAGTATTGCATAAAATTCTTGTGGTGGTTAAATAGAATAGAGCGCTGATAAAATTGTGTTCTGTTGGCACCATCTAGTGGCGAATTGTGGGTACTGCATATCATTGTGTATCATTGAAATTTACATTGATTAATTTTTTATTGTATTTTAAATTATTGTATAATAAATCATTTATATTATTGCATAGACGCTTGTACCCTGTTCTTACTGATTGCACAAAATAATTAGGTTCTCGATCGAACTCTTTTGAGGTGTTTATATATGTCCACCTCGTTGATCAATATCATTTGAATCATTTTTCTTTTGATCCATTAGTTTTTTTTAAATATATAAAGCATTTGCTTTATATCCCCGACAAACTGCTAATCTGGACATGTGCTTGTTGCAAGGAACCCTTGCGGTGCTATAAAGGGCCGGAAGCCCAAGTAAAGAGACTGAACTATTGAGAGCTATTTTTTTTTTCCCTTTTGGTTTGTAACTCTTATGTCCTGGGTAAAAGCTGCAACTACAATGCAAAGTGCATTAAGTGCCATGGAGGAAATGATGAAGCAGCTGGTGCAGGCTAACCTAAGGCATGAACAGGCCATGGCGCAGAAATAACAGGCCATGGAGCAACAGCAAAGGTTGCATGCAGAGGATAAAAAGAGACACAAAGAAGCCTTACGTGTCCAACAACAGGCTAATGCATAGCAACAACAGTCCATGGCACAGCAGCAGGAAACTAATCGTTTGTTAATAGAGCAGATTGCTGCACTTAGAGAGACCGCTGTGACTCAACCCCAATGAGCGGAAGGAAGCCCCACAGTCACTGATAATGTGAGGAGAGTTGTACAGCGGGCCTTGCTAAAGATGACACCTGAAGACATTGAGGCCTACCTTACCGTGTTTGAGAGAGTGGCGAAAAGAGAGAGACTCCCAGCTGCAGAGTGGGAGGAGGTAATTGCGCCATTTTTAACAGGGGAACCCCAAAAAGCCTACTATGACCTCAGGGAGCAGGATGTCTGGGACTAGCAAGTTAAAGTTGGAGATCCTTGCTTGTCCATGACTTCAACTACAGTCTGGAAAAGCCGGCCAGGTCTTAGATGTTTGATCTGGTCCATTTGGTGAGAAAATGGCTGGAGCCAGAGTCATCTACACCGGCGGAGATCATAGAGAAGGTGGTGGTCGACCATTACTTCAGGGCCCTCCCTGCAGAGCTGCAACTCTGGGTTGGACATGGAGATCCCAAGTCTGCTGACCAGCTGGTCAACCTGGTGGAAAGGTTCCTAACGACTGAGGATTACCTCTGTGATGTTCCTACCATGCCAGCAACTCCCAAAAGTTCCAAATCCGTGACATACGTGGGTAAGAGAGTTCCAGCTGGTGAAAGTGTGCGGGAAAATACAAGAGGGAGCAAGGCTCTGGAGGTTGGACGTGGGAAAAAGACTGATCTTGAATCCCAGGGGCAATCTGGTCCTAGAAAGGTCTTCCCGCATAGGAAACCAGGGGTGCCCCTAGTGCTGGAGGTGCCAGGAGTGGGGACATGTGGCTGCTTATTGCACTTATACCTTAGAGCCAATGGAGTGTAACACTAGTCTGCGACAGTCACTGTTTGCAGAATCTTTTTGTGTGACTATACCAGAGCCAGAGACTGAGCCGCAGATACGTCCTGTGGTGGTAAATGACTATTCCGTCAATGCCCTTTTGGACTTTGGTAGTCTGGTAACTTTGGTTCATGAGAGCTTAGTAGTGGGGGACTATGTGCTGGACAAACATATGAATGTGCTGTGTGTTCACTGAGATACCAATGTTTACCCCGTGGCTGACTGAAGTAATCTAGCTTGAGAATTTCTGGATAAAGCAGCTCATACAGGCTTTCAGGTCATGAAGGCAGTATGTTTGTGTCTCTCTCTCTCCATTCTCTCCCTTTCTTCCTGGCCAGTGACAGTGGAAGCAGGGAGTGACTTGAAGGATATTTATTGTCTGAGTAACTTCATGTTTTGGACCCTAAAGCAGGCTTCCTTTGCTGTTACCAGCTAGGATGGAAGAAGAAAAGACTCAAGAATCTGCGGAGAGAGAGAGATGGTAGCACCTGTTCTGGTACTTGGACAGGGTTCCTTTTTTTTGGGGTGAGTGAGATGGCGACGGTCTTTCCTTTCTAATTATAGTTCTTTGTATTATTTAATTTTTTAGTCAAAACCTAAAAAAATGCTGGCTAAAAGGAAAAACAAGAATGTGCCATATGTAAAACAGCTCTTTTGTTGTCTTATGACAAAAAGCTGTGTCAACACTGTATTGACAAGACTGTTTCGGATGAATCCCCATCCCTCCTAGAGAATATTAAAACACTAATTAAGATGAAAGTGAAAAATACGCTAAAACCCATTAAGAAGCTTAATGTGATGGAAAGGGTTAACCTATCCCAAGACAATTCTTCTGGTGACAGTGACTTTTCCCTGGATACCCTTTCCTCAGATTCTTCCTCATAGGATGAAATTATAGGAAAATCCTTTCTTCCTGCTGAAGATACTGACAGACTGTTAAAAGTTATAAGATCCACTATGAATATTGAAGATGTTAAGTCGGTAGCGGACTCTTTGTTTGAAGGATTGCAGGAAAAAATGGGTAGATGCTTCCCCATGCATAATAGCATTATTTCTCTGATTCAAAGGGAATAGAAAAGACTATGTAGAAGGGTTTTTAGTTCAAAAACCTTTAAATGTAATACCCTTTTGAGGATGAGCCTTCATCTTCTTGGGGCAAGGCTCCCAAAATAGACGTTGCCATTTCCAAGGTTTCTAAAAGATCTTCTCTTCCCTTTGAGGATACGGGTGTTCTTAGGGACCCTTTGGATAAGAAAGCCGAGTCCTTCCTGAACGGTGCTTAGGAGGCATCCACTTCCTAACATAGCGGCCACGGTAACAGCTAGAACCTTAGCCTTTTGGCTGTAGCAATTAGAAATCCAGTTAAAAGAGAGGTGTCCTAGGGAGCAGATTTTATCCTCCCTGCCCACATTACAGAAGGCAGCTGACTTTTTGGCAGATGCCTCTGTAGATGCGGTCAGACTTGGCGCTCAGACTGCATCTTTTGCTCACTCCGCTCGTAGAGCACTTTGGCTTAAGAACTGGAGTGGAGGAGATGTAGCTTCCAAACATAAGTTATGTGATATTCCCTGTCAGGGTAAATTTCTCTTTGGCCCTGATTTAGATGATTTTTTTTAGAAAAGGTGGCGGATAAGAAGAAAAGATTTCCCCCTCCCAATCCTTCAGGATTTTATTCTTTCAGGCCCAGTAGGTCCTTTCGGTCCTCAGGGGGTAATTCGGGGAGGAAACAGTTTAGGGTTAAAGACCAGAAATATAGGTCCAGAAATCTGGCAGGGAAAGGGTTCCTCTTTGGAAACTTTTCCTCGTCAAATAAAAAACTGTCGCAACAATGACGCCAAAGCAAAGGTGGGAGGAAGATTTTTCCTCTCAGCATGGGAAAAGGTAGCAGGCCCATGGGTTTTGCAGGTGATTCGTCACGGACGGTCTAAAACCAGATTTTCGTACCTTGCCACCTCAAAGATTTATTATTACAAAAAATTGTGCTGTAAAAGGATCCTTCCCTATAATAAAAGAAATTTGAGAACTAATAGAGAAGGAAGTCTTAATTCATGTTCCTCAAAAAGAACAATCAAAAGGTTATTTCTCCATGCTTTTTCTAGTTCCAAAGCCAGACGGCTCCTTCAGACCCATCATCAATCTGAGGGATTTAAACAAGTTTCTAGTATTCAGAAAATTCAAGATGGAAACAATGATAACTACAGGGCAGCTCCTGTTTGCGCATTGTTTCATGGCAGTAATGGATTTGAAAGATGCCTATTTCCACATCCCAATGCACCCGGAGTTCCAGAAGTTTCTCAGAGTTGCATTTCTTTTGGAGGGTCAGCTACAGTAGTTCCAATTTCAGGCTTTGCCCTTTGGCCTGTCTATGGCACCAAGGATCTTTACCAAAGTGGTAGCAGAGATGGTATCCTTCATAAGAATAAAGGATGTGATGTTAGTACCATATCTGGACGATTTTTTAATAATTGCAAAATCTCATCACAGTTGCAGGGAAGCAGGTCAGATGGTGGTAAAGACCTTTCAGGAATTGGGCTGGATAATCAACGAGAAAAAATCCAGACCAAAGCCGGAAAAGTGTCAGAGATTTCTAGGTCTAATTTTAGACTCAGTATCCTAGAAGGTATATCTACTGGAGGAAAAGATAACCAGGATTTTCAACCAAGTAAAATCCCTCAGATCTCCCACCCTGACAAATCGGAAGGCGATTTCAGTTTTGGGGTCCCTGGTGTCCTGTATTCCAGCGGTCGAATGGGCTCAGCTACACTCTCGGCAATTACAAATGGAAATATTTGCAGCATTCAAAAAGAGCAAAGGTGTTCTAGATGTCAGGATGAAAATCTCAAAACCAACAATGAAAAGTCTAGCCTGGTGGGGGGACAGGCAAAATCGATACAGGGGATCCCATGGTCCTATCCAATAATCATAACTACAGATGCAAGCCCCTAGGGGTGGGGAGCTCATGTCCAGGGTCTCAGTTTTCAGGGTCAGTGGTCTCTGAGTCAAAGGCGTTTGTTCTCCAACAGGAAGGAGCTTGTAGCGGTGAGATTGGCAATAGAAGCTCTCAGTTCCTAATAGGTTCTGGTCATGTCAGAGTCCTATCCGACAATCAGACTACAGTAGCCTATATAAATCACCAAGAGGGGACAAGGTCAGTCGCCCTCAGATGGGAGGTGAGCCGGTTGTTGAAAAAATTAGAGGGGCAGGTCAGTCATGTTTCAGCCCTTCACATAAAAGGAAAATTTGTCCTTGAACAGTCCAGTCAGAACAAGAAAGTAGATCCCTTTTGTTCCCTAAATCCGAGGGAATCCCCTTATGGGGTGAATGCCCTTCTCCTAAAATGGGACTTCACACTAGCATATGCCTTTCCACCTTTCCAGTTACTCCTATTAGTCCTGAAAAAATCAGAACGGACAGGGCGAGAATAATTCTGATTGCTCCATTCTGGCCGAAGAGGGCATGGTTTACTCTTCTCAGAATAATGTTAGCGTCAGACCCTTGCATACTTCTGGAGATTCCTGATCTACTGTCCCAGGGTCTGGTTTTCCATCCAGCAGTAAATGGTCTGCATTTAACTGCATGGAATTTGAAAGGAGCCTATTAATTAAAAAAGGTTTTTCACAGGAACTGATTGCTACACTTCTTAAGAGTAGAAAGCCTGTGACAATTTATATTTATGCCAGGACATGGAAAAAGTTTTTAGATTTCTATAAATATAATCCTGATAATCTGCCTGATTCGGTTCCTATTTCATACATTCTGGAATTCATTCAGAGAGGGCTAGCTTTGGGGTTAGCTAAAAATACTTTAAAGGTACAGGTTTCTGCCCTTTCTGTGCTTTTTAAAAAAATGTTTTGCTTCCGATCCTTGGGTAGTTAGTTTTTTTTAGAGCAATTGATAGGATGGCTCCTGTTTCTAAACCAAAAATTCCCTCATGGGATCTCAATCTGGTCCTAAGATCTCTGACGCAACCACCTTTTGAGCCCATTAAATCGTCCGATATCATGTATCTTACCTACAAAATTGTTTTACTGGTAGCACTCACCACGGCCAGGAGGGTAAGCGAGTTGCATGCTATTTTCAAAATTCCTCCTTTCACTTCTATTCTAGAGGATAGAGTTATTATCCAGCCTGACCCGGCCTTCTTACCTAAAGTTTCTTCCCAGTTTCATAGATCCCAGGAAATAGTACTTCCTTCTTTTTGTGCCAATCCCAAAAAACTGAAAGAAAAGGTTTTTCATACATTAGGTGTAAGACGATGCTTATTACATTATCTCAAATCTACGGAGTAGTGGCGAAAGTCTTCAGCCTTATTTGTCCTCTTCTCGGGGCCAAATAGGGGTATGAAGGCTACCAAAAGTACCTTGTCTAGATGGATCAGACTTGTATATCTCAAGCTTACTTGGAGGATGGTCTTCCTCGTTCTGTCTCCACTTCTTGGGCTGAAAGATCTGGTGCAACTTTTGATCAAATCTGTAGAGCTGCCACGTGTTCTTCTCCCTGTACTTTTTTCTGGCACTATCGTTTGGACCTAAACTCTTTCTCTGATCTATCTTTTGGTAATAAGGTCTTACAAGCGGTAGTCCCTCTCTAAGGAAGGATGATTTCTTTGTAATTCTCTCTGTGGTGCTGTCGTGGGGGAAGGGAAAAATTATGATTACACTTACCGGTAATCTGATTTTCCAGACCCCACGACAGCACCCTTCCTTATTCCCTCCCTATTTTCTTACCTCCTTTCTATCATAGGCACTGGGTGAAAAAAAGGGACAAATATATTTAAAAAAAATAATAATAATCTAAATATAGTTGGTTTATTATAAATGTGATTAACTAAGGTAGGAGTCCCTCTCTTGCTCTGAAATCCACTGAAGGGATAGAGAGGCTCCACCTTTTTATTCTGTAGGTTTCCTGCCCCTGGGGGCGGATCCTCTCTCTCTGTGGTGCTGTCGTGGGGTCTGGAAAATCTGATTACCGGTAAGTGTAATCATCATTTTTTGCCCTATAAGATACACCTGCACATAATGCACACCTAGGTTGTAAAGGAAGAAAATAAGAAAACATATTTTTCATCAGACCTCAGCTCAGATCCCAATGTTAATCAGACCTCAGAACAGACCTCCAAGTGAATGATCCCCAATCAGACCTCTATGTGAATGACCCCCATGCTCAGATCAGATTTAAAAAAGTCAACTTACCTCTCCTGCTTCAGACGCTACTCCCGTTCCTCACATCAATGCTCTTTTTCCTGCAGCGTGTTGTGCTGTGACCCAATACACACAGCGTGAAGTCACAGTGTGCCGTCCTCACGCTGTGTGTAGTCACAGCATCGGGAGCGGCCGAGGACCAGGAAGTGGTGAGTACAGAGCCCGGGGAGCACTGCTTTTAACGCTTCCCAGTCCTCCTGTACTAATGAGCGCTTCCATAATGACATTGTCCCCGCACTTTGGGGGGGGGGGGGGAGTGTGTCTTATATGGCGAAAAATACAGTAGATCTTGCTTGAATTATCCTCAGAGGGATCTTATCAATTATGTATTCAATTTTGTTATGACGTTCACCTGACAGGGTCTGTCATGCAATATTTTTATACAGCTGTCAATACAGACGTGGCGATATCTAATATGTCTATTTTTCTTTACTTGGAACTTTTATTTTTTTATTATGTAGAACACTTTATATTTTTTTTATTTTTTTCTTGTTGTGCCACTATAGGACTTACACTTTTGGGGGGTCTGATCCCCTCTACAAAGAATTACATGTGTATTGTAATGCACTGCCTGTCAGTGTATTACACTGACATCGCGCCTATGAGACCAGCCTGGGGGCTGGATCTTATAGGCTTCTGTAGGAGGCAAGCCCCGATGCCTGTGTAAGGCATCCGGTTGCCTTCTCAGCCATTGGGTGCCTGTCACGGCAGGGTGCCGGTACCCTTGGAAAACCAGCACTGATGTGGCCTGGAAGGGTATAATGCACTGGCTGGGCTGTGAGGAACACCCAGACCCCTGCCGCTGATCGTACGGTGCTGGGCGGGTAGTCACGTCCCACAGCACTGTACATGTACGGCGCTGGTCCGGAAGGGGTTAATTTAATGTTTCACAGTGAGGACTAATTCATTACTCATGACCATGAGGTAAAACCAGGTGCTGTCATTTCTTTATTTAGTCCTCAGACTTCAATCCATGCTTTACAAATCAACATGATGTTGAGAACGCCGATTTCCCTGCACCATCCACACAACATTCTAAGGGACACAATCCCTTATTCATGCAGAATGATGGGAAATAACATGCCTTTAAATATAACAAAATACGTAATTAATGAATTTTCATTACATTTATACCAAACATATCTGAAATAGAAATAGCAATAAAAAAGTAAAAAACATAGGTTGTCATATACTAATCTGAAATACGCCTAAATTAGGCGTATTTCATCTGCAGATGGTGGCGCGACTTCTCCCCACTCACGCCAGGTCTAAAATTGTGGGCGTGTCGTGGGCAAGAAAGGGGATGGGTCGGCATGGCCTTTCTCATTTACCATTTTCTTCGCCTGTTTTAGTTCAGAAGCTGCCGTGCGCCAAAGTTATGGAGAGTCCTGCACCTTTATTAAGACCGGTGTCTAAAATGCCTGTTTTAATAAATGTGCCCCATACTACCTACAGATCTGATCATAGAAATACTGCACATTTCATTCAATCTCTTTGGTGTGATTGTGTCCATATTAGTAATCCAATATGTTTTGTGCTGCAACAGCCTCTTTTTATTCTCATGCTCCAAGTCTGCTACATTAACACACTCAAAAATAACCCATTTACCGTATTTTTCGCCCTATAAGATGCAGGCCTATAAGACACACCTAGGTTTTTGAGGAGGAAAATAAGAAAAAAAAATTTTTTTAACCAAAAGGTGTGCTTTTGGTGGGTTTTGAACTAATGGTGGTCTGTGCATGACACTATTATGGGGGATCTGTGGATGATGCACTGTCATGTGGGTGATCTGTGGATGGCATTGTTATGGGGAATCTGTGGATGGCACTGTTATGGGGATCTGTGGATGGCACTGTTATGGGGATCTGTGGATGGCAGATCCCCATAACCTCTTTTTACCATATTCCTCCTCACTATTAGTGATGCGTCTAGCAGTATTTTGGGCTGCACTGTGATGTTTGGTTCTGCTGGGCGGTATTTTGTGCTGCACTATAGTATTGCTGGCCCTGCCTGCTTCTGTTTTCCCTGCTTACTTGTGTTACCCCACCCTCTTTCAATTTGGACCCGCCTACAACATGTGACACTTTTCCAAGGCCATTTTAAGTTCCCAATACGCCCCGGGGAACTACTGTGTGACTTTAGGCTAATCCTAAGGGCGTTATTCCGGCACTCTCCTGGTATTCACCCTTTAACACCTAAACAGGAATCTGGGCTTCTGCAGGAGAGCCACCCGGCTGCTGTCTCCTGAAGTAGTCTCTTTGTGGTTGACTGCTATCCCATGGGGGTCAGAGAAACTGGTGCACACCACCGATAGGACAGGCAAAAGCCTAGGGTCAAAATCCAGGAATCAGGCAGGTACATAGGCACGCACGCTGGCTGGAACGTGCACCCTACGTGCAGTGGGAAGAGGCCTAGCCAGGAATAGCAGACCACGGCCTGCCGGGGATGACAACACTGACGATTTTGGTGGTTGGACCCGCCACAAGGAATCTGAGGGAGGCTGGTGGGTCCAGGCCACTGAAGAGGACAACGAAGGGTGAGTGGAGTGGCCCCTGTGTCTGCCCAGGATAGTGGAGTGGTGGCGGGCATGGATCGCCAATATAACACATAAGGATACTATATAAATATTAGAAACATTTTTGCAATGAAGAGCTTACTGTCAGGCATACCAGCGATATCACGTTTCAATTGAATAACACAATCCAGAATGTGAAAGCCATTGCAATCTGCAAAAGCCAAACAATAATTATAGTACAAATGCGTGTTATGGCGGTGCTTCGTCCAGTTTCTGGCATGAGTGCTGGGTTTTTTAGACTGACAACTGCCAGAAACCAACAAAACAGACAACAGGGCCACTGAACCATCATAGTGAACTATGATATTCAGAGTTTTGTTACATGCTTGGGTCTAGTGTAAATCAATGGTCGTAACCAGTTCCAGACTAAGATGGGAAAAACAGCAATACTTCCGCTGAGTTTTTATGTTATAAATGCTGTGATTTTCATTTTTCGGCAGAAATAACATGATAATGTTATTCTTTGGGTCAGTACGATTACAGCAATGCCAAATACATGAAAATGATTTTGCATCCGTGTGTCCCAAGAGACCCATAAGTTTATCTGTTGCAGGGACAATGTTTTAGAAAGGTTTTATTTTTTCAATTTGGGCTCTCGTGACCCATTTTCACCATGTACACAAATTACTCTGGTTTGTGTACATCCAGTATGTGGCGCTTCCTGTTCCTGTATACAATGAAACCCGCCATCCACTTCTCCTTTATCTGCCACAGTGCCAGCTCTGCCAATAACAACGCCCAGCTAGTTTATAGCTCCTCCCACCCAGCTACTTACATAGACACTCCCCTATCACTTCCCCTAACAACACCCAGCTAGTTTATAGCTCCTCCCACCCAGCTACTTACATAGACACTGCCCTATTACTTCCTCCATTGCTGCTTTGACATGCCGATAGACATAACATTGCAGGAAATAAGCAAAAGCTTCATGGACATGATCATGTGACCCTAGAAAAGAATGGAAGATTGGGGCAATAAAGGTAAAAGAAATACATTACAAAATTACAGCTACCTTTATAAATGACTATTTTAAAGGATGTTCATGCAAACCGGAAAACCTATATATATTGTGACAATGCGTCTTGCAAGCTCTCCTTTCCAGGGGTGAAAGGTCGGGGAATAGACAGTCTATTACGTACAAGGAGGACTCAGGAGACAGAAGTTTATTATACCTACGTCCTGCCAGTTTTATTTCCACAGGTTGCATAAAACAAAAATCATAAACACAACACCTCGCCTTGTCCAGGCTCTAACTAAACATTAGGTCCCTCTCTAGGACGTGGCTGAGCTATCCTCAGTCCAACCAAATAAACACATTGTCTGTACAGCAACCTGGGATACTTGTGGTTTCCTTGCATAGGACAGTCAGGGTCTATCAGAGAGATGAGGCTTCTCCCTCTCCCAAGGCTGAGAGGACAAGTGACCTGGGGAGCCTGGTTAACTAGCACCTTCCCAGGTGCTCCTCATCAGGACCCAGGCTACAGGTTTTAACCCTTTCCTAAATTGCTTTCCTCTGAATTTGTTAGGAACCTGGGAGACACATATACCCCTCAATTACTTCACCCTGTAAAATAACATGTGAGACACCACAATATTTTTATTTATTTATATATTTATCTTCTATATATATAAAGGACGTGTACATACACTGAACAAAAATATAAACGCAACAGTTTCGGTTTTGCTCCAATTTTGCATGAGCTGAACTCAAAGATCTGAAACATTTTCTACATACACAAAAGACCCATTACTCTCAAATATTGTTCACAAATCTGTCTAAAGCTGTGTTAGTGAGCACTTCTCCTTTGCCGAGATAATCCATCCCACCTCACAGGTGTGGCATATCAAGGTGCTGATTAGACAGCATGAATATTGCACAGGTGTGCCTTAGACTGCCCACAATGAAAGGCCACTCTGAAATGTGCAGTTTGATCAAACAGCACAATGCCACAGATGTTGCAACGTTTGAGGGTGCGTGCAATTGGCATGCTGACTGCAGGAATGTCTACCAGAGCTGTTGCCCGTGCAATCAATGTTCATTTCTCTACCTCTAAGCCATCTCCAAAGGCGTTTCAGAGAATTTGGCAGTACATCCAACCGGCCTCACAACCGCAACATGAGGTGATGGTCGTGGATGAATGGCACAACAAATGGGCCTCAGGATCTCGTCACGGTATCTCTGTGCATTCAAAATGCCATCAATAAAATGCACCTGTGTTCGTTGTCCATAACATACACCTGCCCATACCATAACCCCACCACCACCATGGGCCACTCGATCCACAACGTTGACGTCAGCAAACCACTCACACACACAACGCCACACACGCTGACTGCCAGCTGCCCTGAACAGTGAAAACCGGGACTCATCCGTGAACAGAATGCCTATCCAACGTGCCAGACGCCATCGAATGTGAGCCTTTGCCCACTGACGAACTGCTGTCAGGTCCAGACCCCGATGAGGACGATGAGCATGCAGATGACCTTTCCTGAGACGTTTCTGACAGTTTGTGCAGAAATTCTTTGGTTATACAAACCGATTGTTGCTGCAGCTGTCCGGGTGGCTGGTCTCAGACGATCATGGAGGTGAACATGGTAGATGTGGAGGTCCTGCGCTGGTGTGGTTGCAAATGG
The DNA here is from genome assembly GCF_905171765.1 of Bufo bufo. Lineage (NCBI taxonomy): Eukaryota > Metazoa > Chordata > Amphibia > Anura > Bufonidae > Bufo > Bufo bufo. The sequence continues at coordinate 177,753,198 of NC_053389.1, forward strand.
TCTGCGGTTGTGAGGCTAGTTGGATGTACTGCCAAATTCTCTGATATGCCTTTGGAGATGGCTTATGGTAGAGAAATTAACATTCATTGCACGGGCAACAGCTCTGGTAGACATTCCTGCAGTCAGCACGCCTCAAACATTGCGACATCTGTGGCATTGTGCTGTGTGATCAAACTGCACATTTCAGAGTGGACTTTTATTGTGGGCAGTCTAAGGCACACCTGTGCAATATTCATGCTGTCTAATCAGCACCTTGATATGCCACACCTGTGAGGTGGGATGGATTATCTCAGCAAAGGAGAAGTGCTCACTAACACAGATTTAGACAGATTTGTGAACAATATTTGAGAGTAATGGGTCTTTTGTGTATGTAGAAAATGTTTCAGATCTTTGAGTTCAGCTCATGCAAAATGGGAGCAAAACCAAAAGTGTTACGTTTATATTTTTGTTCAGTGTATATATGTGTGTGTGTATGTTCCACGATCACTTAAAAACGCAACCATCGATTTCAACGAAACTTGGTATGCACATCCCTTGTTACCTGGAAAGAAATCTTGTGGGGGTCTCAGCTCTCTAGGACGTACTGTTCCTGAGATATTCCCAATAAATGACCTGCACTAGCCAATACAAGCCTACAAGTCTTTCTCGTCATATCCCAACTGCCATACACACGGTCGCATGTCCCTTATCAGCCAATAGAACTTCGCAGGCGTCTCCACATACACACAGTTTTACTCCAGGTTTCCATAACAACCCAGCTATTTTTCTATACTGCTGCAGGTCAGCTTTAAAGGGGCAGGGTGCTGTGGATGACACTGTTAAGGGAGCGAAGTGCTGTGAAGGTCACAGTTCAGGGGACAGGTAGGGTGGCCATTCAGGCCACCCTCAAAAGACGGACTTAAAAACCCTGCCCCCAGGTCCCGATAAGCCACGCCCCTGATCCGGTTAGGCCATGCCCCCTTCCCCTCCACAGCCGACAGGGATTGAAAAAATAAAGGTAAAAATTAAAGGGGCAGGGCACTGTGGAGGTCACTGTTAAAGGGGTGTGGCACTATGAAGGTCTCTGTTAAAGGGGTGGGCGCTGTGGAGGTCACTGTTAAAGGGGCGGGCAATGTGGAGGTCACTGTTAAAGGGGTGGGTGCTGTGGAGGTCACTGTTAAAGGGGCGGACACTGTGGAAGTCACTGTTAAAGGGGCAGGGCGCTGTGGAGGTTACTGTTAAAGGGGCGGGCGCTGTGGAGGTCACTGTTAAAGGGGCGGCCACTGTTGAGGTCACTGTTAAACTGGTGTGGCACTATGAAGGTCACTGTTAAAGGGGTGGGCGCTGTGGAGGTCACTGTTAAAGGGGCGGGCAATGTGGAGGTCACTGTTAAAGGGGTGGGTGCTGTGGAGGTCACTGTTAAAGGGGCGGACACTGTGGAAGTCACTGTTAAAGGGGCAGGGCGCTGTGGAGGTTACTGTTAAAGGGGCGGGCGCTGTGGAGGTCACTGTTAAAGGGGCGGCCACTGTTGAGGTCACTGTTAAAGGGGCGGGCACTATGGAGGTCACTATTAAAGGGGCGGGTGCTGTGGAGGTCACTGTTAAAGGGGCGGGCACTGTGGAGGTCACTGTTAAGGGGCCACTATTAAAGGGGGAACTGCTGTGGAGGTCACTGTTAAGGCAGCAGGGTATTGTGAGGTCACTGTTAAGGCAGCGGGGTACTGTGGAGGTCACTGTTAAAGGGGTGGGCACTGTGGAGGTCACTGTTAAAGGGGAGGGCACTATGGAGGTCACTGTTAAAGGGACGGGTGCTGTGGAGGTCACTGTTAAAGGGGCGGGCACTGTTAAGGGGGCAGAGGTCACTATTAAAGGGGAAACTGCTGTGGGGGTCACTGTTAAGGCAGCAGGGTATTGTGAGGTCACTGTTAAGGCAGCGGGGTACTGTGGAGGTCACTGTTAAGGGGGCGGGCCCCTGAGGAGGTCACTGTCAAGGGAGTCGGGCAGGGCTGGGACAAGGCCATTTGGTGCCCAGGGCGAAGATGGCAAACTGCGCCCCCCCCCCCCCCCCCCCCGTTTTTAAGAAAGAATCAATGTTGTTTCAAAACAAGAATATACTTAAAGCAATAGAACAAAGGACTGTGGGACTTTGAAAGTATTCATTTTAAAACACGTGTGTAAACACGAATATGAACTTTGCCCCACGATAGCTCTTTTGTAGAACCCCCATAAAAACTTACAGTTACTTGACTTGGCCCTTGGGGATCTCGGACGCCACTTCAACACTTGGCCGGGGGCTCGGTGGAGCTGATGTTGTGCTTTATCCTAATGAGAAAGATTTCATAATAAGGATTTGGAGAAGGGGCAGAGGAATAGCAGAGCAGGGAGAGGCTGGTGCTGCTACTAGGGGGTCATACCATGGGGGAGTAATAAAGCCCACCATAATGCCCCCCCAGTAGTAATAATTCTCCTTATAATATGCAAAACATACCCCTTTGTAATGCCCCCAGTTGAGCTAATGTTCCCATAATGTGCCAACATAAAATACCCCTTCTCAGTGCCCCCGTAGATGACCCCCATAGTGCTCCCCCCTTCCCCATAGTACCCACCATAATGTGTCCCAGTATAAAATGCCCCTATACAGAGCCCCCCATATAAAATATCTTCTTTTTAGCCTCAGTAGATGCCCCTAAATAATCTGCAGTAAGATGTGCCCCCATAGATGCCCCCATATCATGTGCCAGTAGCCAGAGCCCCCCCCCATATCATGTGCCAGTAGCCAGAGCCCCCCCCCATATCATGTGCCAGTAGCCAGAGTGCCCCCATATCATGTGCCAGTAGCCAGAGCCCCCCCCCCATATCATGTGCCAGTAGCCAGAGTGCCCCCATATCATGTGCCAGTAGCCAGAGTGCCCCCATATCATGTGCCAGTAGCCCCCCATATCATGTGCCAGTAGCCCCCCTTATTGCCAATAGCCCCCTTATGGGCCAGTAGCCCCCCTTATGTGCCAATAGCCCCCCTTATGTGCCAGTAGCCCCCTTATGGGCCAGTAGCCCCCCTTATGTGCCAGTAGCCCCCCTTATCATGTGCCAGTAGCCCCCCTTATCATGTGCCAGCCCAGTAGTCCCCCCTTATCATGTGCCAGCCCAGTAGCCCCCCTTATGTGCCAGCCCAGCCCAGTAGTCCCCCCTTATCATGTGCCAGCCCAGTAGGCAGCCCCCCTTATCATGTGCCAGCCCAGCCCAGTAGTCCCCCCTTATGTGCCAGCCCAGCCCAGTATTGTACCTATATAAATAAAATAAAAAATAAAAAAAACTTATACTTACCTCCAGCAATGTGATGCGATGCAGGCCGCCTCTTCCGTCTGTGTCCCTCGCTATACGGCAGTCAGGCGACGCGATGACGTCATCGCGCCGCCTGCACCGGCCTCTGATAGGCTGCCAGCATTAGGCCGGCAGCCTATCAGAGGAACAGGAGGGGACACACCTCTCCCTCCTCTGCCGCAGCGCAGGCATCTGTATTGCAGTCCTGAGGACTGCAATACAGATGACTATGGAGATGAGCGCTTCCGCAATGGAAGCGCTCATCTCCTGCTCTGCCCTGCCGCCGGCCGCGGCCGCCCCCACTTGTCACCAGGGCCGCGGCCTTGCGGCACTCAGGCTTGCCGGCCCACCTGCGCCCCCCTCCTTGTAGCGCCCAGGGCACCCGCTCCTTCGGCCCCTGCCTTGTACCGGCCCTGGAGTCGGGTGCTGTGAAACTCACTGTTAAAGGGGCGGGCTGCTGTAAAGGTCAAAGTTAAGGGGATGGGCTGCTGTGGAGGTCCCATTTTAAAGTGGCAAGGCACTGTGGGGGGTCAGTCCCCTGCATAAAGGAAACGGGACAGATCCGTTATGCAGCCCATAGACTTCTATTGTGACTGAATGAATAACGGAATGCATTTAGATGCATTCTGTCATAGAACTGCGTTATGGTCCGTGGTAACGGAATCCATAACGCAATTCTGCTTTTACCACCAAATGAAGCGTGAATGAATTCGAAATATGAAATTCGCTTATATAGCTGTAGAAATCCACCGCACACCTCTGTATATGGTGAAAAAAATGCGTCTTTATTCACACATGTCACAACAGCTGTGCTGTGAAATGTGTGAATAAAGATAAAAAAAATTCACTATATACAGAGGTGTGCCGTGGATTTCTACAGCTATTTATACACTGCGTGCAGAATTATTAGGCAAATGAGTATTTTGACCACATCATCCTCTTTATGCATGTTGTCTTACTCCAAGCTGTATAGGCTCGAAAGCCTACTACCAATTAAGCATATTAGGTGATGTGCATCTCTGTAATGAGAAGGGGTGTGGTCTAATGACATCAACACCCTATATTAGGTGTGCATAATTATTAGGCAACTTCCTTTCCTTAGGCAAAATGGGTCAAAAGAAGGACTTGACAGGCTCAGAAAAGTCAAAAATAGTGAGATATCTTGCAGAGGGATGCAGCACTCTTAAAATTGCAAAGCTTCTGAAGCGTGATCATCAAACAATCAAGCGTTTCATTCAAAATAGTCAACAGGGTCGCAAGAAGCGTGTGGAAAAACCAAGGCGGAAAATAACTGCCCATGAACTGAGAAAAGTCAAGCGTGCAGCTGCCAAGATGCCACTTGCCACCAGTTTGGCCATATTTCAGAGCTGCAACATCACTGGAGTGCCCAAAAGCACAAGGTGTGCAATACTCAGAGACATGGCCAAGGTAAGAAAGGCTGAAAGACGACCACCACTGAACAAGACACACAAGCTGAAACGTCAAGACTGGGCCAAGAAATATCTCAAGACTAATTTTTCTAAGGTTTTATGGACTGATGAAATGAGAGTGAGTCTTGATGGGCCAGATGGATGGGCCCGTGGCTGGATTGGTAGAGGGCAGAGAGCTCCAGTCCGACTCAGACGCCAGCAAGGTGGAGGTGGAGTACTGGTTTGGGCTGGTATCATCAAAGATGAGCTTGTGGGGCCTTTTCGGGTTGAGGATGGAGTCAAGCTCAACTCCCAGTCCTACTGCCAGTTTCTGGAAGACACCTTCTTCAAGCAGTGGTACAGGAAGAAGTCTGCATCCTTCAAGAAAAACATGATTTTCATGCAGGACAATGCTCCATCACACGCGTCCAAGTACTCCACAGCGTGGCTGGCAAGAAAGGGTATAAAAGAAGAAAATCTAATGACATGGCCTCCTGATCTGAACCCCATTGAGAACCTGTGGTCCATCATCAAATGTGAGATTTACAAGGAGGGAAAACAGTACACCTCTCTGAACAGTGTCTAGGAGGCTGTGGTTGCTGCTGCACGCAATGTTGATGGTGAACAGATCAAAACACTGACAGAATCCATGGATGGCAGGCTTTTGAGTGTCCTTGCAAACAAAGGTGGCTATATTGGTCACTGATTTGTTTTTGTTTTGTTTTTGAATGTCAGAAATGTATATTTGTAAATGTTGAGATGTTATATTGGTTTCACTGGTAAAAATAAATAATTGAAATGGGTATATATTTGTTTTTTGTTAAGTTACCTAATAATTATGCACAGTAATAGTCACCTGCACACACAGATATCCCCCTAAAATAGCTAAAACTAAAAACAAACTAAAAACTACTTCCAAAAATATTCAGCTTTGATATTAATGAGTTTTTTGGGTTCATTGAGAACATGGTTGTTGTTCAATAATAAAATTAATCCTCAAAAATACAACTTGCCTAATAATTCTGCACTCCCTGTACACCTGGTATCAAGGGTCGAACGCTGGCACCCGAATTGCTGTTTTGGAGAAGTGCTGCCCTATTTTCTGATATAGATATATATATATATATATATATATACACTGCTCAAAAAAATAAAGGGAACACAAAAATAACACATCCTAGATCTGAGTTAATTAAATATTCTTCTGAAATACTTTGTTCCTTACATAGTTGAATGTGCTGACAACAAAATCACACAAAAATTAAAAAATGGAAATCAAATTTTTCAACCCATGGAGGTCTGGATTTGGAGTCACACTCAAAATTAAAGTGGAAAAACACACTACAGGCTAATCCAACTTTGATGTAATGTCCTTAAAACAAGTCAAAATGAGTCTCAGTAGTGTGTGTGGCCTCCACGTGCCTGTATGACCTCCCTACAACGCCTGTGCATGCTCCTGATGAGGTGGCGGACGGTCTCCTGAGGGATCTCCTCCCAGACCTGGACTAAAGCATCTGCCAACTCCTGGACAGTCTGTGGTGCAACGTGACGTTGGTGGATAGAGCGAAACATGATGTCCCAGATGTGCTCAATTGGATTCAGGTCTGGGGAACGGGCGGGCCAGTCCATAGCATCAATGCCTTCGTCTTGCAGGAACTGCTGACACACTCCAGCCACATGAGGTCTAGCATTGTCTTGCATTAGGAGGAACCCAGGGCCAACCGCACCAGCATATGGTCTCACAAGGGATCTGAGGATCTCATCTCGGTACCTAATGGCAGTCAGGCTACCTCTGGCGAGCACATGGAGGGCTGTGCGGCCCTCCAAAGAAATGCCACCCCACACCATTACTGACCCAATGCCAAACCGGTCATGCTGGAGGATGTTGCAGGTAGCAGAACGTTCTCCACGGCATCTTCACGTCTGTCACATGTGCTCAGTGTGAACCTGCTTTCATCTGTGAAGAGCACAGGGCGCCAGTGGAGAATTTGCCAATCTTGGTGTTCTCTGGCAAATGCCAAACGTCCTGCACGGTGTTGGGCTGTAAGCACAACCCCCACCTGTGGACGTCGGGCCCTCATATTACCCTCATGGAGTCTGTTTCTGACCGTTTGAGCAGACACATGCACATTTGTGGCCTGCTGGAGGTCATTTTGCAGGGCTCTGGCAGTGCTCCTCCTGTTCCTCCTTGCACAAAGGCGGAGGTAGCGGTCCTGCTGCTGGGTTGTTGCCCTCCTACGGCCTCCTCCACGTCTCCTGATGTACTGGCCTGTCTCCTGGTAGCGCCTCCATGCTCAGTACACTACGCTGACAGACACAGCAAACCTTCTTGCCACAGCTCGCATTGATGTGCCATCCTGGATAAGCTGCACTATCTGAGCCACTTGTGTGGGTTGTAGACTCTGTCTCATGCTACCACTAGAGTGAAAGCACCGCCAGCATTCAAAAGTGACCAAAACATCAGCCAGGAAGCATAGAAACTGAGAAGTGTTCTGTGGTCACCACCTGCAGAACCACTCCTTTATTGGGGGTGTCTTGCTAATTGCCTATAATTTCCACCTGTTGCCTATCCCATTTGCACAACAGCATGTGAAATTGATTGTCACTCAGTGTTGCTTCCTAAGTGGACAGTTTGATTTCACAGACATGTGATTGACTTGGAGTTACATTGTGTTGTTTAAGTGTTCCCTTTATTTTTTTGAGCAGTGTATATACAGGGTGGGCCATTTATATGGATACACCTTAATAAAATGGGAATGGTTGGTGATATTAACTTCCTGTTTGTGGCACATTAGTATATGTGAGGGGGGAAACTTTTCAAGATGGGTGGTGACCATGGCGGCCATTTTGAAGTCGGCCATTTTGAATCCAGGTTTTGTTTTTTCAATAGGAAGAGGGTCATGTGACACATCAAACTTATTGGGAATTTCACACAAAAAACAATGGTGTGTTTATTTTTAGCGTAACTTTATTCTTTCATGAGTTATTTACAAGTTTCTCTTTGTTTACAGCCATTGACATGTCGCCGAGGTTAAAACGTGAGGAGCGGATAGAAATTGTGTTGATGTCTGGTGAAAGCAGTAACCGGGTCATTGCAGCAGATTTCAATGCAAGACACCCTACGAGACCACCCATCTCCCATGCTACAGTTAGCAAACTGCTTGCTAAGTTTCGTGAAACTGGTTCAGTGTTGGATTTGCCAAAATGTGGACGCATGAAATCTGTCTCTAATGAAGAAACATCAGTGGCTGTCCTAGCTTCATTCAGCAAGAGCCCACAGCGTAGCACTCGCCGCATGTCACTGGAGAGTGGCATTATTCGAACATCCCTTCGGCGGATATTAGCTACTCACAAATGGCACCCTTACAAACTCCAGCTACTGCAGCATCTCAACGAGGATGACCCAGATCGGCGCACTGAATTTGCAGAATGGGCAAAACAAAAATTGGAACAGGACCCTCAGTTTACGCAGAAGATTTTGTTCAGTGATGAGGCAAACTTTTATGTGAATGGTGAAGTTAACAAACAAAACCAACGCTATTGGTCTGACACTAACCCACATTGGATAGATCCCTCCAAGACTGTTGGAACAAAAAAATTGATGGTATGGTGTGGTATATGAGGTACAAAGATAGTGGGGCCATTCTTCATCAATGGAAACCTCAAGGCCACTGGATATGCGAAATTGCTACATGATGATGTGTTTCCCTCTTTATGCACTGAAGCTGGCACGTTCCCTGAGTTTTTCCAGCAAGATGATGCACCACCACATTATGGGTGTCAGGTCCGAGCATTCCTAGATGAACAGTTACCTGGAAAGTGGATTGGTCGTCGTGGGCCAGTTGAATGGCCCCCAAGGTCTCCCGATCTGACCCCCTTAGACTTTTATCTTTGGGGTCATCTGAAGGCAATTGTCTATGCTGTGAAGATACGAGATGTGCAGCACCTGAAACTATGGATACTGGAAGCCTGTGCTAGCATTTCTCCTGCGGTGTTGCTATCAGTGTGTGAAGAGTGGGAGAAGAGGGTTGCATTGACAATCCAACACAATGGGCAGCACATTGAACACATTTTATAAGTGGTCAGAAACTTGTAAATAACTCATGAAAGAATAAAGTTACATTAAAACCAAGCACACCATTGTTTTTCGTGTGAAATTCCCAATAAGTTTGATGTCTCACATGACCCTCTTCCTATTGAAAAAACAAAACTTGGATTCAAAATGGCCGACTTCAAAATGGCCGCCATGGTCACCACCCATCTTGAAAAGTTTCCCCCCTCACATATACTAATGTGCCACAAACAGGAAGTTAATATCACCAACCATTCCCATTTTATTAAGGTGTATCCATATAAATGGCTCACCCTGTATATATACACTCACCTAAAGAATTATTAGGAACACCATACTAATACGGTATTGGACCCCCTTTTGCCTTCAGAACTGCCTTAATTCTACGTGGCATTGATTCCACAAGGTGCTGATAGCATTCTTTAGAAATGTTGGCCCACATTGATAGGATAGCATCTTGCAGTTGATGGAGATTTGAGGGATGCACATCCAGGGCAAGAAGCTCCCGTTCCACCACATCCCAAAGATGCTCTATTGGGTTGAGATCTGGTGACTGTGGGGGCCATTTTAGTACAGTGAACTCATTGTCATGTTCAAGAAACCAATTTGAAATGATTCGAGCTTTGTGACATGGTGCATTATCCTGCTGGAAGTAGCCATCAGAGGATGGGTACATGGTGGTCATGAAGGGATGGACATGGTCAGAAACAATGCTCAGGTAGACCGTAGCATTTAAACGATGCCCAATTGGCACTAAGGGGCCTAAAATGTGCCCAGAAAACATCCCCCACACCATTAAACCACCACCAGCCTTCACAGTGGTAACAAGGCATGATGGATACATGTTCTCATTCTGTTTACGCCAAATTCGGACTCTACCATTTGAATGTCTCAACAGAAATCGAGACTCATCAGACCAGGCAACATTTTTCCAGTCTTCAACAGTCCAATTTTGGTGAGCTCGTGCAAATTGTAGCCTCTTTTTCCTATTTGTAGTGGAGATGAGTGGTACCCGGTGGGGTCTTCTGCTGTTGTAGCCCATCCGCCTCAAGGTTGTGCGTGTTGTGGCTTCACAAATGCTTTGCTGCATACCTCGGTTGTAACGAGTGGTTATTTCAGTCAACGTTGCTCTTCTATCAGCTTGAATCAGTCGGCCCATTCTCCTCTGACCTCTAGCATCCACAAGGCATTTTTGCCCACAGGACTGCCGCATACTGGATGTTTTTCACACCATTCTTTGTAAACCCTAGAAATGGTTGTGCATGAAAATCCCAGTAACTGAGCAGATTGTGAAATACTCAGACCGGCCCGTCTGGCACCAACAACCATGCCACGCTCAAAATTGCTTAAATCACCTTTCTTTCCCATTCTGACATTCAGTTTGGAGTTCAGGAGATTGTCTTGACCAGGACCACCCCCCTAAATGCATTGAAGCAACTGCCATGTGATTGGTTGACTAGATAATTGCATTAATGAGAAATAGAACAGGTGTTCCTAATAATTCTTTAGGTGAGTGTATATACATATATACACTGCTCAAAAAAATAAAGGGAACACACTAATAACACATCCTAGATCTGAACTAATTAAATATTCTTCTGAAATACTTTGTTCTTTACATAGTTGAATGTGCTGACAACAAAATGACACAAAAAAAAAATATGGAAATCAAATTTTTTAACCCATGGAGGTCTGGATTTGGAGTCACCCTCAAAATTAAAGTGGAAAAACACACTACAGGCTGAACCAACTTTGATGTAATGTCCTTAAAACAAGTCAAAATGAGGCTCAGTAGTGTGTGTACGTGCCTGTATGACCTCCCTACAACGCCTGTGCATGCTCCTGATGAGGTGGCGGACGGTCTCCTGAGGGATCTCCTCCCAGACCTGGACTAAAGCATCTGCCAACTCCTGGACAGTCTGTGGTGCAACGTGACGTTGGTGGATAGAGCGAGACGTGATGTCCCAGATGTGCTCAATTGGATTCAGGTCTGGGGAACGGGCGGGCCAGTCCATAGCATCAATGCCTTCGTCTTGCAGGAACTGCTGACACACTCCAGCCACATGAGGTCTAGCATTGTCTTGCATTAGGAGGAACCCAGGGCCAACCGCACAAGCATATGGTCTCACAAGGGGTCTGAGGATCTCATCTCGGTACCTAATGGCAGTCAGGCTACCTCTGGCGAGCACATGGAGGGCTGTGCGGCCCTCCAAAGAAATGCCACCCCACACCATTACTGACCCAATGCCAAACCGGTCATGCTGGAGGATGTTGCAGGCAGCAGAACGTTCTCCACGGCGTCTCCAGACTCTGTCACGTCTGTCACATGTGCTCAGTGTGAACCTGCTTTCATCTGTGAAGAGCACAGGGCGCCAGTGGCAAATTTGCCAATCTTGGTGTTCTCTGGCAAATGCCAAACGTCCTGCACGGTGTTGAGCTGTAAGCACAACCCCCACCTGTGGCCGTCGGGCCCTCATATCACCCTCATGGAGTCTGTTTCTAACCGTTTGAGCAGACACATGCACATTTGTGGCCTGCTAGAGGTCATTTTCCAGGGCTCTGGCAGTGCTCCTCCTGTTCCTCCTTGCACAAAGGCGGAGGTAGCGGTCCTGCTGCTGGGTTGTTGCCCTCCTACGGCCTCCTCCACGTCTCCTGATGTACTGGCCTGTCTCCTGGTAGCGCCTCCATGCTCTGGACACTATGCTGACAGACACAGCAAACCTTTTTGCCACAGCTCGCATTGATGTGCCATCCTGGATAAGCTGCACTACCTGAGCCACTTGTGTGGGTTGTAGACTCCGTCTCATGCTACCACTAGAGTGAAAGCACCGGCAGCATTCAAAAGTGACCAAAACATCAGCCAGGAAGCATAGGAACTGAGAAGTGGTCAGGTCACTACCTGCAGAACCACTCCTTTATTGGGGGTGTCTTGCTAATTGCCTATAATTTCCACCTGTTGTCTATCCTATTTGCACAACAGAATGTGAAATTGATTGTCACTCAGTGTTGCTTCCTAAGTGGACAGTTTGATTTCACAGAAGTGTGATTGACTTGGAGTTACATTGTGTTGTTTAAGTGTTCCCTTTATTTTTTTGAGCAGTGTATATATTGTGTCTGTCCCACATAGAGATTATGAAAAGACAACTTTATAAACTTATGCTAATTAGGTCTCGCAAGTGCTGATGTGCCCAGATAACCAATCCCCTTTCAGTCCTCTGGCCCGCCCTGCCCTCCTGCTTCGTCATTCTCCTCTGGCTCGGAGATCCCATGGTTATCTGGGCACATCGACGAGGGGCCTGAGCACTTGTAGCCATAACGCCGACCCCTGTGCACTTGTGAGACCTAAGGCTCCATTCACACGTCTGCAACGTGTTTTGCGGATCCACGAACAGCGGCAATGTGCGTTCCGCATTTTGCGGACCGCACATTGCCTGCACTAAAAGAATATGCCTGTTCTTGTCCGCAATTGCGGACAAGAATAGGACATGTTCTATTTTTTTCGGGAACGGAATTGCAGACCCGGAAGTGCGGGTCCGCAATTCCGTGTCCGGGCAGCACATCGTGCTGCCCCATAGAAGTGAATGGGTCCGCAATTCCGTTCCGCTCTACGTGGAAAAGACACAATATAGGTACTATTTTAATGGTGGGCAACTGTTCTATAACGTGATATGAACAATCTAAAATGCTCAAAGTAGGTGACAGACTCCCTTTAATTGAGAGCCGCTCTCTATGGGCCCTAGAGCAGGTGCCAGGTTTGCCTCTTTTGTCCACATACTCGGTGCTCATTCTCTCCCTATTAGCATGTCTAGATTTACACTTTCTTGGAACTGCCTGTAGCTAGGAGTTTGCTGATGACTTCACTGATGATTTGCAGTGGGTATGCAATGTGCATTATACAGAACAGATCAGAATAGTATGATGATGATGATGTCACATGCTGAATGAGTAGTTGCATTTTTATTCACATGCAGTACACAAGATTTGATTGTGAATATTTCAAATTTGTCCATATCTGACAACTAAAACTAAAATGTGTATTTCCAGGTTGGAGGCACTTTGGATAAATTATTATTATTATTATTATTATTATTATTGGACTAATTTCCTCATGTATTGTTATAATTATTTTGACTATTACCAATGGAAGTCATCTGAAAATACAGTTCACATTGCTAAAGCACAAAGTGTCGTTCATATCGATATATTAGGTCATCCCCTTAGGTTGCATTCACACCTGATTAATTGCCTTTTTTGCAAAAACCTTGGCAAAAAAAAAACTGCAGAAAAACCACAGTGGGTTAATGCACTTTAATATTTGTGTACACCTGTCATACTTGTTAGGTTGTCTGGGTAGGCAATTAAATGGCTCATATCGGAATGTATAAAACAAAGTGACTCAAATAATCATATTACTTTTCTTTAGAACTTGGGAATTCAGTATGAATTCTAAAATGCAGATTCTACATTCGGATTATGAAGAATATTTGTATAAAACAGGCAAAAAGAACAAACAATCACAGCCACTAGGCCAGTCACAGAACAACACACATATAATAATGTAAATAGGTATCACATGTAAATCTATTTACAATAGTAATCCACTCCATAGAGTAACTTCTTCTCATTTTTTTTTTTTTTTTGGATTATGTATTTATGATCCTTGTAACTTTGAAAGTAAAAAATAAAATGAAAATTAAAAAGTCTTTGTTATACACGCAATGACCTCTAGATGTCACAATTGTCTTACAGACCTGACAATAGTAAAAGCCCCATGAGAAGTATAAATTGCTCAGAGTATGGTATGGCAGTTCATCCCCGGGGCTAAAATACTGCAAGTGGTAAGGATTTCATTAAATATCCCAAATATAAAAAGGAGTCTAAGTTTAGAGAGTTGGTGACTCAATGGTGAGCAGAGCCTGCTGTCCACACAGAGAAGATGTGGGGTTTTGAATGAAGTCCAGAAGTGTCAAACTTTTTGCTAGTAGGTCATCCATGGTAAAGATCAATGGGAGTCGCGGATGCTATCAGGGGAGGAGGGGGTGAGCTGTTAACAAGCTGAAAGGGAACATGCAGTTTCTTGGCTGTGGTTGGATGCGCAGGGTTTCCATCCTCCTATTTCTTGGGCTGTGCCAAGCAGCTGAACAGTCTTCTAGGAATAGCGTGCAAGCTTGTTGTAGTTCTGGTCGAGATTTCTACACAGACACATCGACAACGTCATGACAAAGAGCTGGGAAACAGACAAGAAAAGATTAACCAGAGCAATGTGACTGCACAAAAATCAGAGAAAATATTTTCATTTTTCTGCTATAATTTAGATACAATGGGGGTCATTTATTAAGATCGGCGTTTTAGATGCCGGTCTTAATATACCCTATAGTTGGCGGTGGATCCACCAGACTTATGTAGAGGCACAGACCTCTATATAACTTTGTCGGATCCACCGCCGAAGACCTTTGCGCTGCAATTTGCACCAGAAATATGCCTAATATAGGCGAATTTATGGTTAGTAAATGACCCTAAATGTTTCTTTAGTAAATGGAGAGCTACCACATCTAAGAAATCGGCTGCATTTGACTTCATCCCAATGGCTCCTTTAGGCTACATGCACATGACCGTGCCGTGTTTTGCGGTGCACAAATTGCAGAACGGAACAGGTGGCTCATTATAGAAATGCGGCTCAGATGCGGACCCAAACAACGGTCGTGTGCATGAGGCCTTAGGGCACGTTGTGTGCCCATGGCTGTACCCGCCCGTGTGCACTCCACATCACGCATGCGGACCCATTCACTTGAATGGGTCCGCAATCACGCAGATGCGGAACGGAAGCACGGATCAGAACCCCACAGAAGCACTATGGAGTGCTTCCGTGGTGTTTCTGTCCGTGCCTTCGCACCGCAAAAAAATAGAACTTGTTTTATTTTTTTGCAGTGTGCGGACAGATCACGGACCCATTCAAGTTGAATGGGTCTCGATCCGTCCTGCCCGCCGTATGGACGTTGCCTGTGCATTGAGGACCGCAAATTGCTGTCCCCAATGCACGGAACGGATGCACAACGTTCATGTGCAAGAGGTCTTACGCACATTGTTTTCAGCATTTTAAAATGTCTTGTAGAAAAGAAAAAAACACCAAAACACCACTTTTCATTGTTTGTTACTAATGTTTTTTTTTTATTATGTAACATTTTGAATATGCATCTTTTTGCTGTTGTTTTGTAAGGCTGGGGTGACCGGCCACAACACCCTTCGCAGGGACAAATATCACAATGTAGCCCTGAGGCATTGCAACTTGTAAAAGTGGATGTTGCTGCCAATGTGATGTGACAGTCACAAGAAATCCAAACCTACTTGCTACTTACAGGTTTCAACGCACCCCCAGTTGTTGTCATTATGGGATCTACAGTACAGTAGCATCGCTGCGATCTTTAGAACGTGCAGTGTGTTTCGCTGTCAGAATTGCTGTTTTGCCTTAGCCTGAAAAGGGTTGTCTGGGAATAATGACATTTTAGCAACTGCCAGCAGCCACCCTTACTTAAAGGGGTATTCCGGTTATAACAAGGATAGGGAATAACTATCAGATTGGTGGGGGTTCTACCAATGTGACCGCCACCAAGCACGAGAACGGGGGCCCCATACCCTGTGGAACCCCCTAAAATGGACTGAGTGGCGGTGTGTATTTCCGACCAGCCACTCTGTACATTTGTATGGGAGTGTCACAGATAGAAGTAGTAAGTAAGGAAGTCCACAGCCGGCGAGCATCCTTTCTTCACTGCGCCTGCGCCGCACACTAAACGGCCCAAAAATTCCCCCGAGCTCAGGGCCAGGCAGAATGACATGAACGCTGGCTGGCCCTGTCAATCAAGTCTAGCAGGGCGTGGCTAGAGATGGGAGAAGCCAGAGGAGCAGGACCAACGTCCGGTCAAACCCTTATGCTCCCCTTGTTTATCTCTAAATGTTGTAGATATGTTATTGCCACCTCCAAGTGTCCGCACCCACCCCCCCCATCCTCTCTACAGAATCAACAGTATGTAAAGGTAATGCTGAGCACAATGTAACGTCATGCTTTGTGGCTCTAGGACAATTGTATCAATGCCGGTTTTCAGCACTTGTTCGAACAGATCCGAATGTGCCAAAAAAGTGAGCAGGCATTTACAATTGCAACAAATGAAATTCCTAATTCATTTTTTGAAAAGATTAGCCCTGGCATCGATTTCAACCTACAGCAAACCCATCAAGAAGATGTGCACTTTGCACCTTGACACCCGTGACACCTGCTCACCCCTGACCCTGTGTGCTAGTAATCCTCTCCCCCATAGCTTTAATGGAAGACCATTTTTTTATTTCTAAGGTTGATATATAAAAAAAAGTTCATATTACAATTTATATACGGTACACAAAAAGATCTTGTATCCTAACCCCCCCCCCCTTCTCCGCCACAAATTCCCAGATAAAGGCAGAGAGAGAAAAAAGGAACATATTCCTGAAATCATGAGCCTCATAACTTCTGCCAGATGAATAGTTGATTCGGAGTTATAATAAATGTATTTTTTTTTTTTTTTTTTTTATTTATTTATAAGATGTATGCAGATATTAGTTGAGCACCATACTCTAATAATTAACATTCTAGTAAAAAAATATACTGTAACTTCATCATTGAAATTTTCATATTTCTAGACATATAATCTCATTCAGTACATTAAAAGGGAGGGCTGTTTTGAAGCTACTCTCAGTATATGCAAACACTTCCCTTCAATATTTCTGTCATTTTTTACAGCTTCACCATAAATGTAACATATCTGTCTTCTCCGGATCTCGGGCCCACACTCAGGAGGGAAGCATACTTATCTGCTCTCTGCCTCTCAGTTAAGGCTCCTTTGGTTCGCCTCTCTCCATTTCCCTGCTTGTCAACTTCCAAAGTGGACGGAGGTCATGTGAGCCACTGCCCCAATGACTGGCCGCAGTGGTGACGTGTACCCCAAGTGGCACGTGACCCTGTGAACTTCACTGCTGCAGTGGAACATGTGACCCTTGTCCGCAAGCAGAGAACTGGAGCACAGTGAAGGGAAGTAGCCAGAACCAAGCATCAAGGGGCAGGTGAGTATCCTTCCCTCCACAGGTCCGTGGACTGCTGAAAATTGTTTCAAAGCTGGAAACCCCTTAATGGGGTATAAGATAATCAATGGATTCCATTAAAGGGGTTTTCCAAGATTTTCTTACAAATGACCTATCCTCAAGATAGGTCATCAGTATCTGATCACTGGTGTTCCAACACCTGGGACCCCTGCCGATCAACTGTTTGAGGCCTTCTCTCTACTTTTCCTAGGCCATGTGATGACACGTTCATGTGTCACGTGGCCTAGGAGCAGCTCAGCCCCATTCAAGTGAATACCAAGCACAACCGCTATACGATGTATGGGTTGGGAGGAGCTTAGGAGAGCCGCTGCCTTCTCAAAACAGCTGATTGGCTGGGGTCCTGGGTGTCAGACCCCCCACCAATCAGATATTGATAAAAAAAAATCCTGAAAAACCCCTTTAAACTGTATGTCCCTATAGTTAGCGATTAGAGACTGCAAGAATATCCTTAAAGACATTTCCCCACTGTGTTATCCTCTAATTGACCCATTTCTGTCTCCCATTTGCCTGTACGTATAAATCTAATCTTCCCCGTACTCTCACTCATCATACATTTTTGTCACAGACACGGCCTTCTTTTTACAGCCAGAGGACACTAAATAATCTATACCCTTGTGATAAGAGACCATTCATTTTTAATTCAAATACAAGACGCAGAATAGATGATGAAGGAGAAGACTCGAAGAAGTGGTGAAGCCTTCATACCGGAGGGTTTCTTTAACTTAAAGAGACACAACCATCATTTTTTAACATGTATGTTACCTTGCCAGTACTCCGAATAAAAGTCCCTGTAGAACAAGGGCACAAAAGGCTGCAGATATTAGCTCCGTCATTTGCAGTGTTATTACAATATGAACAGTGATGAAAAACAAACCAAAATCCATCACGGCAAACACACAGAAGACACATCACACGGAGGTTTGTTTCCCCAGAGAAGATTTACCAGTCTGTGTACCACATATATGTGTTATCTGATCTGCTTTTGGTGTCATATGCGTTGTGTGAGATTACAAAAACATGGCTGCTGTCCTCCAGAAATAGCACCCCCCCATGTCCATAGGCGTTGTCTGGTATTGCACCTCAGCCCCATTAACTAGAAGAGGCTCACCTACATTACCAGGCCCAAATCCTGAACCATAGCGGCGCTGTTTCTGCCCTGTTTTTGCAATCTCATAAAGTCATAGCCGCAGTTGCTGGTGATCCTGTGAGCACAATTGCGATGCTGACCAACAAGCACAAATGTGCCCTGAATCCCACACCCTGTGTCTTGAATATTTTGCAGTGTTACTATGCTGCCACATTATCATAGTGGTGCCTACATGATAACGCCGAAGCTGAGATCAATGCCAGAGATGGCCAGCAGGGGGAGATCTATGTAAACTGCATTGCAAGGCAAAACACTGACCCTGCCCATGGGCATGGTAGGAGTGCTCTCTCTATGCTTACTACATTGCGCAAAGGAAAATAACGCCCTGCACTCTTGCCACATCACATATGAGCCCTACGTTTAGCGTATACGCCAGGAAAATCTCCTAGCATGTACACCAAATGTATCCATAGGACTTCATTCACCCTACCAGAGTGCCCCATGGGATTAGCACTGTTCCTAAAGCGTTGTTGCATCAATGGGGCCTTCAATAATTTGTTATGGGGACTCAATGGTTGTCACTGTTAAGGGGACACTGCAGCTGTCACTGTTATGCGAGCACTGTGACTTTCAATTATTGTACTTCAGATTTAGTCTCTCCCTTGAAAAGTCAGTATAATGTCAGTGTGCTGCTGGTAAAGGATGCTTTGGTGTGCAGCTGGACGGTGCAGGACTGTAAAGGTGAATCTCCTTGCCTTACAGTCCTAAATGGTTAATATTTATGTTTTAGAGAATAATTACTCATAAAGCATTTTCTTAATTTAACGTGTAATGGGATGGGAACCTGCCATCATGAACATGTAGTCCAACCTGTCTGCAACAATTTATTGAGCAGAAGGAGCTATAGTTTTGTGAGAAAAGTTCCAGTATAAGGTAATTTATTCATTTACATGTCTGTTCTTGTTTAGGAGTCCAGTGGGTGGTCCTACTCAGTAATTGACAGCCTTCTCTATATGAGTGTCAGTCACTGATAAGCCCGCCTCCTGGACTCTGGAACATAGAACAAGCAAAGATTTAGATACGTCAATTATAAGTTATTCTGGAACCTTTCCCACAAAACTATGTATCAGTCTTAGCTCCTCCCGATCTACAACCTGATGCCTGTAAATCAGACACCATGGTCAATATGACAGGTTCCCTTTCAAGTGGCAGTAAACCACAGAAAAGATGTCTAGCCAATTATATTTTTTGTAAAAGGCTTAAGATGTGTAAATAATGAAGCAAGTCATACTCATCTTACCGATCCTGGTCAGTCTGTAATTCCTTGTCCCTTTCCACCAGCCGGAAATAACTGCCCAGCTAATCATTGCTCCCAGCTGTCACCTATTCTAGCTAGTGATTGGCTGAGTGGTCATTTCCTGCCTGTTGAGCGAGACCAGGAAGTTGAAATCGGCAGGGGAGCAGGAAGTGGCAGGGGATCGGCAAGATGATTCTGGCTGATTTATTATTTTACACTATTGTGAGCCTTTAAAAAAAAAATGTAATTGGCCAGACATCCCTTTAAACGTTACCTCAATAATGGAATGAGAGGATATATTTGTTACGATATGAGTTATTTGATTTCTCGCTCTTGAGCTTATTATTCAACACATTTTTTCCATCTGTTTTTGCTAGGTTTACCCAGAAATGATGTGTTGTGCACAGGTCACAGAACAGAGAAGAGGAATGGGGATATATTCGGCCTGTCTGTCTCACCCGTCCACAACATGCACTGAGCAAATAAGGCCCCTTTAACACGAGCGAGTATTCCGCGCGGGTGCAATGCGTGAGGCGAACGCATTGCGCCCACACTGAATCCGGACCCATTTGTTTCAATGGGTCCGTGTACATGAGCGTTGGTTTTTACGCATCACTTGTGCATTGCGTGAAAATCGCAGCAGGTTTTATATTCAGCGTTTTTCACGCAACGCTGGCCCCATAGAAATAAATGGGGCTGCGTGAAAATCGCATCCGCAAGCAAGTGTGGATGCGATGCGTTTTTCAGGGATGGTTGCTTAGAGATGTTGTTTGTAAACAATCAGTTTTCTATCACGCGCGTGAAAAACGCATCAATGCACATTTCACCCGCGCGATAAAAACTGAACGCAATCGCAGGCAAACCTGAATGAACTTGCTTGCGAAATGATCGCATCCGGACCTAACCCGCACACGCTTGTCTGCAAGGGGCCTAAGGGGTCAGCCGCAAAAGGAAACAAAAGAGGAACAGAAAACAGACAGCGCAGTTGTGAAAGAGAAGAGAAATATTTTCAAGCAGGTGTGCTTATACAAGAGCAATGCCAAAACAGCTATATAAAATACCCTCATGCATAAAGTGACCGGATTTTTCATCTGTGCGGTATCTGCATTTTTTGTGGATAGTACACCGACCCATTAATTTCTATGGGGTCATGCACACATCCATATTTTTAGCAGATCTAGGTGGCCGTTCTGCAAATTATAGACCATATCCTACTCTGATCAGTATTATTTCTATTGATGGGAGTGAGAAGAATGTGGGATTTACACAGAAGGTCTCCATATTTTGTGGATCCGTTGTTTGCAAACTGAAATACGGACATGGCCGTGTAAGCAAAGCCTTACTAGAAGTGACCATGCTGCACCTGACAACCACAATGTAATTTCCAGCATGTCAAAGAAGTCATAAGCCTAGTTCCATAGTACAATTCTGCTGCTTGCCCTAAAGGCTGACCAACAGAATCAAAGACACCTAGTTTAGGGTTATAATCATGTCAGCATGATCATGTAGTTAGTGGTGACCACATGAACAGGGTCATAATGATAATTTGTAGTTCTGTTCTCGCCACATTTACCAGCAGGAAAAGATTCCTTAAAGTGAATATCCACCCGCATGGTGAATGAACACTATAATGTTTAGTTTTTTCGTTTTTTATCTGAATTGGTCCTAAATTCTATGCTGATTAATTTCTCAATATATTAGTATAGCTTTTCTGATGCAGAGTTCCAAATCTCCTGTATATATTTAATGGGGTTATCCCATGAAGAATATTAGAATATTGTTTGTAGTTAAAAGGGTATTACTTTGTCATAACGCGCATTTTTTAGTAGCGGGTGCAATGACAGGGAGCTGCGATAGCACCGCTCCCCATCATTATACCCCTCATGATCGCGGCATCTACTAAATACAGTGTAAAATTAACAGAAAAAAACCCTCAATCATACTTACTGCCTCCATTTGCTCGCCACGGGCCGGTCGCCATCTTGCTTGAAGATCTGGCGCGAAATCTCACGCGGCCCGAGATGACGTCATCACGCCGGTCGGCGTGGTGATGTTGGGATTTCAGCCCTGAGCTTCAATCAAGATAGCGGCAGCCGACCGATCGCAAGCAAATTGAGGAGGTAAGTATGATTTTATTATTTTTTACACTATTTCAGGTTAAATCGATTCGCTACCACAAAGCATGAGGAAATTCGGCTTCGTGGCAAATCAAATTAATCCTGAAATTTGGATCAAATTCCACTTCGTTGGAATCTATTCACTCAGCTCGACAGATGACCTAGCCTCTAGATAGGTCATCAGTATCTGATCGGTGGGGGGTCCGACACCCGGGACTACCGTGTGCTAAGGTGGACACATGCTCAAATATACCTCTCTCTCTACACCTTTGGGTAGGTGAGGGAGGGATCCCTGGGGTGGTGAGGAGAAGCTGAACAAGTGATAAGAGAATGACATGGCATCATTGTAATCACACTTCATCAGCATCTCCTCTAAGAAGCAGAGAAGATGCTGCAGCTACAGAAGCAGCCGCCTCACCACACCAGGGGTCTCTCTGAATACCCAAAGAAGTTAAATAATGAAATTCTGTCTGTCTGCAGCCACCGCTAGAGGGAGCTTAGGAGCAAACTCCATGTTGTATTGTTATTGAGTATATCGGCGTGCAATCAGCTCCTACACTCCCTCTAGTGGTGGTTGCAGGCATACAGAATCTTATTATTTAACTCTATATTTATGCAGGAGATTTCTATAAATTGTGCTCTGAGTGCTATTAAGCTAAAATATGAAATTGGACCTACTTAGATTTAAAAGATGAAAATAGGAAAAAGTCTACTTATCACCTATAAATACAAAGGGTGTATATATAATCAAGTCCACCTTGAGTGAAAGAGTGAAATAGGGTAAAGTGGACTAGGTGTAAGTATAAATGATGTCTACAAAGCAAACAAACCAAAGGCCACACAAGATATAACCTGACTGGGAAGAACAGGATATCATCCGAAGAGCTTCTCATTAACCTTTTTTCTAGAACCAAAGCCAGTATGTGGCCCAAGAACTGGAGAAACTGATAAAGTACAAAGGCGGTTAGTTAGTATTTGTCTATTTCTGGTCCGGATGAAAGAGGATGTGGGGGCCTCACAAAATAACGTAAATGTTCTATATAAGAACTGTCTGTATTTAGACATGTGAAGATGAGAGTGAATCCCCGCAGCAGCAGGTGTGAGCTCATTTCCTGCACATTTGTAAAAATAACAGTAAAGTTTCAAAACCAGTAAGTAATATGGCTTCCTCTCTGTACAACAAATAGCCCTTGCACTGCATGAAACTTCCTCAGTCCAAAATGTGAATGATTATGTATAAGAAATATGTATGAAATAAAATGTTCAGTCGCCACTAGTATACCCTAGTTATTATAGTTTAAACCTTCTATGTCAGTGTTGGCGAACCTATGGCACGAGTGCTGGGGCGGCACTCGGAACCCTCTATGTGGGCACCCGCACCCTTGAAAAAGTCTTTGGCGTACTAATATGCCTTTGGCGTACTAATATGCTTATAGCTAAATGATACATGGAAGATATACTATATTGCTATTCAGGTTAAATTGCCGTGTTGGCACTTGGCGATAAATAAGTGGGCTTTGGGTTTCAGTTTGGGCACTCGGTCTCTAAAAGGTTCACCGTCACTGGTCTATGTGATGGTCTTACAACACTTGTATAACATTTTGGGATCACTGTGAAACCTATTTTTTTGCTGTTTGAATACAATTAGTTGTGTTCTAGACGTCCACCTCCCACCATCGACAATGTACATAACATCTGGCCCTACAGACTACCTCATGAAATGATTTTCTAGCCTTATGGTAAACCATTTAGAGCCAGACATTTGCTATTCAGCTTGATAAATTGATGTTTTTTACAACTGTTAGTGGTTGTAAGACCTCAGCTACTTGTAAGTGGTCTTTGTAATCAGGGTAGACTGCCAGAGATGATGAGATGTCTCATGGTTTCCACTATTGCCACCCAAAAATACTGTACTTGCCAGACGTTGGGTGTATTCAAAAGTGCCAGTCTTGAGACCTTAATTTGCCTTGATTATGTGCAGATCTTGGCAAAAAGACCACAAAATTGCCATATGTAAATATAGTCTAACATAAGTATAAAATGAATGGAGTTTGTATGTGTGACTTTGCAACTTCACTACTTCCTGTAACTCAGACAGTATCCTTCTCTGATTTTCAGTCTTAAGTCTTGGGGTCTATGCACCCATGTCTGGGTGGCAGATGTAAGCAGGGTTGGAGTGACTAACCAAAGTGCCAGAGGTTCTTCAAGCTGGACCAGGCTGTGATGGAGTAGTAGGCCCCAAAGGTCCAGGATAATCACTTGCCACTAGCGTCTATTTCTTTTATTCAATATCTGTTATATTTTATTGATGCTATAAGGATTGGGCCCAGAAAATAATTTCCTCTGGTGGGCCCAAGGAACAGTTCAACACTGGATGTGAGTGTCTCTGGCTGTCTGTTGTCCTGCCTACTGGAATCTTTTACCAGCACCAATCTCCCATTTGTAATATTCCTGATGCTGCTAGTGGTTTACTGGCTTGGTGACAACCCTACTCATGAAACCTGATTGATTCTAAGAGTAAATATTCTTCTGTTTGATAAAAAAAAATTGTTATATAGAGGGAATGGGCAGACATAATATATAATTCAAAATACCTTCTTTTTGTCAAAATAAAAAATGTATGCAAAAATAACCCTCTCACTTTCGTGTGTATCCTAATCTTTGCAATGCTTCAGATCAGGCATGCTAAACCTGCGGCCCTCCAGCTGTTGCAAAACTACAACTCCCATCAGTCCCGGACAGCCTACAGCTATCAGTCTACAGAAGGGCATGGTGGCAGCT
This sequence comes from Bufo bufo, assembly GCF_905171765.1. Lineage (NCBI taxonomy): Eukaryota > Metazoa > Chordata > Amphibia > Anura > Bufonidae > Bufo > Bufo bufo. The sequence goes on from NC_053389.1 coordinate 177,777,390, forward strand.
GTAGTTTTACAACAGCTGGAGGGCTGCATGTTGAGCATCCGTGCTTCAGATGAAAGGGCACGATTTTTATTCTTTATTCCCAATGCTAGAATTGCCCTCTTTTTTTAGTTACCCCGCCTTCCCCAAAAAATGGAATAAAAAATTATCAAAAAGTCATATGTACCCCAAAGTTGTACCAATAAAAAAAAACAAGCCCTCACACACCTACATTGACAGAAACACAAGAAAAGTCTGGGTGTCAGAATATGGCTACACAAGCCCATTTTTTTAAAATGTTTTTAGTTTTTTAAAAGTAGTGAAACATAACAAAGGCTATGAAAATTTGGTATCACCTTAATTTACTGACCTGCAGAATATTGTTGTCATTTCATTTTCACCACACAGTGAACCATAAAAATGAAACCCAAAAAAACAATAGTGGAATTACCCTACCCCACAAATAATTTTTTAAAGGTTTGCTATACATTACATGGAGCAACAAATGGTGTCATTAAAAAAACAAACTATTTGCGTAAAACACAAGCCCAATAAAAAAATAAAACCGTTATGACTCTTGGAAAGCGGAGAAGAAAAAAAACAGTTGTCACCAAATTTGTGGCCTAGTCATGAAGGGGGTTTAGAAACGATTCCCCTTATAAATGGACCCTCCATGATGATAATAAGTTGAAGTGGGAACGCCATTCCAATAAACAGTCAGATACAATAATGTGTAGTGTGAAATATGTCATGTAATAGCACTCACCTCCAGTAAGGCAATGCCTATGCATACTCCAATAATACAGATGAGGTTATTTATTATAAACGTCTGAATACTGTTCATACAGCCCTAAAATAAGATGGGAGAAGATTTAAAAAAAAATAATCTATGCATTTAAATTAAAGTGACTAACATTGACAGTTTAGTACACGGTAATATAAAAGTCTACACTTAGGCCCCTTTCACATGGGCGAGTTTTCCGCGCGGGTGCAATGCGTGAGTTGAACGCATTGCACCCGCACTGAATCCTGACCCATTCATTTCTATGGGGCTGTGCACACGAGCGGTGATTTTTACGCATCACTTGTGCGTTGCGTGAAAAACGCAGGATGCTCCTCTTTGTGCGTTTTTCACGTAACGCAGGCCCCATAGAAATGAATGGGGTTGCGTGAAAATCGCAAGCATCCGCAAGCAAATGCGGATGCGGTGCGATTTTCACGCACAGTTGCTAGGTGACGATCGGGATGGGGACCCGATCATTATTATTTCCCCTTATAACATGGTTATAAGGGAAAATAATAGCATTCTGAATACAGAATGCATAGTACAATAGGGCTGGAGGGGTTAAAAAAAAAAAAAAAAAAATTTTAACTCACCTTAGTCCACTTGTTAGCGCAGCTGGCATCTCTTCTGTCTTCATCTGTGAGCAATAGGACCTTTGATGACGTCACTACGCTCATCACATGATCCATCACCATGGTGATGGATCATGTGATGGACCATGTGATGAACGCAGTGACGTCATCAAATGTCCTATTGCTCAGAAGAGATGCGGGCTGTGCGAACAAGTGGATTAAGGTGAGTTTAATTATTTATTTTATTTTTTAACCCCTCCAGCCCTATTGTACTATGCATTCTGTATTCAGAATGCTATTATTTTCCCTTATAACCATGTTATAAGGGGAAATAATACAATCTACACTACAACTAACCCAAACCTGAACTTCTGTAAAGAAGTTCGGGTCTGGGTACCACAGTCGATTTTTTATCACGCGCGTGCAAAACACATTGCACCCGCGCAATAAAAACTGAACATCGGAACGCAATCGCAGTCAAAACTGACTGCAATTGCGTTCCTACTCGCGCGGGTTTGCCGCAATGCAATCCGGACACGCTCGTCTGCAAGGGGCCTTAATATATTGAAATCAGACATACCAGGGTTAGCATATTTAAAGGGCATCTGTCAGCAGATTGGCATCTATGAAACTGACTGACCTGTTGCATGTGTGCTTGGCAGCTGAGGACATCTGTGTTGGTTCTATGTTATATAGTTACATAGTTATTACGGTTGAAAAAAGACATACGTCCATCAAGTTCAACCATGGGATAGGTGGGGATGTGAATCCCAAAAGGAATTGAGACTCAGATTTCTACATGTTTTCATAAGCATTAATGTTTTTTATTTTTAAGAATTCGTCTAAACCCTTTTTTGAAACTGACCACTGTTCCTGCTGTGACCACGTCCTGAGGAAGTCTATTCCACAGCTTCACAGTTTTTACAGTAAAGAAGCTTTGACGCTTCTAGAGACTGAACTTTTTCTTCTTCAGTCGGAGGCAGTGCCCACTTGTCTTTTGAGCGCATTTTACATGGAACAGTTTTTCACTGTATTTTTTGTATGGCCCATTTATATATTTGTATAGGTTAATCATGTCTCTTCTCAAGACTAAATAGATTAAATTCTTTTAATCTTTCTTCATAACTAAGACTCTCCAGGCCTATTATCAGTTTAGTCGCTCTCCTCTGTACTTTTCCAGCTGCGGAGTGTCCTTTCTATGCACTGGTGCCCAAAACTGAACTGCATATTCCAGATGAGGCCGCACTAACGCTTTGTAGTGGTAGTATTACATCCCTGCAATGTAATATGTGCGTATTGCACACGCAATACAAGCATGGCTCACTTTAGCATTTTTCAAGCTGCCAGAAGTTTCCTGAGACTGGAGAAAATTGTTGGTAGTAACTTTTGTGACTGTGAGGAAGAACAATAGCTTTATATGCAAATAGAGTGTTCCAATATATTCGCAATTGCGCAAATTGTCAAGATGCGCATATTTTTTGGCGCAATACGTGTAACTTTACATTTTAGCAGGTCTGACTACATATTACTGATTGGTGCACTAAGTATTGTTGTGACATCACAGCACTATGTCTGTAGCATGTATGTATGGACAGCAGAGAAACAGTAATTCCTATCACACTACCTAACACCCTGCACTGGAACCTATCAACTACACTATATCAGGATATAACCTACACTGACTATCTCCCACTAACTATCTGTATTATATATATGAGCTAACTAACTATCTTATGTAATTGTATAAGTAATAAGGTCCAGATGAAAGCACAGAGCACAGCAATGTCACTGCTCTCTCTCTCAGAACTGCAAAAAAATGCAGAAAATGGCTGCTGGGGAAGTTCTTATATAGTAAAGGGGTAGGCAACCTTCCTATTGGTTGCTAGGGATGTTGCTAAGATTTGATAAAGATATTGCAGCCTTCTCATTAGCCCACAAGCAAGAAGCAGGGAGGGATCAGTAGTACTGAAGAAAAAAAATCTAGAGTATTCGAGATTACGAAGATATAGCACTATAATCTATCTTCGCGAATTCTCGAAGTGTCAATATTCACGATAAAAATTCACCAGGAACCAAGCTGATCAGCACAGTGCTTACTGGACCACCTCACCCTTTATTGTCTACAACAGTCCCGCAGCCCATCCATACAGTATGAGCAAGCCCAATTCCCTGCTGTACCAGGTGCAAGACTCCCAAGTGGACAAACCACTGTGCCTGTGTAAATGATAAAGGGGAAGGGGTGCTCCAGCAAGCACTGTGCTGCTCAGCATGGGTTCTGGGGGGATGATAGCCCATCAATGTTGAGCCTTGGAAAACTCTCTTAAGTCTTTAGCTGCTTAACACTTACTGTCTTATATACAGGCCAATTGTCCCTTGCAGGGGCTGTGCAGAATCCGCTCCTGTGCTCAGGTAGGGCCTCAGAAATGTCAGTATCATTAGCAGTGCCATTGATGTTTGGGTAAGGAAGGAAGTAAGAAGTATTTCTACAGGAGCAAGGATACAAGTTGACTGATGAGTTTTCATGGATTTTCAGATTTTTCATCCAGTCTTCGGGAGCAAACCAACCACAGCAGCTCATCTGGAACACAAGAGGTTGAACCCAGCTATGAAAGGAGTTAAAGTAATGCTAACTTTATACATTTCAGATCCAGAAATTTTTTTATGAAAAAAGAAAAAAACATGTTAAAATAAAGATCTAATGACATCAGTTTCACCTCAATTAACATAATGATTGAAATATATTGTTACATTTTAATTCCTGACGATTGAAAATAAACATGACTACTGATTGCAGTGCTCAGTAACCTGATGCCTCAGACATCCCTTGTTGTCCAACACAATCATGATCTCCAGTGGTTTTGTCGCAGTGTCTATTATCCCACTGGATCTTGAAATCGCCTACACAGTTAGGCTCCATTCACATATCCGTAATAATGGGTCCGCATCAGTTCCGCAAATTGCGGAACGGGTGCCGACCCATTCATTCTCTATGGGGACGGAATGGATGCGGAGAGCACACTATGTGCTCTCTGCATCCGCATTTCCGGAGCGTGCCCCCGATCTTCCGGTCCGCGGCTCCAGAAAAAAATAGAACATGTTCTATCCTTTCCGCAATTGTGGAAAAGAATAGGCAGTTCTATAGGGGTGCCGGCCGGGTGTATTGCGGATCCACAATGCACTATGGATATGTAAATTGCCCTAATCCGCACCCAATGATTTCAATGGGGCCTCAAAAAATACGGATTGCGTGCTGTCTGCATTCGTATGTCTGTTCTTCAGCCCCGCGAAAAAGATAGAACATGTCCTATTCTTGTCAGTTTTGTGGACCAATTCAGAATATGCCACCCACTCCCTAAGAAACATTTACAGCTGCTTCCAAACCAACTACCTGCCTTTCATATTAAATGAATATTCTTTTTTATTGAGCAATTTTTTTACATTTTTGGACTACATAGTATAAACAGGGTGACATCACATTATATGACACTATCTCATAAGAAGTCATTGATGGTGTATATCTGTTAGTGAATTGGTCGGATGAAATAGGTCCTTGTCATTGAAGATAACTTAATGGTGTGGTGTCTTTTGGCGATGGGTTTTTATATCACCTAGTAACCATAAAGTGATGTCAAATAAAACAGTATAAATACACATAAGTATGATACATAGACACCATGGAGACATTTAGAGAGTAATTGGAGGACAATTTCTTGGATTTTGGGTCCAGCTACTCCATAAATTTACATATTGAGGTTAAGTTCTACAGCTGCTACAAGATCTGGTTCTTAGGGAAGCCAGCCATATACGTTCAATCTCCTCCCTTTGGATTCCACCATAAACATACAGTACTGTGCAAATGTTTTAGGCACATGCCTACATCTTTTGCACAGTACTGTCTGTACACGTTTGGTTCAGTTGAATGTGTATTCAGTGGGGAGAGAGGAGAAGCATCTGGCAGTGGCTTATCACCTGAGAGAACAAAAAGATCGGGCAAAATGATTCACTTTGCCCAATCATTCCCTTCCCCAACATCATCCGTAGGGTGAGATTTTGGAACTCCCGATACACAGCCAAATCCGCCATTCTCAGCAGGTTCGGTCCACAATACACTAATGTGTATGGGTTTTTCCAGTGCCTTCTAATGGTCCATTTAATGCAGTATTTAGGCAGAGACCTCTCTCGGGTGTGATTGGATCTGCCTACTTTCCTTAGGCTTCATTGCAGAGCCCTAATTATTAACACCATCTTGAGGGATCACAAGCAAAACATGGAAGGTACAGAGGAACTGGGGAGTAAATAAGGCTAGGCATAGTTCTTGGTTTCTTCTGGATGCAGGAAGACCAAGCAGCAAGTAGTGATGAAGAACACAATACAACCACTATGTGTAAAAGAGACAGGAGGCAGCTATACAGGGCGCAGAGGTACCATTTGCTTTAAAAGGCCCCTCTGCCATATAAATGGCACATGGTAGGTGTCGGGGCAGATTTTACAGGGCTTAGTTAGGCATAGTCAATGCCATGAAGAAAATTTAATGAATAGGAGAACTATAACAGATGCAGTGGTACAGAAGATAATATAGACACTCAACTGAAATGTGGAATGGCTCAGGCAATATTGTCAATTACTCAAAAATGTATCCCAAAATACCTGCTCCTGTGCAAAATCCAAACCTTCCTGAAGTTCTGTTTGATTTGTGAAAATCCCATAGTTCTTGATAATATTTTCCACGTATTTTCCGACTGCAAGATTCAACTGGAGAAAGAATTTCAAAAAAGCATGACCATAAGTAAAAGAATAATAAGTGTTTCATGAAATAAAAAAGAAAAACCTAAAAGATTACTCTAAACTGCGGCTCTCCAGCTGTTGAAAAACTACAAATCTCATCATGCCCTGCTGTAGGCTGATAGCTGTAGGCAGACTTGGCATACTGGGAGTTGTAGTTTTACAACAGCTGGAGAGCCGCAGCACAAAGCCTAAGAAGTTGCTCATGATTGCTGGCGGACCATTTGCAGAATACAGGATGCTGTAAGTATCTGAAATATTCTGCTGATTCTGCTTGAAGAGCATGTTGGGACTTGAAGAGACTTGGGTTTTGAAGGAGCTAATAATATTAAAGGGGTATTCCGGTTACCATAAATATAACTTATGTTTTAGACTAATTCATCATCAATACTTGCCTAATATAATATAAATTTCACATATTTACCGTTCAGTAGTTATAAAAGTAGTTTTCTTCCTCTGCTATCCACTGTGTTTCCTCTGATCCTGATCTGAGCCTTTGTTAGGTCGAGCATGCTCAGTGTGTTGCTATCAATTCTCTAGCTAAATGTCTTGTGAAACCAAGGGAGTGTCAGTGTGCTGGTGATCACTGAGAAGAGGGGGCGTGACCGGACTGTGATCAGGCAGCCAATCGGTAAACATCTACATTCACAGCATGAAAACTAGGGATTGTGGGGATTGAGGGAAGATCAGGCGCCATGATACTCTGTGTGTTGCAGGCTCACACAGGAGCTAGACAAATGGATTGCAAGGTAAATTGAAACTCTGGTTATAGGTATGGGTTCTGGTTGGGTCACAGCTTGCAGCCTTAATGCAGTTTTTCAAAAATTAAGTTACTTTACCGGAATACCCCTTTAACTGCTTATAATGAAATTTAGCAATAATCCATAGTATCTCACTGGGATCTATCATGATCCGAAGTTAGGTGTCCAAAGTTTTCAGTGATATCTAAAAAAGCATATAGCGCACAAAGCATGTTACTACTTACGGATGACCGCTGTGTGTATGCCAGCACACCCACAGTAATCTGACCGGCAAAGAGCAAAAGAAGGAATGCAAAATACTGAAAAAGAGGTGAGAAAAAACTAATTGCCGTTAACACTGCAACAATATGTACACAGTAGTTATATATATTTATTTTTTATTTTTTCCTTTGGCATGCAACCATGCAAATATTTCAGGAAATCAAAAATATGAAGAAAACTATTTGCCTTGACCATAGCAGGATCCTCCATGAGAGACATTGTCCTCAATCTGAGAGATTAAAGGGCATCTGTCAGCAGTTCTGTACCTAGGACACTGGCTGACCTGTTGCATGTGCACTTGGCAGCTGAAGACATCTGTGTTGCTCCCATGTTCATATGTGTCCGCATTGCTAAGAAAAATTAAGTTTTAATATATGCAAATGAGCCTCTAGGAGCAATGGGGGCGTTGCTGTTACACCTAGAGGCTCTGCCACGACCTCTGCACTTTGATTGACAGGGCCAGGCAGTGTAAGCATCATCACACCTGCCTGCCCCTGTCAATCAAAGTGCTGCAACATTTTTTTTAACAAAGCGGGCACACTTCAGGTCAGCCAGTGTCATAGGTACAAATCTGCCGACAGATGCCCTTTCATTTACCTAAGTCTGCCCCCTGTGTATAGACAGTCTATTACTAGTTACCCCTGTCTCTGATCACTGAGAACAAATGACAGCTGCTTCCTTTTTACCTCATGGCACTGGCAATTCGTACCAGTGATGAACTGGTGTTAAACCCTGATAAATTAATTATGAGCCCCTTGTCAACATCGCAGTTAGGCTGTTTTCACACATCATTTTAGTGGCATCGGAGCTTTTGCATTTTTTGCTGCATTAACTCCAGTTGTTAGCAATTTTTTTGCTCCTGCCATTTTTATTCATTGGATGATGGTTTTTGCCTATCTTGCTTCTTAACAAAAATGCAACATGTGGGAGATCCTGGTATTTTTAAAAAAAATGCCAAGAAGAAAACACTAGAGGTAAGAGACACTGAGGGGCGTTCAGTGAAGTTTTTATGCCATTATTGTGGCGTAAAAATATGTCATATTTGCATCATAATTTGCGACTTTTTCTGCTTTCAGCTCTAGCATACCCACTTCTCCAACCCCAGCGCTCTCCTGCCCTACAGGTAGGAGCCCTTCTTCAGCCGTCTGCTTTTCCTCCTTTTCCACATGATCTAATATTGATGACAATATGTAATCAGGAACATCCAGCTCCTCTCTCTGCATCTTGCTGACTTTTCTAGGAAGTCAAGTCAGCAAAAGATGAGAATGGTTATCATTAAGACCTGTCCCCCCTAAGGCGGACAAAAAACACAGTCGTGTGCATGAGCCCTTAAGGAGAACATAGCCTTTGTTACTTTTCATCCTGCCTGACAACTGAAAATGATTATTACTTTAAGCAGTATGTTTTACTTGCACTAGTTTTTTTTTTGTTTTGTTTTTTAGAAATCATGTATAGTTTGAATATATCTCCACTAATATATGCATTAGGATAATCGATGCATAAAGATGATGTAAGCGCCAGCATTCAAACCCTGGGAAATGACTCCGCCCTGACAACGCCCGTACACCCTGCTGTACAGACCTAATCCATGTTACATTTACAGCAGATACGGTATGTTCACATTATGTCCTTTATGAAGTTCCTGCTCATGATATCTGAAGAAGGAGCTCTATGGATAATCGTGACCAGGGAGAACAATATAGTCATTAATATAAAATGAGGGCAGGACAATGATGTGATTAATTATAAAATAAATGGGGTAGGGTGTCACCACTCTATTCTGCTCTCCAACAGAACATGCCATTGAAGAAAGCCACCTGTTTTTGATCTTTCATATTTGCCCTTTTTTTCTAAAAGATGACATGCATTAATGATGATTTTGAAGTCTTACCACTACAGGTGTCTACAGGGAAAGGAAGGGAAATGGTATTAAGGGGAGCCTCTCACCACGAAGTTCACTGTTAAACCAGGTACAGTGGCTTGTAGGCCTAGCTCAGCTGAACATATTAGCAATCCACTGCTTCATTCTGGAGAAAAAGGACTTATCCATATGCAAATGAGCAGATAAGTGCACCAAGAGCAGGCCCAAACCTGTGCAGCATTGCTCCTCCTGCTTCTTCTATCAACCCCTTCCCTCTCCTTGACTGACAAGACCAGGCGAGATGACTATGGAAGAACCTTGCTTTGTCAATCAAGAAGGAGCAGGAGGGGTTGGCAAAAGAAACAGGAGGAGCACGGGTGCACAAAACGGATTTCCGTTGTTCAGTGATCCGTGACCGTTTTTTCTTCCGTGGGTCTTCCTTGATTTTTGAAGGATCCACGGACATGAAAAGTGAAAAAAAAAAAATTGTCAAGTTTGCATTGAAAATGATAGGAAAAACGGACATGGATCACGGACACAGATCACGGACGTGGATGACTATCTTGTGTGCATCCGTGATTTTTCACGGACCCATTGACTTGAATGGGTCCGCGAACCGTTGACCGTGAAAAAAATAGGACAGGTCCTATTTTTTCACGGCCAGGAAACACGGATCACGGATGCGGCTGCCAAACGGTGCATTTTCCGATTTTTCCACGGACCCATTGAAAGTCGTGTGCATGAGGCCTAAGCCCACCCTCAGTGCACTTACCTGCTCATTTACATACCTGTACTTTTTCTACAGAATGAAGCAATGGATCGCTAAGTGAAAGGTATTATCACATTTAACTGAGCTAGGCCTACAAGCCACTGTGCCTGGTTAAAAGGGTTGCGTCATCTGGGACATTGTTGGCCTATCGCTAAGATATGCTACCAATGTCAGATAGGTGTGGGTCCCACCTCTGGGACCAGCACCTGTCTTTGGAACACAGCCCCCAAAGCTATTGAGAGTGCAAGCGTGGCATGTTCTCCATTTACTTCTATGGGATTCCTAAAAATGTCACCTATCTCATATTAGTGACATATCCTAGAGATATATGCCACCTATCTCTACAACTGGTCTCCCACAGTGAACAAGAGCGAACGGCGAAAGCACAGCCACATCTCCATTCACCTCTATGGGACTGCCGGAAATAGCTGAGCCAGGCCATTTTCATAACTCCCATAGAATCGAATGGAGGGCGGTCGCGCTTGCGGGGGCTCTGTTACAGAAATAGGTGCTGGTCCCATGTCCTAGTGATATCACACCAATGTTTTAGATGAGACAACCCCTTTAACAATGAATTTCCTGGTGACAGACTCCTTTTAGGTCTCATTCACACGACTGTTTGTTCACCGTGCCCGTGTTGCAGACCGCAAACAGTGGGTCCATAATACACAGGCACCGGGCGTGTGAACTCCATGCTGCAGATGCGGATCCATTGACTTGAATGGATCCACGATCCGAAAGATACAGCAAAAGATAGGACATGTTCTATCTTTTGCGTCGCCCAGGCACAGATCAGAAGCCCTTCCATGGGCTTTCAGGTTCATGCGTCCTCACTGCAAAAGATAGGACATGTCCTATCATTTGTCATATCTTGCGGATCGCGGACTCTTTCAAGTCAATGGGTCCACACCACACCACAGAGTTCACATGGCCGGTGCCAGTGTTTTACGGACCGCTATTTGTGGTCCACAACATAGGCATGGCGGCCATTCGGTCGTGTGAATAAGCCCTTAGAGTAACATTCCAGGAAAGATGGACACAATATGGCTGCACAATGGCTATGACCCGTTTAGGGTCTTTGAAATTCTGAGTTGTCCGCCACCCCATTAGGCCCTGCCGTAGGCATAACACAGTAGGTATGGTTTCTTGGAGTGTTCCTCTAAATACAGGTGAAGCTCCAAAAATTAGAATATCGTGCAAAAGTCCATTAATTTCAGTAATGCAAATTAAAAGGAATTGCATTAATGCAGCTTAAAATTAGAATTTTGTGAAAAGGTTCAATATTCTAGGCTCAAAGTGTCACACTCTAGTCAGCTAATTAATCCATACCCCCTGAGCACAGGGTACCTCAAAATTGAGACTTTGAGGTTTCATAAGCTGTAAGCCATAATCATCCAAATTATAACAAATAAAGGCTTGAAATATCTTGCTTTGCATGTAATGAGTCTATCTCATATGTTAGTTTCACATTTTAAGTTGCATTACTGAAATAAATTAACTTTGCACCATATTCTAATTTTTCGAGATTCACCTGTATACTACTATAAGTTATAAATTCTGGATAAGACAAACATGTCTTTCAATATCAGGGGTTCTGATCGTACATGTTCTCTTGTGCTTAAGGGCATTGATCAGTTTGTTGCTGAGTTTAGACGCTCAGTTTCTTGCTTTGTATTATAATGAGCTAAAACCCGTGAACAGAGCATGAAATCATTTATCAGATCTTGTAATCATTAGGCTCTCTTTCACACTCGCGTTTGGTGTGAATCCGTCATGGATCTGCATCCGTTCAGATAATACAACCGCATGCATCCGTTCAGAACAGATGCGTTTCTATTATCTTTAACATAGCCAAAACGGATCCGTCTCGTTCTCGATTTGCCGAACATGCGAACATGTGGCAATATTCGCACGTGCCATATTTTTTTGCATAGCGCCGAAATTTGACCCATGACACATCCATCAGGTGGGACAGGACAGCCAATTGAAACGTTTCAGAACATGGACACACCCCCTACCCTATAACAGAACCTGATCTGGCATCCATTTTACATTATGTGTTTTGCCAGTGTAGGGAGAGGTTTAATTTTAGAGCAGGGACAGTTAGGGACACAAAAAACGCTAGCTAATAGGGCCACAAAAGTCCTTTTAAGGACTGGTATAGGTGTGCTATCGATAGGTGTGACTTACTGAGGGGTGTGATATACTTATAATATACTTTCTAACATAGAAAGTATATTATAGTGCATTTGTATTGTGCAGCAGTTGTGTGCGGTTCTGCTGCGATACCTCAGCTAGATAGAGGGACAAACGCTATTGGAGTAACTAATTTCAACGGGTGTGATATACCTGTTGCCCCAAAAAAAACTGCTTGAGGGCTGCGATATACCTACTTCCACAAAATACTGATTGAGGGGTGCTATATACCTGTTTCCACCAAATACTGATTTTGGGGTGCCATATACCTTCTTCCACTAAATACTGAGTGAGGGGTGCTATTGCTATATAACTTCTTCCACCAAATACTGATTGAGGGCTGCGATACACATGCTTCCACAAAATACTGATTGAGGGGTGCCATATACCCGTTTCCGCCAAATACTGATTGAGGGGTGCTATATACCTGTTTCTGCCAAATACTGATTGAAGGCTGCGATATACCTTCTTCCACAAATACTGCTCTTCTCTACGGGCTTATGCAGAGGGTCATTTAGAAAATGACAAGCAGAGGAAGAGGCAGACAGTTCCGCAGGGATGGTAGGGGTCGGGCAGGTGCACCAGGCCGGAGCCTAAGTGGGAAGTTGGAGAAGGCATGTGCGATAAGGGCACACCAGAGTTGGTTGAGTTGGTTGAGTGGCTCACTCAGCCTTCCGCTTCTGCACCCTCCTCATCCTCTGTATCTGCACCCTCCTGACTCTCTGCTGTGTGCACCCATAAAGACACAACCACCACCACCATAGCCCCTCCACTCGACTCAGAGGAATTATTTTCCCATCCATTCCCAGACCTTACCGATGCACAGCCATTCTCGGCATCGGATGAGGAAGAGGAGGTAGCAACGGCCACAACCCAGCGGTCTGACGACAGTGTCCAGATCAGCCCAAGCCAAGGAGGGTGGTCCCCGCAGTTGCTGCCTACTTTGAGATCTCTAATGTCAGTGGTGGTGAAGGTGACAATGATGACGTGTCGATGGACGTCACGTGGGTGCCCACAAGAGAGGAAGAGGAGGGGAGTTCAGAGGGAGAGAGACGGAGCAGCAGATAGGGAGGAGAAGGAGGAGAAGCAGGCAGAACTCGCAGTGCACAGGAGGCAAAAAGCAGACTGCAAATATATCTGGAGTGAGCCATCCACCATGCACGGTCACATCTTGCGCTCCCAGGACGCCGACACATGGCTCCGCAATGTGGGCTTTTTTTAACGTGTCAGTCAGCAGCCTGTGCTGTCCTGAGCTTTAAGGTTCCCTCGTGACAAGCAAAAGTGTTTGAAGTCTACTGCTTCTGCAGTTCTCCTGCATTTTGCCTGAATTTATCCTGCGTTATTCCTGCCTGTGTTACTGTCTGTGCTCCAGTCCTGTACCTGCCCTGCCTATGTGCTCTCGCACTTCCAGTCTCATTTCTGTTTATATTTAAGTTAACCCAGTCCGTCTGCCTTGTTCATTTTACTGTCAAGTATCCAGCCTGCCCTGTCTGTGTCCTAAATACAAGCCTGCATGCCAGTGTTTATCCTGTGTCTCCTACCAGCTACTCTACATGTGTGCTGTCTGGATCTTTAAACCTGAAGTCTTAGTGAATGTTTGGTCTACGCCTGCAGTTTTCTGTATCCTGAGCTTCTGATGTTTGCATTGGAGTCCCTAAACCCAGTGGGTCTGTATCCCAGGAAGTAGCAGTCTGGTTGCTTCCCCGCAGAAAAGTCCTGATCCCTGTACTGGGGTTAAAGGGTAAATACCGGGGAAGCACCAGAATAACTTCCTTAGGCCACATTCACACGACCATGTCCATTTTGCGGATTATAAACAGCAGAACCGCAAAACAGGGACACAGGCCGCGTTTATCCTGCATTTTCCCTTTCCACAGGTCCCACACTATGTAACAAATGCTGTCCGCATCTTTTGTGGCCCCATTGAAATGAATGGGTCCACATCCCATCTTCTAAAAATGCAGATCGGATGCAGAATAATAATATGGTCTTGTGAATGGGGCTTTAAGGTTAACCCAAAGTCAATCCCGTTAGTTGGCATAGTGGGTCCACACTCACTGATCCGTAACACCTTGGTTCAAACGTCAACCATGCTGAGTCATACCCTAAGCATAGGGACTAATAATTCTAGCATTTCCATTCTCTACAGGGGAGTACAGACAGCAAAACGGATGCATCTTTTATGCCTTTCACTAGGGTTAAACACCCATATGGCTCACACTACTGTGAGCATGGGTCTATTGGATAAGATGTCTTAAAGATATCAGACAAAAGAGGATTTCACATGCTCAAAATTATTTTTTTTTTAAATCTAGAAACAAAGTCTAGCATTGACATTGCTTCTAATGACGAGGAATATAAAGTAATTCCCACAGTATATTAATGTACATGGAATTCACTCATTGTCCACAACTGACTTTGTTTTACATGGTTCAAACTTGAGTTAAGTGGCTACAAAGAAAATTCCAAGGCACCACGAATCTCAGTTACAAATCTTAATGACTTCCAGATGACGTAACACAAGTTTTTTGGCTCCAGTACTTTTCTCCTGAAGCAACTGCATGGAAATCGAGTTTAAATCCAGGCTGATTTAGCTGTTGACCTGAGCAGATGGCCTCCATACTTTTGTGCTGCAGTCACATCTACGACATACATGGGACTGTATTGACAGCAGATGTTGGAGGCCTCTTACGACTGCCAAGTGTCCATGATTTCATTATTACAGCTCTGTTGATAAAATACGTGCTTCCTGAAATAACAGTTTGATTCCAGTCTATACGACATTACCAGTTAATTCTATAGTTTGCTATTGAATTTGTGGCGCACATAACTTTAGTATATATTATAGCTCTTTTAGGCTAAGCGCACACATTATCCTTTTGCCATACAGTAATTAAACTTTATTTAAAGCGGGTGACGCTAGGGAGGCTCCTTCCCGTCCCTGCCTGCCATCGGCTACCCCCCCGACACCGGATGTTTTCATCCACACAGGGAGGAGCCTGGCATATGAAGGGACATTTTATAGGATTGGCTAACCCCTTCAAATCTATCTACAGGGTGGGCCATTTATATGGATACACCTTAATAAAATGGGAATGGTTGGTGATATTAACTTCCTGTTTGTGGCACATTAGTATATGTGAGGGGGGAAACTTTTCAAGATGGGTGGTGACCATGGCGGCCATTTTGAAGTCGGCCATTTTGAATCCAACTTTTTTTTTTTCCTTGCCCAAGGAAATACGTACTCTGCAGCCAGCGTTGACAGCTGGAAATTTTTGGAGCAATTTTTTTCACAAGGACCTTCTGGTATTGCACATTTTGCTCATCCTCTCCACCACAGGAATGAGAGATGAGAAGTTCTCTCTGTAGCGGGGGTCGAGAAGGATGAACAACCAGTAATCGGTGTTGGCCAAAATGCGTATAACGCGAGGGTCACGGGAAAGGCAGCCTAACATAAAGTCCCAACAGACAAGACTTCGCTGTCCTCATCAGGACGATGACTCTCAATCTCCTCATCCTCTTCGGCCCATCCACGCTGAACAGATGGAATAAACCTGCTATGGGTAGCGAAGGCAACCATCTCCTGCTCCTCCTCATCATCATCATCATCATCATCATCATCCAATTCACGCTGAGAAGATGAACTGAGGGTGGTCTGGCTATCACCCTGTGTACTGTCTTCCCCAATTTCCACCTCTTCCACATGCAAAGCGTCCGCCTTCATTGTGAACAGCGAGCGTTTCAGTAGACACAGAAGTGGGATAGTTACGCTGATGATAGCGGAATCGCTATTGCCCACAGGGGTATAGGTGAATCCACAGGTGGGCCCCTGAGCAAGGTGGGCCCCTAGTCTCCCACTCTCTGCACAAGTGGCACATAACACAGTAGACTTACTGCACTACATACATATATTCAATGTACAGCACCTCAACCAGCCGGTGTTTATATAAAAAAACTTGTTAAACTATTTATGATATTCGAATGTATCTGTATGGTGGGCCCCCAAAATAAATTTTACTGGTGGGCCCTAGGTACCCCAGTCCGACACTGACTTTCGGAAATGGGCATACACATGGCGCACCTTCACCAGTAGCTCAGGCAAGTTGAACACGTGGGCTAGGCATGGTATGTGTGTGAGCTTGCCAAACTCCAAAGCCGCCACCGAGTTACGGCCATTATCAGACACAACCATGCCTGGTTGTAGGTTGAGTGGCGAGAGACACAGCTTAGTCTTGTCCTTTATACCTTGCCACAGCTCTGCAGCGGTGTGCTGTTTGTCACCTAAGCAAATTAGTTTCAGCTGAGCCTGTTGCCGCTTCCCACTGCAGTGCTACACTGCTTCCAGCTACTGACTGATGACTGACTGGTGCTGCAAGATGAGAATTCAGAGGTGGAAGTGGTGAAGGGGGGATTGCAGCCACTAATGTAGGTGGTGGCAGAAATCCTGATGGAAGTAGGGCCCGCAATTCTTGGCGTCGGTAGCACCTGTGCCATCCCAGGGTACGACTCGCTCCAGTGTGCCGTCAGGGAAATGCAGCGTCCCTGGCCAAAAGCACTTGTACATGTGTCAGTCGTTAAGTGGACCTTCCCAATAACTGCGTTGGTCAGGGCACGGGTGATGTTACGGGACACATACTGGTGTAAGGCGGGGGGGGCACACCAGGAAAAATAGTGGCGGCTGGGGACTGTGTAACGAGTTACCGCCGCTGCCATCAGGCTGCGGAAAGCCTCAGTGTCCACAAGCCTAAATGGCAACATTTCCAGGGCCAGCAATTTGGAAAGGTGAGCATTTAGTGCTATGGCCTGTGGGTGGGTGGCTGGGTATTTGCGCTTTCGTTCAAAAGCCTGGGGTATGGACATCTGTACGCTGCGCTGGGACACAGAAGTGGATGTGCTAGCTAATGGTGCTTGCAAAGGTCCAGGTGCAGGGCGGGAGGCATCCGGGCCTGCGTCTTGGACAGTGGATTGGCCAGCACGTAACACAGGGGAAGAGGAGGCAGTGGTGTGAACCGCAGACACTGATTGCGGACCCAGGCGTTTGGCCCACCTATTAGGGTGCTTTGATGCTATGTGGTGGAGAGGTTGTTAATGCCCTTGCTCATTTTGGTACGACACAGATTGCAAATGACAATTCTTTTATCGTCCGCACTTTCCTCAAAAAAGCGTCAGACTGTGGAACACCTACCCCTTGGCAAGGGAGATTGCCGCAATGGGGTGCTCCGGGGAACAGTCGCGGGCCTGTTTGGTGTTGCCCGCCTTCTTCCTTTTGCCACCCCACTGCCTCTTCCAGCCTGTTGTGGTGCTGCGGATCCCTTCCCCTCTGTACTGCTGTCCTTGCTCGACTTGCAACCTACCCAGGTTGGGTCGGTGATTTAATCGTCCACCATCTCCTCTTCCACTTCCTCAGTCTGGTTATCCTCCTGAATTGTTGACCTACTGTAACAAGAACCTCACTTATTGACAACTGTGTTGTCACGGGGTTCCGAAGGTGCACTCGGTCCCCCATTGCCCGCAGAACTGTTGCTTAGCTTTTGGAATGAGGTTCTGTGTTTGACCTCATTCCCAGGGCGGCTTTACTAGCTGGGTGGCTCCTTGCTCCTAAGTCTGCCTTGAGCGCCGAGCTGATCACTCGGTGCTCGACTGGTTGGTCTGTCGGTCATGTGACGCTGGCCACGTCACATGACCCTCACTCCCCACTATAAATACAGGCAGCCTGCTGGCTACAGGTTGCCTGTTAATTTCTAGGTTCCTGGTATTTGTTGGACTGCTGAATACTTACCTGATCCTGTTCCTTGACCATCCTTTTGCCTGCTCCTCTTGTACTTCTCTGCTCTCCTGGTATTTATGACCCCGGCTTCTCCTGACAATTCTCTGCTTGCTCCATTTGTACTTTGCAGCTTTCCTGGTATTGACTCGGTCCGTTCACGTCCTGTTGTTTGTCTGTCTGTCATCCCTGCACTTACTCCAAGTTAGGGATTGCCGTCCAGTTGTCTCCTGTCATTAGGACTCGCGAGGCAAGTAGGCAGGGCCAGGGGTAAGGGTGGAGCGCAGTGGTCACTTCCCTTCCCCCTGTGTGTGTGTGTACGCGACCGTTACATGTGTCTCATCCTCATCATGAACCTCTTGAGACACTAATTGCGGTTGACTTATTGGCAACTGTGTCTCATCATCATCATCCACCTCGTGAACCACTAATTGCTGTTCCCCACCGTCATCTTTTTCTGACTGTGGATGCTCAAGAGTTTGGGAATCAGGGCACAAGATCTCCTCATGTCCCTCTTCAAGCGTGTTTGGCTAGAGGCCCAAATCAAGGAATGGTGATGAAAAGAGCTCCTCGGAATATCCGAGTGTGGACGATTGTTTGCCAAGACTCTCCATGGTGGGAGGAAGAAGGATCAGGGTGAGGATTCTGTTGACCAGAGTCTTGGCTACTGAGACTGGACTTTGTGGAACACAGGGTGGTGCTTAACCGACTGGAAGTATTATCTGCTGCAATCCAACCGACCATCTGGTCGCACTGGTCTGACTTCAAGAGTGATGTCCTGCGCCCCCTCTGCAAACTGGGAGATTAAGCTAGGTATCGTGGATGATTGTGTTTTTTGTGCTCTGGCAGCAGGCACAGTTTCACTGCACCCAGGGCCATGGCCTCTGCGTGCACCATCAGCAGCATGGCCACTTCCCTGTCCCTTACTGCTCGCCTTGAGCATATTAAATGGTATATATGCTTGCAAGTATGTCACATGTACAGTAGCACAGCTTTTGTAAGTGTATGTGCAAATAAATTAAACTGAATGTCACAGATATTTAGAATGCACAAACGTTATACAGGAGATGTAGCGCAGGTAATGTCACTGTCACCAGCAGCAAAAAAATTTAACTAAATGTCACAGATATTTAGGATGTGCAAACGTTATACAGGAGATGTAGCGCAGGTAATGTGGCTGTCACTAGCGGCAAAAACATTAGACTGAATGTCACTGATATTTAGGATGGAAAAACGTTATACAGGAGATGTAGCGCAGGTAATGTCGCTGCCACCAGCAGCAAAAAATTACACTGAATGTCACTGATATTTCGGATGCGCTAACGTTATACTGGAAATGTAGCGCAGGTAATGTCACTGTCACCAGCGGCCAAATAATTGCGCTGTAAAATTTCACAGCGCAAATGTAGCACAACAGATGTAGCAAAGGTTGTGTCACTGTCAGCAGCGGCCAAACAATTGCACGCAATTTTCCGCAGGTTGCGCTAATAATATATATGGCAGCCAGATAAAACAATAGTCCTTAAAAGGACTTTTGGGTCTCTAACACCTTTCACCAGTAAACCCTGCCTAAAAAAACAAAACAATTCCTTTCCCTACACTATCTGTCCCTTCTGCTGCAGCTCTCCCTGACTAAGACTGAGCCGAACCACGTGTCATCGGGTTCTATATAGCACCCGATGACGCGTTCCGGCCAGCCAATGACTGTAATGCCAGTAACCAACATGGGTACGGCATTACAGTGAGTGCTAGCACCCCCGCGCACGTTTAATGGCTTCGTAGCAGCCAACAAATATGCGGGGAGACTCGAATAAAAAAAGTGTTCGGCCGAGCATGCTCGCCCAACACTAGCAACGATCATCTGGACTTTCATTGCAACCTAAAAGCAATTCATCTATAACTTTTAGTGGGAATGATAAAAGTAATGGCACAAAAGAGAGTCATAAAAATAGATGCTGTGGAATTGCTATTACATATGGGATCCAAGCAGTTACTAAAAACAGTCATGTCAGGAAAGGGGACAGGTCCTCCTCAATTGTGTTTGAGTTCTCCCATTTTGTTCTCAGTGACCCCTGATGCTCAGGTTCTGTACTGACAAGAGTATGGATTTATTAATAATAGAAACCGCTCAGGCATTTTGTGTACTGATTGCTGAAAAACAAGTTTGCTTACAAATCCAAGGAGACACTTGATCTCTTTTAATGAGCCAAGGCAGCCCAGAAACCCCAGCAGCATTGTAAGGATTCCGACTCCTGACAACACATAGGACCAAATCTTCAAGGTGGGTGTAGAAGACCCTGAGGAAAGGAAAGAAGGGGGGTGAGAAGGGAGGAAGAACAGGTTACATAAAATATTATTGCTGAATCATTCTGGGTTTTTTTCTCTGAAGATTTCAGCCCTAGCCTCGGGGATCAAACTACAAAGATTCCTGCAAGTTGGAGCAGGGCATATCCCTGTATTCATCTTATGTCTCTACTTCTCATGTCTGAACTCTGATTGAGCTGCATTATTCCTACCTGGGTCACTTTGTAGGATCTGATGGCTGAAAAGCATGTTTCAACCGTGTGATCTTATGCAACAAAGTCTTACCTTTAGGCTAGGTCTACACGACATTTGTCGCGCGACATTTTGTTGCAGCAATGTCGCGCGACAATTTTTATAATGGCAGTCTATGGTGTCGCAATTCGAGATGGGTTTTTCTGCGACTGTTGCGTCGCAGTCGCATCATGTCGCATGTTGCAGTGCGACACCATAGACTGCCATTATAGAAATTGTCGCGCGACATTGGTGCAACAAAATGTCATGCGACAAATGTCGTCGTGTAGACCTAGCCTTAGTGAGCCTACTCGTATATCAGGAAATTGCATAAACATGAATTCCCCTATGTAATGACCATTTAATAGCAGAATTGCCTCTTTTGGAAGAAGTGATATAAGTTTGTAGGACATAATTCATGCTGACGCCCTGTAAAACATGTACCAAAATACAGGCTGTCGTCTACAGCAACCTGTAATTTGTCTGTGGAGCAGCAGATACAGTCGGCCATAGCTAATATAAATAATAAATATGATATAAATTATATATATATATATATACACATATACAATTCACTATCATTTGCAAAGTAGGTCAGAATGTAAAAACGATCATAAATTTGTAAATTATAAGTTTACATACAGAGATATTGGCATTTTATTTTACAGGGGTTGCCTGGTTTACAAAACCCATTTTAAGTTAGCCTATTAGGGAATTGTGATTTTATAGAGGGGATCATCCTTTTACAACCCTTGGCTATTATCTACCAAGTGCTTCTCTTCCTCTGGAGGACTGCCACGTCTTGCATTACATATACAGTCCATTTATCTCTGTAAGGCCACCTTCACACAACTGAAAAAATGTCCGTCACACGACTGTTTAAGAACAATAGTAGTCTATGGGGATATTCACACAGCCAGTTCCGACATGTCCTGTTTTCACGGACCGACGGCCCCCATACAATTGAAGGGGACCATTTTGAATGGCCGTTTTTAATGGCATTAGTTAAAAATAGTTTATTAAAAACATACAGTTTTGCCGTTTGTAATGGCGTGTGAATATAGCCTAACCCCCCTCATGTGGTGCTCTTGGGGAACAGGACAATTGCACCCGAATTTCTTAGGCCTCTTTCACACGACCATTTTTTTTTCCCCGTTTGCGGGTCATTTTTTGCGTTCCATATGCAGTCCGTATACGGAACCACTTATTTCAATGGTTCCGCAAAAAAAATTGAATGTACTCCGTATGCATTCCGTTTCCATATTTCCGTTTTTCCGTTCCGTTGAAAGATAGAACATGTCCTATTATTGCACGCAAATCACGTTCCGTCGCTCCATTCAAGTCAATGGGTCCTCAAAAAAAACAGAACACATACAGAATATACTCCGCATATCTTCCGTATCCGTTCCATTTTTGTGGAACCATCCAAAATCTTATGCCCATCCAAATTTGTTCTATGTAATTACTGTATACTGTATATGCCATACGGAAAAACGGAAACAAAAAACGAAACAACGGACCGCAAAATACTGAAAAAGCCATACGGTCGTGTGAAAGAGACCTTAGCAGATTACAGTTGAGAACTGAGCAACAGCAGAACAACCTGTGATCAGATCAATGTCAGAGGGGCTTCCGACAAGAAGGGATTGACTTTATTAAATTTCAGCAACCATTTTTGCAAACATCAAGGCCAGTTGTGCAGCTTTATCGGTTGTCATTGCTGAATTATCTTCTCAGCAACTACTAGTAAAGTTATTACCGATAGAACATGCTGACTAATTGGCTGCTGAAGATGTTAAAGAGAAATGGAACGATTATTGGAAATGAACACTTGTTCCAGATAACTGCCCTATGTGAAGATACCGCTGATCACCCGATGAACAATCAAATGCCATTTTATTGGCTGAAAGCATCTACTGTAAATCATCGTTCCAGCAGATCGTCATGTGTAAACAATGATCCTCTATGGCAGGGATGCCCAACCTGCGGCTCTCCAGCTGTTACAAAACTACAACTCCCAGCATGCCTGGACAGCCTACAGTTATTAGGGCATGCTGGGAGATGTAGTTTTGCGACAGCTGGAGGGACGCAGGTTGAACATTCCTGCAGTAGCGATCACTCATTCCCATACAGAGGAGATGACAGCTTCATCTCTCCTGACAAGCGGGCAATTATTGGGAAGGAATGGTTTGTTCCTGATAATTGCCTCTTCAGTCGGCCCGTGTAAAGGAGTCTTTAGAAGCTGGCTGCAAATACAAAAAATATCAATATCTCTAGAGGACCTAACTACCGAACATTGGCCTTCACTTGAATGGGGTCCGTGATCTGCATCCGACGGTCCGCAATGCAAAAAATTAGTGCGTGCACTACTTTTTTACGGTACAGAGGCACGAACAGAAAACTACGTAGTGCTTTCATGGGCTTCCGATCCCTGCCTCTGTTCCGTTCTGCACCACATCTCCCGGATTGGGGACCCATTCAAGTGAATGAGTCCGCATCCGTGATGCAGGGTGCATGCTGTATGCAGGCCGCAACACGACCACGGCCGGGCAACGGCCGTGTGCATGAGCCCTAGCATTAAGGGCTTTCAGGGGTTAATCCGGTAAAAAAAAAAAAATACTCACCTTATCCATTTTATCACATAGAGGTGGTGACATGATAACGCCATCACGCTAGCCAGTGTGGTGACGTCATACGTCACCGCACGTGCCCATGAGATTTTTGTGCGGTATGTTCAATCAAGATGGCCACAGTGGCCTTTTTGCGTGCAAATGGATGAGGTGAGTATGTCCCCCCCTCCCCTACATTTCAGGGAAGATGGATTTGTTATCACAAAGAACAAGGAAATTCGGCTTTGCAGCGAATTTCATTTTTCCTGAAATTGGGATCAAAGTCAATTTGTTTGACTTCGATTCGCTCAACACACTAATTGGCATTCCTGCTGTTTGCCTTTTCTACTACTAGTCCTCCTATATTTTACAGGAAATCTACTTTAATGCTAGGTTTACACGCACACACTAGCAGTCAAATCATGTGTCCTATTTTAACCCATTAAAATGACGTAAATGATGCAATTTATGCCTCCAGCCCACTATAAAGGATCATGTACACATGCCTGTCCGGCTCATATCTGGCTTGTAACAGGGGTAATGTGTCTCGATGCCTGTCAAGCTCAGGCTAATACCTCTGCAGGAGAGAATGGGTTAATACTGGTATAAAGAAGACCACGATTCTAATGACCGCTCAATGCAGCCAAAAAGCTCTCTTTGTCTTCGTGGGTGTAAATAAAAAGACATGGCATGTAAGCAACAGAGCCTCTCCAAAAATGATCTCACTCACCTATCATAGAGGCAAAACTGCTCCTGTCAAACAGGATCCAGAGGCCAAAACATAGCAGCACGCCTCCCAGGATCTGTTAGGGACAGAACACACAATGTCATTAGATCTAAGAATCAGTAATGTTCCGTCCACAGTGTTATGTCTGACATCGAGATCTGAAGCACAGATTACAAATTCCCACATATGGTATGCAGGTACATGGCATATGATATTTTGGAATTACATGAAATCATTAAAGGGGTTGTCTATCTTCAGGGGCTTTTCAGCCTGACCCCACCACGTCACTGGACCTGCGGAGAGAAGCATACTTCCAGCTCCTTTGTTCCCTGCTGCCAGACACACACCGGTCCGTCATGACATGACACATGGGGGATACATCACCGCTGCAGCCAGTCACTGGCTTCTGCGACACATGTGACCCTTGTCAAACTGGATGCCATTGGCAGTGGGGGACGAAGAAGACAGAACCCAGCGGTGGGGAGTAGGTAAGTATGCTTCTCTCTGCAGATCCAGTGAAGCAGAGGGGGTCAGGCCAAAAGGCCCCCAAAGGTGGACAACCTTTAAAGGGGCTGTTTGTTTGAATTAGAAATACCATATTTATATATCCTATTAGGGAATTATGAGTTAATAGAGGAGGTCCTCTGTTCAGAATCCTCATCTCTTGGCCCGTAGTGGAGAGCAGCTACAAAGAACATCTGGAGACCCTGTCCTGTAGAACAGAGCTAATCCAATGATTTTAATAGCCTTTGTGTAGCGCCTTGTTTTCCCCATGGTGGTGCTGCAGGGAAATTGAACACTTATAAGAATAGGCATTTTTTCAATGGGGCCCATGAAAAGTGCGGGATGCACATGGACCGCATCCGTATTTTTGGGATCTGAGATTTGCGGACCTGAAAATGGATACAGTTATGTGAATGAACCCATATTGTGATGTCATCCACAGCAGACATAATCTGTAAAGAGGGCAGAGGCTGCCAAGAGAATCTACCTGTGCTTGCCCTGAGATCCCACCAGCTATAGTCCATTTTCCTGTTTATATTTTAGTAGTCTATAGCTCGCTGAGGAAATGTAAAATATTACCGCTACCCCTACTATCAAACACTGTGTTAGAGCTGCGTAGTTTGAATCTCTAGGGCCCTAATGCTAAATCTGTGACTGGACCTCACATACCATGTGCCATTTTGAATCTTATAGGGAGATTTATCAACACTGCTGTAAAGGAAAACTGGCTTAGTTGCCCATAGCAACCAATCAGATTCCACCTCTAATTTTCCACAGGAGCTCTGAAAAAATGAAAGGTGGAATCTGATTGGTTGCTATTGGCAACTAAGCCAGTTTTCCTTTACAGCAGTGTTGTTATGTGGTATTTGGGTCCCGTCAGGCAACAGAGCTCAGGTGCACGTGCTACCTCTGCAGCCTTTATAACTTCACTACTGCTTTTTGTCCAAGCAGTAATATCAATCTATGAAAAAAATAAGAACCTGTTATTTTAGTGTATTTCAGATGCATGTCTCATACAAAGCCTTTATATTGACTATGTCTATTTATTGGCCACTCTAACATTTTGACCAGTAAGTCACCTGCTTAGCATCACGGGTAGTGATCATGCAGGCATGGTTAGAGGAACATAAATCTTAGGCCTCAAGCACATGGCCGTTGTATGAGTTTGTAATGTGGCACACACATAGCTAGAGAATATAGTGTTTTATGAAAGCACCATATGGCGGTCTGTCCACTACATTTACATTTACATTGTGTGTAGTAGTTTTTGCTTTGTCTTATTTTTGAGGCAGGTATAGGGAACTAGAAGGCAGAAAAAAAACTTCCATAAAGAAGTTCATTGACCTCTATGGAAAGCAGAAGTCTGGTGCACAGCAACTGTATGACAAACATGTCTTCTCTTATGGTGGAGAGGTAGCACAGCACCTTACATTAATGGTCCATTGTAAGAGGGGGCGCCAGCATTCTTGTCTCAGTACAGCTAGTAGTCTCCTGGACAAGGGTGCACCACCAATGAGGCCAGGTGAGGCGATCGCCTCAGGTAGCACCAAGTAGGGGCAAGAGAGGAGCAGTCGAAGGGCCATGGGCTGAAGGAAAAGGGTTAGGTTAAGAAATTGGCATTGGGGAGGGAGGGGTGCCATTTCCGACTGTTATTTGTCACCTCCCCAAAGTGGAACAACGCAGAGATGACAACCCTTACCCAACAGAAATATAACCTAGAAATGCAGAACCAGATAAAAGGGTCAAAGATCTAATTATAGTACAGTATATAGGAGAATAATAGCGGTTACTGGAAATGTTAAGTATTTAAAATACTAATTTAAAGGCTACGGGTGAGAACCTATGGACTACTCCCCGTTCAGAGGAACCACATTGCTAATTAAAAAAAGGAAAGGATCATCGACAGTGGTAGGAGGGTGAAGCAAACACCATGCCATCCAGTCCTATGTGGCAAAACAGCTGGTGCCATAATGAGGGGCCCATTTTGATCTTTGTTATGGGGCCCCTTGCAGTAAAAGATCAAATATAATAGTATAGTTTTAATAAGGATTTTATGTTTATGCTCTAAAGTTCACACGCAGCACAGTCTCAAACAGTCCAATTACCCAGACACAGTTCTCATACTGGCGTACCACGCCCGGAAAATATCTAGGTTTCTTAATATTGTTTCTGAGAATATGCCTAACAGCTTGATCACCATTCTTGGGTAAAGCTTGTTCTTAAAATGCTGGCAAACAACTGTCCTGTAGGAAAACTTGAAAGGCAATATGCAGCAGCAATTCAGCCGATTACAGTTTGTCCTTGATTTATAATGTTTTAACAGCAGACCCATAATACTCATAGGTTATTTCAGGACCAGAGCCCGTTAAGTTCTGGATGGGTCTTAGAAAAATGCAATAAAAGTGTAAGAATTCGATACCAAATCCAATCTGAAGTAAAACTGAGCAATAAAAAGTCTGGAAACAAAGAACATCATGTGAGTGAAACGTGTTCATAAACCACTACATGTGGCGGGGACTGTAAGAGGTAACCGCTCTGCGTCAAAGTAAGTAACGTCTAGGAGACAAGGTGTTAAATCTGTGGCTCTTTATAATAGCCATAGGGGCTCATGCACAGAACCTCTGCAGAGTCAATACTACAAACCCATAGGCGCTCCTTCTGCCGGGTGAGGCGTGGTATTCTCCTCTAGAAACATTGAAACCACAATAAAGCAGAGGCAGGGTGCGCAGACGTGTACATGAGCTGGATGGAGAAATGAATAAGCACTAATGTAAAGTACGGTAGATAAAAGTAAAACTACCGATTCTGGAAAATGCATAAATGGATGGAGTACCTAGGTGTGCAGAAATTGCAATCACATCTGGGCCTTGGAACTAGGATGGAGGAAGTCAAAAGGTCCCTTTGTCACAAATCAAGAGATCTGTACTATAAATTGAGCATAATAGTTGGGAGACTTGGTAATAGATTTTGCAATGGGGCACAGGAGCGTTAAATTACATCTCTGCATACAAGTACAGTATATACATACCGCATAAATATCACATGTAGTTGAGCATGGATAAACTCATACATACAGTTAGATGAATGAAAACCTGGGTTTAGGAGACGTATGTGTTTGTATTAGGCTACTTTCACACTTGCGGCAGAGAGATCCGGCAAGTAGTTCCGTTGCCGGAAACTGCCTGCCGGATCCGGCAAAAAGTATGCCAACTAATGGCATTAGTAAGACTGATCAGGATCATGATCAGTCAAAAAAATGCATTGAAATGCCGGATCAGGCATTCAGGCAAGTCTTCAGTTTTTTTCGCCGGAGATAAAACCGTAGCATGTTTTGCCTGATCAGTCAAAATGACTGAACTGAAGACATCCTGATGCATCCTGAACGGATTGCTCTCCATTCAGAATGCATAGGGATAAAACTGATCAGTTTTTTTCCGGTATAGAGCCCCTGTGACGGAACTCTATGCCGGAAAAGAAAAACGCTAGTGTGAAAGTACCATTAGGCAATGTAAAAAAATAAAATAAAATTGGAAAAATGTTACTTTAGTCCAGGACCTGATAGTATGGGAAAAAGAAAAGGTGCCACAATTCAGCAAAAATGTTGTATTCATAATAGAATAAAGCTATAATATAATAGAATACAGAAAATATTAGAGGTTATCTAAACAATAACACTATAACAGACCATGAAGTAACAATAACGTTTTAAAATTTATAACAAAACAAATGAATGCACATGGTACTTACAAAGAAAAAAAGGTTGAAGACAAACAGGAAATATTTTGTCACGCTCAGGCAGCCTTTCATAGCCATCTTCTCTTTCCTCCTGTACAGCAAGTACAAAAACAGAAATTCCATATAGGTCATTATGCAAACGTTATTTCCCTGGGTCATCATCATTTATTTTAATATACAGATTATCTGAAATGCAAGGTAGGTAAACATTCCTTTTCACCACCCTGTGGACATAGACGGTGCCAATTAGATATGAAACTGTAGCCCCCTCCTAGTTTTCATGTATGCCATCACAATGCCTGGTGAGGGGACTATGTAGAAGTTCACATAACTATAAGTGGGGTCATGTTTTTACATCGGTGCCATAGCAGTCATACAGTACAGATCTAGCAACATCAGTGAGTTAAATGTGCTAACCCGACAGTGTAACAAGCTTTTCACATTGCTAAAATAAGGGCTCATGCACATGACCGCTCTGTGTTTAGCAATCCGCAAACACGGATGCCGCCTGTTTGCGTTCCGCAATTTTCAGAACGGAACGGGCCGCCCATAATAGAACTAGCTCCCTGAATGGATAAATACTAATGAAGTGTCTTGGACTTTATTCAGATGCTGCGTTTTTTCAATTGCTATGGATAATGCATATGAATTTGTGCTGTGGAACATGGATGATGCACTTTATCTAAAGAAGTAAATGTACTTAAAATGATGTTGTGTCCTGTATATGGAGCAGAATATTTAAAACCACAGGTCCCACTATCATATCGATACATGTAAGCGAGACCTGTATTTGTAAATTTTCTAGTATCTATCTTCTAAAATAAAGTAAACTGGGTTTTATATTGAGTGCTGGATACGTTCTACCTTTGGGGTCTTCATCTCTAATTGTGGGCAGACAATAGCTGCTGTGATGTCTCCAATACACTGCATATATAGAAAAGAGGAGACCCTGCTATGGACTCCTATGTATGAATTTTACCAGTGGATTGAGAGTAAAAGATCAGTGCAGGAGGTGGGGGAGAAGGAGAAAAGTCTATTAGGTGGAGAAAGAGGCATTTTTCTGTAATAAGATATATTACAAAATTTCTCATCTTCATCTACTTTTAAAGGGGTTCAGCAAACAGC
Organism: Bufo bufo; assembly: GCF_905171765.1. Lineage (NCBI taxonomy): Eukaryota > Metazoa > Chordata > Amphibia > Anura > Bufonidae > Bufo > Bufo bufo. Next base: position 177,806,351 of record NC_053389.1, read on the forward strand.
TTTTATTATATAGAGAAAGTTAATACAAGACAATTACTAATGTATTGTGATTGTCCATATTACCTCCTTTGCTGGATGGATTCATTTTTCCATCATATTATACACTGCTTGTTTCCATGGTTATGACCACCTTGCAATCCATCAGTGGTGGCCGTGCTTGCACACTATAGGAAAAAGCGCCAGACTCTTTGGACCGTGGGAGCGCACATAGGCAAGTGCTTCTTCCTCCAGTGTGCAAGCATGACCACCACTGATGGATTGCAGATGTTCATAACCATGGAAATGAGCAGTGTATAATGTCATGGAAAAATGAATCCAGCCAGCAAAGGAAGCGATATGGACAATCACAATACATTAGTAAGTCCTTTGTGTTAACTTTCTCTACATGATAAATGCCATTTGCTGAAGTGAGACAAGCCCTCTAAGGCTACTTTCACACTAGCGTTCGGAGCGGATCCGTCTGATGTTTCATCAGACGGATCCGCTCCGATAATGCAGACGTTCGCATCCGTTCATAACGGATGCGTCTGCATTAAAACTTAGAAAATTTTCTAAGTGTGAAAGTTGTCTGAGCGGATCTGTCCAGACTTTACATTGTAAGTCAATGGGGAACGGATCCGCTTGAAGATTGAGCCATATGGTGTCATCTTCAAGCGGATCCGTCCCCATTGACTTACATTGTAAGTCTGGACGGATCCGCTCGCCTCCGCACGGCCAGGCGGACACCCGAACGCTGCAAGCAGCATTCAGGTGTCCGCTCACTGAGCGGAGCGGAGGCTGAACGCTGCCAGGCGGATGCATTCTCAGTGGATCCGCCTCCACTGAGAATGCATTGGGGCCAGACGGATGCGTTCGGGGCCGCTCGTGAGCCCCTTCAAACGGTGCGCACGAGCGGACACCCGAACGCTAGTGTGAAAGTAGCCTTACTTATAGATAGAAAAAAATAAAGTAAGGGGTTAAACAGTAGTCTTTAGGCTATGTTCAGACATGGTGGATCCATTGCAAATTTCCATTACAGATTCTTCTAAGGCCTGATTCACATGACCGTGTCCAGGAAATGATGACGTGAGTACAGTACAATAGACCTAAGATGAAATACATTGCTATGATGCAGTCACTTCAGGTTTGAGGACGTGGCTGTCACATGGGCCTTGTTTCCCAGGCCGAGCTTGGATGTGTGAATCAGGCCTTACAATACAATACTAGTGGGTGCTGTGTCACAAAACCCAATTTGTACATAGTAGATTTCTCAAGTGCACATATTAGGTCATTCTGTGGACTTTTGAATCCACCTCTCACGTAAGCTATGCTGAGGATTTGCCCCAGATCTTTGCCACATATTTCACCTTTTGCAGTGCAAAAATCTACAGCAAGTCTTGGGCAAAATCTGTCTATTATGTAGAAGTGCAGGAGAAAAATCCACTGGTGATAAACTCTCTCTTGTCAAAAAAGGGCCCGTCATCTATTATACTTTACGGTGACAGTCTAGATCAGAGGACATTTTCCTTTATCCTGTGATATCACGAGAAAGAAGATTACCTCCTTTCCTAGGAGAATGTTCACTTTCAAATAAAACCTAAAAAATTCAAGGGTAAGTCCAGTTTGGAATATTATTTCTTTATCATCGAGGGTTCGGTTTAGCAGGTACAGTAATTTATATAACCGTGCTGTCTATTCAGGGCACCTGAGCAGAAGTTTTGTAACTCCATCGCACCTTGTTTGGCTTTAGAGGTATATCATCATGACAAATCCCCTTCAAATTAGAAAATGTTGCAGCCACCCCTAGGGGGAGCTTACTGCATACAGATTTAGACAGCTCCCAGTGAGCTCACAAATAAATCTATATGCAGTCATTTTCACTGCTGTTCCTAGCGGTGGCTGTAGGCATCTGGAATTTTCTCACGTTACTGGCCTAGAATGTCATCTAAACCAGTTTAGGCTGCTGAAAATTGATCTGCAGTCTCATGGTGGTCTCATATAGCTCAGCCGCTCATACACCTGGTCCAGCAGAGATTATTGTAGATAACCTTATTAAAGCAATGAACTATAAGGATGCCTCTACTGGATGCATTTAGGAGATAATCACATTATTAGTACTGTCACTTCAACTGTAATTCAAGGAGAACATAAAACACATCTGGAGACTTCTTTAGTCTTCCAGTGAAATTGCCTAAAGACCATTAGGTTATTATGTGTTATTATTTGGGGGGGTGCAGGGGGTGACTGCAATTATCCTCTGTTCAACATAAAGGACTTAATGGCTACTCAGAACTAGTTAACATTTAATCTTCCACGTCTTGAGTTGAAAGTACTCTGGAGAGTATCCCAAGCCTTTAAGCACGGCCTAATACCCTCAGCCTGACACGGACCAATCCAGTCCTGCATGATCACCAACGTGAATAATTTAGTCAGTATGTAATGTAAATGTGGAAGTAAACATTGATGGAAGGGATAATTGAATGAAAGACTGATCCAAGAGGAGATATGGAAATACAGATTCTAACACATGGAGTCCATTATTCAATTTAGACCTTCTCCTTTAAATGCATGATGCCGTGAAAGGGTGAAGAAAGGGTCACATATGAGAGAGCAGGAATGCTGAATAGATCTGGAAATGCAAGAGCAGGAGAGGAACTGTGGGGGAAAAATTAAGGGGGTCCTATATTAAATAGTATAATAGTAAACTATATTAGGCTTATTTCTGGTGCACATTGCGGCGTAAAAGAATCTGCGACTTTTCCCCGCTCACGCCAGGTCCAGAAAAGTTGACCGGTTTTAGGCAAAGAAAATGGTCTTAATGTAAGACAGCAAAGAAGCTGTCTTACATTTAGAAGCAGCAGTGGATGCGCCGAAGTTATGTAGAGGCAGGCACCTCTACATCCCCCGCCACACCTCTACATAACTTCGGTGATCCACCGCCGCACCTCTACATAACTTCGGTGATCCACCGCCGCACCACTACATAACTTCGGTGATCCACCGCCCCACCTCTACATAACTTCAGTGATTCACCGAAGCACCTCTACATAACTTTGGTGATCCACCGCCGCACCTCTACATAACTTCAGTGATCCACCGCCGCACCACTACATAACTTCAGTGATCCACCGCCCCACCTCTACATAACTTCAGTGATTCACCGAAGCACCTCTACATAACTTTGGTGATCCACCGCCGCACCACTACATAACTTCGGTGATCCACCGCGCGCCACTACATAACTTCGGTGATCCACCGCCGCACCTCTACATAACTTCGGTGATCCACCGCGCACCACTACATAACTTCGGTGATCCACCGCCGCACCACTACATAACTTCGGTGATCCACCGCGCACCACTACATAACTTCAGTGATCCACCGCCGCACCTCTACATAACTTCGGTGATCCACCGCCGCACCACTACATAACTTCGGTGATCCACCGCCGCACAACTACATAACTTCGGTGATCCACCGCCACACCTCTACATAACTTCGGTGATCCACCGCCGCACCACTACATAACTTCGGTGATCCACCGCGCACCACTACATAACTTCGGTGATCCACCGCCGCACCTCTACATAACTTCAGTGATCCACCGCCGCACCACTACATAACTTCGGTGATCCACCGCCGCACCACTACATAACTTCGGTGATCCACCGCCACACCTCTACATAACTTCGGTGATCCACCGCCGCACCACTACATAACTTCGGTGATCCACCGCCGCACCTCTACATAACTTCGGTGATCCACCGCCGCACCACTACATAACTTCGGTGATCCACCGCCGCACCTCTACATAACTTCGGTGATCCACTGCTGCACCACTACATAACTTCGGTGATCAACCGCCGCACCTCTACATAACTTTAGTGATCCACCGCCAGCGCAGGGCCTTATTAAGACCGGCGTCTCAAACTCTGGTCTTAATAAATGTGCCCCTAAGAGTATCTGTTAGCAGAATTGCTCTGTGACAGTTGACAAATATCTGCTTGCAGTCAGTGAATGCAATATTTTATTGTTTACATTCAGACGATAAAAAAAAACTTCCTAACCTAAGCTCTAGCTCAACAGTTGGGGTGTGTGAGCCCTGGTGCCAAAACAGGGCCAAAAGGCTCCTCTGCCACATTGGAATACACTAGTATAAGGAATATCACATGGTAGGTGGGGAGGGGGCTGTTTATATTGAAGTCTAGGAGAAATTACACCACTGCTTTTTAAGATTGCTGCTTGCAGTCACTGAATGAATGGGCTGCAGTATTGCTATAGCAATGTGTCCTGTTTAAAGTTTTATCTGCACCTCAGCCTTCCAGGTCACCACTGCACAGTGCACTACAGCCTGGCTCCAATTATCTGAATGGACCTTTCGCACACACCCATTTGCATTGAGCCCTTAAGGAGCCGGAGTGTAGGATGGGAGTGGTAGTGGCTGTGGCTGCAGAAAGTCTACCATAGTGACTTTTCTCACCCTATTGCTGCCTATGGCCAGTGAAGTAAAAAAAAAGGACACACTCTTTCTTCCCTCAGGGCACTCCCTGATGTTAGGGCTTCTTTCTGATGGTAGTTTGAGGTGCCCGTGGTGTTAAGGTTTGTATGGGTGCAAGGCAGGGCGTGTAGGGTGTGCAATGGTCGTCATATGATATAGATTTATCTGAATAAATGTCTCTTTACTGTAGTGTAAAATGAGGGTTGTAGTACTTCCAACAGTATGAGATCACGGTTCCAAGAGTGTACAGTGCAAATCTTCCCCCAGATGGTTTTGTATGGGTATAGGCCAGGTTTAGAATGGATGTACCCCTTCACTGTTCCTCTGCAAAATCTGAGGCTGACAATACTTTTGGTTAAAAGGTTGTAATACTCTACTGCGGCATACAGACATAGGGAAACTAGGTCATGTCTAAGTGCTAAGTGTGGATGGTGTCTTAGCAGTATACCCCCCACAGCAGTAATGTCCACTAGCTTTTGATAAAAGTGTACCTTACTGACTGATTACTAGAATTTTCTTTCTCTTTTTCCCCAGGAGTTTTACAATGTAAAGATGGTGCTCTCTTGGTAGAACATGCAGAGATGATTTGTCTCTGTAGCTTGAGGCCTAGTACTGAGGCGTGGATCACATGGACTTTGCCTCATATCTCCTTCCCTGCTAACACTAGACTTCTCTACTAGACTGAGCTAGCGGTGGAACTAACAGTCCACAACTCAGCCTTCCTAGAGGCAGTGCCAGAGTTGGTTAACTCAGTCACTCCCATACATTACTATACTGGGGATACAACGTATAAAATGACAAATTAAACAATTTTAGAGTACTGCACATTCACTTATTTGGAGACTTGGAGATTAAAAGGAGTGGGCATGCATGTGCCCCCAAGTCTATGGACAAAAACAGCTGAGCAAGATTGCTCTCCCCCTGTCCTGTCCTCCCTAGCTACCGCCAACGGCTCACCTTGTGCCAGTTACCACAGACATCTATTTGAGCAGGTGCTTATTTTTACGTTAGATACATGTTGTTATTTGTTATCAGAACTGATAAAGTCATGATGATATTTATGACCATATATATCTACTTCTGCAGGAAGAGATAAGTAACGCCTCTGTGGTGCGGCTCATCTCTGGATAAATATCAGTGTTCGGATATATTCTCTCTTTATCAGTAATGAGAGTGATTCTGATAACAGCATATATAAGTAAATTGCTGTGTCTGTAGTTCCTAATATATATAATAGATAGGCAGGTGTGGGTCTGAAGGGATTCAGTTTATACTGACCATGTGTCTTACACCACAGCGGGGGTCATTTACTAACAGCAGTATTACGGTTTTTGGCATACAAGTCGCAAGACCCCGATTTGTGACTTTTTAACTCAAGTGCAACACAATTTTGTCACACGTTGTGTTTTTACGCTGTCCTTGCCACTTGGGAGTGGTGGGGACTGGGACATCAGCCCCGGCAAATTTACTAACATTTACATCTGTAAATAGGAGTGAAAACTACGCCAGTCCCTGACTGCTGGAAGTGCACCTAATTTATGACAAGGCCTGTGCCTCATCATAAATTAGACACTTCCTCCGATGGCGCAGAGTCAGCGTAAAAAGATGGTCTTTGATAATTACTCCCAGTGACTAGAAATTTGGAAAAAATAAAATAGCCAACAATATTACAAATTATTTCAAACTGACTATAAACTGACCAACCTATTTCTGTGCTGAAAAATACCTGTTGTGGAATCCACATCAGGCTTTTTTTGGATGTGGTTTTTGATGCAGATTTGGTGTGGATTTTCATTCCTGCCTATTTTCATCTGGAATTCTGAATGCAGATTCCGCATCAAGAATTTACAGGAGACTTCCGTTTTTTGGGCCATGTGGTTTTTAACATGCAGATTCTCCATTGAAAAAAATGGGGAAGATCTGCATGCATTTCTGTTGCATGTTTTTGGCGTGGAATCTGAGCCAAAATCCACACCAAGAAAACTATGTGTAAACATACCCTCACTCCTCTATGTTGAACATATACCCTGGCAGCCTCCCTTTGAATGATAGCATTACCACTAGAATTAAAAAGTGCATAACACTATAGAGATATGTAAGGCTGTTGTGCAGATTTCACAATGTGGCAGCCTGGCAGAATTCACTGTATCCAGCATATACCTGAATAATGGCAGGTATGGGATCTAAAGGGTATCCAGATGCTTTCCGGCATAAATGACAAGGGCGCACCTTTAATGAGGCAAAGTGAGGCAGCTGTCTCAGACAGTGCCATCTAGGGGAAAGTGAGTTTGGCGCCGGTAAGGTGAAACTACTTCTAGTAGTTGCACTCCTGAAAGACCAGCCTTGCCCTCAGGACGCACCCAATGTCTGCTCTGCTCCTATTAAGGAGCGGATGGTACTTTCCTCCTAGTAGCCGCCTGCTCAGCACACAAAGCACAGCCAACCTCTTGTCCACAATGACAGCGCCGTTATATGCGCTCCCAACCTGCCACTCACTACTAAGAAGAGTACTAAACTAGCTCAGGCTGTGCCGTGTGGTGCAGCAGCTGAGATTGCTGACAGTTCATTCCCCGCTGGTCCTGTCCTGCTGTGGGCAAGGTGATTTTGAAATATGGGCTCACCTGTGCCCTCGCTGTGAGTCCAGTCCTGCTGGCATGTGATGTCTGTAGCCGTTAAGGCGGAAAATGGGCAAACCCCTATTGGATCCCATTGTAGTCAATGGGGATCCAGCAGGATGCGGCATTATCCGGCCATGCTGGATACAGTGCACTCCAGCAGGCAGTTCCTCTGTGGGAACAGCCTGCCAGATTCCAAAATGCAGATGTGAATGTAGGGTAAGTAAGGTATAAAAAAAGATATAAAAAAAAAATCCTGGGAAAGCTGAGTAACACACAATATGGGGCTATTATAGTCAGTCCTGGCTTAGGTGAGTACCACTTGTGCGGTCAAACAGGGGACATCAGGGTGCCTTTACATGCAGAAGATTTTGTTGCAGAAAATTAGTTCCATTTATCTGAATGGGTTTGCAGAAATCCATGTGCTTCCCGCCAAAACAACTCCATTTAGATAAATGGTACTGATTTTCCGTCGCAGAAATTTTCTGCAACAAAATCTGACACATGTGAAGGCCCCTTCAGCAAAAAGGGTCACCGGAGATAGCCTGGCACCTGAGGCCTGTGACCACAACGAATCTTATTATTAGGCCTCAGCCACATAATCGTATTTTAGATCCATGTGCGATCCGCAAATTTTTGCGGGGTGGTTAGTCAATAGCAGGCCGTGATGGGGACGAGCCTCCCTAGCGTCACACCGTGATGCCAGGGAGGCTCGTCCTCATCGGATGATTTGATCCGCGTGACAGGGAGATGCAGCAGTGGCCCTGCAGGCATCAGGGGAGACATGGGTGCCGTGTAGCAAGGTAAGTACAATCTGTGTGAGGGCCCCGGGCATTTGGGGGGCCATTATAGGGGGTGAATAACCCCTTTAAAGAATGTCTTTGATATGATCAGTAAAACTCAATTCCATAAAATGCAGACAGAGAAACTCCTACATAACCTACTGTGAACTCAGACAATGAGCGAGTTGTTTGCTTGTGGGTTATTGAACTCTTTATTCTAGTAGGAAATGGTAAGAGGAACATACAACAGGAAAATGGAAAGAGATTTATGTCAGCAGGTGGAGAACAGGGAGATTTGCTTGTTTCAACCCCAGATCTGAAAGCAGGGAGCGCAGGCACTCTCATGTTTAATGACCTTTTAAAAGAACCGATGCCATTCAAAAGCAAAAACTGACTGAAGTGTAACAGGTTTTTCCATTGAAGAAACCTAGAGATTTATGCCCTGGCTGCTATTCATTGCAGGATTTACCATGCTGGATTTTCTGAAAATGCTTCTCAAAAATGATATCCAGTGATACCGCCCATTAGTTACCTTAGCACCACTATTATACTGTTATAACATCTGTGCATTGTAAGCAGCATTTCTAAACCGAGACGTGTATGTCAAGGTGGCCATAATGTGACAATAGAATTTAGATTTGCAATACAACTCCATTGTTTTCTATGTGTAGAATATGGTTCTATAACAGGAGAATAGCATCTAATAACCGTTGAGGTTTTTTTTTTGCTAACTTATAATACAGAATTTGCTGACATGTCCGTATATCTTATATACTTACTATGGCCATCTAGTCATCCAGAATAATTTATAATCTGGCACCACCATGTTCCTGTCTTTACAAACAGGAGTAAAGCAAGCAACAAGTGGGTAGCAGTTGGTCATTTAAAGAGCATCTATCACCATGATCAACCCCATTAAATCAGGCATACTGCCTGGTAGGTTTGATCACGGTGACTAAAATGAGCCCTTTCTCTCTGCAACCAGTATTAGCAATGCAGAGAAATTCTTACTTTGAGTTCTAAGTAAATGAGGTGCTCAGAGCACAAGAGTCTGGCCTAGCCCCCAAGAGCACATCTTCAGCTCCGCCTCTCCCCATTGCCACTCCCTCTCCCAGTGGAATTGATAGAGATCAGGATGCCTGGCCCTGAAATCTCATGCAAGGCCAGCCCCTCAGTGCCCCGAGCACCTCATTTACATATAACTAACGCTGTGCCATTACACAGGGGCGCATGATGAAGTTAACGCCTGGCCCTCTCAATCAACCTTCAGAAGGAGTGGCTGGGAGCTGAAGGAGGGGGTGTTTCATGCACTGAGGGTAGAGGGAACACCCTTTGTGCAGGCAACAGCTAATTTGCATATTTTGAAAAACTAATATTTTGGCACAACAGATAAATGGAGACATGGGGGTTATTCATTAATTCATCATAGACAGGATTTATCACAATTGTCTGTGATAGTGGTGGTGAACCTACGGCACGGGTGCCAGAGGCGGCACTCAGAGTCCTCTCTGTGGGCACCCATGCCCTGCAATAAGTCTATGGTGTACCAATATGCCTTAGACTTTTCCTGCCATTCATCAGGGCAGAGCACACTATGATCAGCACAGGAAGCGCACTGAATGTAGGTAGGCTGTTATAGCTAAATGATAAAGTACATGGAAGATATATTATATTGGTATTCAGGTTAAATTGCCGTGTTGGCACTTTGCGATAAATAAGTGGGTTTTGGGTTGCAGTTTGGGCACTCGGTCTCTCAAAGCTTCACCATCACTGGTCTATGATATCCCCTGCGCTACTGGAAGATGTGCCTAATATATAAGGAGCTACATGCCTCATCATAAATTAGGTGCAAACTTGGCAGTCCGTGCGCCTAATGTGAAATCTGTGCCAGCGCAGAGCTAGGAAAACTGGCGTGGGGGAATGATAAATTCCCCCAATGATTTATTTCAGATGAGCAAAGGCCATTTGTCCATGTGCTTAGTTTATTACAGCAGCTGCTGATGACATACTGTCTTTAACAGATGGTCTAGTGCTTCATGTAATGCTTTTCTTCCCTCCAAAACAACAGACACCACAAGAGAACCCCGCAGACCCCACTGTAAATAAATATGAGCATAGCTTATACAGGGTTTTAATATAGTAAGCAGGTGGAAAAAAGGCGAATAATGGTCTAAATGGACTATTTGTAAATTAAAATAATTGTTTCAATACGCCTATCCACTTGCCACTTGGGATCATATACTGTATTTGAAATGTAATGTACAGGGTTATCAAAACACAAAGTGATAGTATATAATCATACAAGCACTAGATGACTGGTCATAGATCCTACCAGCAAAGATCCTGGTGGGTTGATGCCGAAAGGGACACCCAAGCCCTCATCACAGCTGCCGGCCGGCTACATAGTGACCTGATGCTCCCGGCATTGGCACTGGGACCAACAGGTACATATGTACAAGGTCTGCAGCTGCAGGTGACCTCCTAAATTTGTGTTTGTGTGGCAGTGTACGAACAGTGCAGACCTGAATCGATTACATCTTCGTGAACGCCTGTGGAGAGCTAGTGAGGGAACGATGCTTGGCACTATTATGTTTGTATGGTACTAATACTGTCAGGAGAAATATCAGTATAGCACTATTATTTCTGCAGTAAAATATCAGGAGGCATTCGAGAGCCTGGTGGGCACAGTATTGGGGGTTGCAGCAAGATGACACTGTTGGGGCACTAGGATGGGCAGTTTTTGCTGAGAAGGTGGGGAGAATGATGGAAAAGTGAGCAATCTAAGGGTCTGTTTGGAAGACTCTGCAGAGATGTGACATGGCCCGAAAGAAGTCGTCATCAGGGGTGACTGGGAAGTTAAAGCGGCCCTGGGAAAAAACATAAAAGTGTCCCTCATGTTGTAGGCAGGTCCAAGTTGACCCGGCAGGGCCAACAAAAGTAGATGGGGTCAGCAATACAACAGTGCAGCACAAAATACAGTTCCAGTAGAACCAAATACCACAGTTCAGCACAAAATGTCTGTCCTTCTGTGGTGGTCCCCAATAGGTACCATGTTCTGTCCTCTTCCAATTATCTCTATTTAAGATATGGAGCAGGGGGCTTAGAAGGTGAGATGAAGAACACAACACCAAGCCAGCCCTGCTCTTAAGCATGCCTCCCTTGACTTCCAATAGTAATGACCAGGCCTGTGGCCTGACATGACCGTGTTCCTCTGCCATTCGCCACTTGTACACTGACAAATATAGTGGCCTGTAGTCTATGAAGGTGAATAGCAGGACAAGGAGCCATGGGCACCCATGCCCTGCTGCAGTATCCTGTGGACAGAGATACAGTTGTACTCAAGGGGGGGGGGGCCTGCAGCCACTGGCACGGTACATAAGTACCTGATGCTCTCAGCGGAAGAGAAGAGGGCTCAAATAGCCCCCTGGACATCAGCTCACCAGGAAATTTCCTGAACGGTCTATGACTAGTCCGCCGCTTGTCATCATGGTCTGGTCCAAATGATAAGATGAGGAAAGAGAATGTCTAGATCAGAGGAAATATTGCTGGATGTAATAGGTATGTGGTGCTGTATTCTCCTGTATGTTTGGTAGCACTAGACCAGGCATATTGGAGGTAGGACTGGCTCTTTGCTGTGGCCTGTGTCTCACCTCCTAAGAGCCTTCCTCCATAATTAGAGGCATCAGGAGGAGGAAAAGTCACAGAGGGACAGCTGCTGGGCAAGTATTTTGTCCTGCTGGGGCAATATGTCTGCTGTACTGCCGCATTTGGTTTTGTAGTACTGCTGACTCTGTCTACTTGTGTTGGCCACCCTTTATTTCAATGTGGATCCACCTACAATATGGTGCCACTTTTAGTTTCTTCCTGGGCCACCTCCTAAGTCAGGCGCCTGATAAACACATAAAACTACATTTATAGAATTTCTTCCAAAATTATTTTTAAAGGACTTCTATCATAAAAGTCCAAGCAATGTCAGCCTAGTCACAATTTAATCCCGATAATGTGCCAGGAGCATTCCCAGATAAAAATGGTGAAGTGGCTACACATGAATGGGAGGTATAGAAACCTCCAAAGTGTTTATTCCCACAGTCCCACAAGGTACAGTATTTGCAAATGTACAGTCGTGGCCAAAAGTTTTGAGAATTACATAAATATTGGAAATTGGAAAAGTTGCTGCTTAAGTTTTTATAATAGCAATTTGCATATACTCTAGAATGTTATGAAGAGTGATCAGATGAATTGCATAGTCCTTCTTTGCCATGAAAATTTACTTAATCCCAAAAAAAAACTTTCCACTGCATTTCATTGCTGTCATTAAAGGACCTGCTGAGATCATTTCAGTAATCGTCTTGTTAACTCAGGTGAGAATGTTGACGAGCACAAGGCTGGAGATCATTATGTCAGGCTGATTGGGTTAAAATGGCAGACTTGACATGTTAAAAGGAGGGTGATGCTTAAAATCATTGTTCTTCCATTGTTAACCATGGTGACATGCAAAGAAACACGTGTAGCCATCATTGCGTTGCATAAAAATGGCTTCACAGGCAAGGATATTGTGGCTACTAAGATTGCACCTCAATCAACAATTTATAGGATCATCAAGAACTTCAAGGAAAGAGGTTCAATTCTTGTTAAGAAGGCTTCAGGGCGTCCAAGAAAGTCCAGCAAGCGCCAGGATCGTCTCCTAAAGAGGATTCAGCTGCGGGATTGGAGTGCCACCAGTGCCGAGCTTGCTCAGGAATGGCAGCAGGCAGGTGTGAGCACATCTGCACGCACAGTGAGGCGAAGACTTTTGGAAGATGACCTGATGTCAAGAAGGGCAGCAAAGAAGCCACTTCTCTCCAAAAAAAAACATCAGGGACAGATTGATCTTCTGCAGAAAGTATGGTGAATGGACTGCTGAGGACTGGGGCAAAGTCATATTCTCCGATGAAGCCTCTTTCCGATTGTTTGGGGCATTTGGAAAAAGGCTTGTCCGGAGAAGAAAAGGTGAGCACTACCATCAGTCCTGTGTCATGCCAACAGTTAAGCATCCTGAGACCATTCATGTGTGGGGTTGCTTCTCATCCAAGGGAGTGGGCTCACTCACAATTTTGCCAAAAAACACAGCCATGAATAAAGAATGGTACCAAAACACCCTCCAACAGCAACTTCTTCCAACAATCCAACAACAGTTTGGTGAAGAACAATGCATTTTCCAGAACGATGGAGCACCGTGCCATAAGGCAAAAGTGATAACTAAGTGGCTCGGCGACCAAAACATTGACATTTTGGGTCCATGGCCTGGAAACTCCCCAGATCTTAATCCCATTGAGAACTTGTGGTCAATCCTCAAGAGGCGGGTGGACAAACAAAAACCCACTAATTCTGACAAACTCCAAGAAGTGATTATGAAAGAATGGGTTGCTATCAGTCAGGAATTGGCCCAGAAGTTGATTGAGAGCATGCCCAGTCGAATTGCAGAGGTCCTGAAAAAGAAGGGCCAACACTGCAAATATTGACTCTTTGCATAAATGTCATGTAATTGTCGATAAAAGCCTTTGAAACGTATGAAGTGCGTGTAATTATATTTCACTACATCACAGAAACAACTGAAACAAAGATCTAAAAGCAGTTTAGCAGCAAACTTTGTGAAAACTAATATTTGTGTCATTCTCAAAACTTTTGGCCACGACTGTACATTTCAAAATATTCTTGTGTGCGTAATATAGAAAACATCAATTATCTTCCTTATGTATGGAAGGCACAGATAAAAGGAGAGGAACTGACCATCGCAAACCAATCACATTTCAATGTAGAACATGAAGCTGAACACTTCTTGTTTTTTCCTGTGTGACTAAATATGTAAGACACAGAGGTGATGTAGAAAATAGGAACCAAGAAATTGGGAAGTTACCTGCAACTTCTGTCAAATTTTGTGCTACAAGAACTGAAATATCAATTATTTATGTAATTTTTGCAAACACAGAATTCCTTAAAAGGGAATTCAACAGAAATACATTAAAAGATTGTAGACAAATGCAATGTTTTGTGATTTCATGACATATGCTGTCCATATCTATCCTATATACACCAAAAATGGCAATGTCATGGTCCATCACAAAGTTCATTCATAACTACATCTTTTTAGAGGCAGCAATTGGGTATAAATGCATATACTGGATACACCAAATATAACCTGGCAGGTGAACTTCGTACTGTACTTATCCTATTATTGTAAATTGGTCACACTGATTGTTTCTGATCCGTACTCCAGCAAACAGCAGCAGAACTAGTTGCGCTTGAGTATTAGAAGAAAACTTTCATGTTTTTTTAAAGATAAAAAAACTAAAAGACACTGCTGCACCTTTGTAGACCATTTTGTTGCTTGGAAGCTTTGAACTCCCTCAGGTGCCCGCTAACCCCATATAATCTGCAGGCCTTCGAATGAGGAGGACACAGTCACAGTTTTGTATAAAAACTAGCACCATTGCCATAGATTTCACACCACAGCCTTGATGTTGCCCTTGGAAAATAAACTGATTATTGCCTCACATGCTCAAATCTTAATCTGAGTGTCTGTTGAGGGAAGTTTTTAAGTCTTCTTGTCTTACTGTACGTTTTTCCTCAAACACATTCCCTAAGTTCTCTTTCTACTGTTACTATACAAAGACTTCACAACTATTAGATCAATCATCAGAATTTCAAGAATGATAAAAGTGTGACTGTACATTTTGCTAATTTTGGTTTGCAAGGAAATGTATTCATTCATGGAATTAAGGCTTTGGTTACACCCTACACATCAACAACTCAGAAAGTTAAGTTTTAGCAGTTAAGAGGCCATGCCCAACATGAAGAGTTATAATTTGTGTGGAAGAAAAATGCAGATGAGGATGTCTTAAAAAATTCAGATCAAGAAGGTCTTCAAAACCAGAAAACTCTGTTTATAAGCCAGGCAGGGTTCAAAAGTAAAAAAAGTAAAGGAGCTCCTTTCTCGCCCGCTTCCAGTCCCCACTAAACTGGAAGCGTGACGTGACATCTACAGGTGCGTCATTTCTGTGGCCTATCAATGGTGGAAGTAGTTGCATGCCATGCAAGGACCTGTCGCTGCTATATACCCTATGGTATACCACCCTGCCCAGCCATATACACAGGGGTTCCAACACCCAGGACCCCCACGATTTGATAAGGCTGCAGCACTCCAGTAAGCCCCGCACCCTTTTCGCAGCCAAGCAAGCACAGTGTCATTCATTGACAGCGGCTGTGCTTGGTATCACAGCTTAGCCCAATTCACTCAAATTGGACTAAAATGCGCCTAGGCCATGTGACCGATAAACATGACATCATTGGCCTACAAAGATGCTGTGGCGCTCACCAAAGCACCACAGCCTTGCAGCGGGCTTTGCCACCTGGGTCCCAACCGGATGTGTTTGCTTCTTTTCCTTTTCAGCTGCATCATAGTCAATGCAACTGAACAGGAAAAGAAGCAGCCACATCCAGTAAGAGAGAGTAAAATGTAAAAAGAGTTTCCCTCCACAGGTTAGAACCATGTCCTAATTCGACCAAATGCCTGGAGAACTCTTTAAACCCAATTTAGTGAATATATGTGATCAGGTTCCACTAAGAAAATGGGCTAACATTCAACTCAGTTCATCATATAGTTAAACATTAACTTAATATATCATGGGAAAGTACCCTGTATCTAACATGTCAGTACATGTCAGTATGAATCGCGATGGTATCTTTATGAAGTGACTTCCCCAGAGAAGTGCAAAAGCACCTATAGTGAGGCTTATAGAAAGTCTTTAAGGAACTGCAATTTCTCATTATTAATACACTGCCTGGCCAAAAGAAATGTCACACACTAATATTTCGTTTGACCGTCTTTAGCTTTGATTACGGCACACATTGCTGTGGCATAGTTTCTACAAGCTTCTGCAATGTCACAACATTTATTTCTGTCCAGCGTTGCATTAATTGAATCCCCAAGATCTTGTATTGGGAGATTTGGACCATTGTGCAAAGTGCTCACCAGCACATCCCAAAGATTCTCAATGCGGTTCATTTCTGGACTCTGGTAGCCAATCCATGTGTGAAAATGATGTCCCTTTCTTCTTGAACCACTCTTTCACAATTTGAGCCTGGTGAATCCTGACATTGTCATCTTGGCATATGCCTGTGCCATCAGGGAAGAAAAAATCCATTGATGAAATAACCTGGTCATTCAGTATGTTCAGGTAGTCAGCTGGCTTCTTTTTTGCTGAACCAACTGGGAAGCTCTTACCTATTTGTATATTTAAATCCAGGTGGTGGCCTTGTTTTTGGCCAGGCAGTGTATATAGCCAGGACATTTGCTATAATGTGGACTAGCAATATTCCCTTTTTAAAAACTGAAAAGATTATCATTATTGTTAGACATTTATGACACTGGAATAAGACGCAATATAGTCTTCTTCGCATTCCTTACTCAATTATGACTTTCATCCAACCCCACATAAGACACTGGTAAGAATGATGTCATCTTCTGCATCTGCAAATATTGATATATTCACATATCAGGTTGCTTGGCCACCACATGACTTCCTGTCTGGGTGACCACCATTTGAGTACATATGTCGTCACAGAAAGTTCTGTCAGCTATACAGTACATAGAGAGGAACCACAGGAAGACTGCACAAGATATCATGTACAGTAGATTAAGCATAAAACCAAGCCAATTGCAAATAAAATGCAGGTGCAAAAACCATGGTGAGAAGGTTTTACAGAAGAGTCACCTCACAGCCTAAAGTGCCCATACACCTTCAAAAACTGTAGGTCAACAGCTATCTCTCCCTCAATACACATACACACTCAGTTTTGAGTTTTGAATGGAGGTAGGAGAGAAAGCCACTGCCAGACACCTTCCGGGAGAATGAAAGCAGCATGTGGTTAATCCTTCCTCTCTCCATCATCTGTCAGGGAAGAGTCTGGATCTACCCATACACAACAGATTGTTGGCCGATTCAGCAGAAAACGGTGGGTTTGCCCCACAATAATCTAACGTGTATGAGGGACTTTTCTGATGGCACACGTAAGAACACACCTGGCCTCTAGACTGGGGCCTTTCCTGCCTAATGATAGATTCTGGGGGGCTTGTAAGTTGTGCCAGGGGGCAGTTCATGACTTACTGATGGATCACAAAATGCCATTTAAAGGTAAGACCACAAAATTTCCTGCAATCAGCAATATATACTGTATATACAGTACAGACCAAAAGTTTGGACACACCTTCTCATTCAAAGAGTTTTCTTTATTTTCAGGACTATGAAAATTGTAGATTCACACTGAAGGCATCAAAACTATGAATTAACACATGTGGAATTATATACATAACAAACAAGTGTGAAACAACTGAAAATATGTCATATTCTAGGTTCTTCAAAGTAGCCACCTTTTGCTTTGATTACTGCTTTGCACACTCTTGGCATTCTCTTGATGAGCTTCAAGAGGTAGTCCCCTGAAATGGTTTTTTACTTCACAGGTGTGCCCTGTCAGGTTTAATAAGTGGGATTTCTTGCCTTATAAATGGGGTTGGGACCATCAGTTGCGTTGAGGAGAAGTCAGGTGGATACACAGTTGATAGTCCTACTGAATAGACTGTTAGAATTTGTATTATGGCAAGAAAAAAGCAGCTAAGTAAAGAAAAACGAGTGGCCATCATTACTTTAAGAAATGAAGGTCAGTCAGTCAGCCGAAAAATTGGGAAAACTGTGAAAGCAAGGGCTATTTGACCATGAAGGAGAGTGATGGGGTGCTGCACCTGGCCTCCACAGTCACTGGACCTGAACCCAATCGAGATGGTTTGGGGTGAGTTGGACCGCAGAGTGAAGGCAAAAGGGCCAACAAGTGCTAAGCATCTCTGGGAACTCCTTCAAGACTGTTGGAAGACCATTTCAGGGGACTACCTCTTGAAGCTCATCAAGAGAATGCCAAGAGTGTGCAAAGCAGAAATCAAAGCAAAAGGTGGCTACTTTGAAGAACCTAGAATATGACATATTTTCAGTTGTTTCACACTTGTTTGTTATGTATATAATTCCACATTCATAATTCATAGTTAATTCATAGTTTTGATGCCTTCATAGTCATGAAAATAAAGAAAACTCTTTGAATGCGAAGGTGTGTCCAAACTTTTGGTCTGTACTGTACATATAGATTTTGTTTCTGTTTTGAGGCCATAAAATCATTGTATATACTGTATCTGATAACATCAACTCCATTTATTGCTGAGCCTACAGGTCATTAACCTTTCACTACTACACTACATTCATCTTCCAGCCTGTGATTACCTAGAAAACCTTGCACTGCACTGATTTCTTCAGCATGTTCAATAACCCTGGTAAGAAGGGTTTGGTTCAGGAAGTAGTGATTTCATGCACAATACGACCAACTGACTTACCGGAGCTACTTCTAAACAACTGATCACGGAAGTGCAAGGTGTCAGGCACCCATGATCTGATATTGATGACTTATGCTCAGGATAGGTTACCAATAAGTGATCAGTGGGGGTCCGACTCCCGACAGCCCTGCCAATCAGCTGTTTGAAGAGGCTGCAGCACTCGGGTGAGCACTGCAGCCTCTTCCTGGCCCAGTGACATCAAGTTCATCAGTCACATGGCCTATGTGCAACTCAGTCCTATTTAAGTTAATGGGCCAGGGTTGCAATACCAAGCACAGCCACTTGGTATGCTGTGAAAAGGCCACAGTGCTCACCATAAAGCCATGCCCTCTTTAAACAACTGATCGTTGGAGGTGTCAGAATTCAGACACCAATCAGATACTGATGACCTATTCTGAGAATACAGTACTCCTGGAAAACCTCTTTAATACGCAGAGTTGCACTAAGCAGTCATACAGCACACTAAGGGTCTCTACTGGACCCGATCTGCCTCTGATTTAATATGCATATGTAGGCATATATTAAATTATGTATGACATGGGCAGACTGGGAACTTAAAGTGGCCCCATGTTGTAGGCGGGTAAAAATTGACAGAAGGTGTGGCAATACAAGTATGCAGGAACAACAGAAGTAGGCGAGGCCTACAAAACTGTAGTGCCGCACAAAATACCAGAACCAAATACCACAGTGCTGTACAAAATACTGCCACCCTTACTACAGTAGTCAACTGTATCACTGTTCTGAGGACAGTGATACAGTTGAATTCAGGATGGCACTTGCGGCTGTTGGCCAGGTGCATAAGTACCTGATGTTCCTAGCACTAATTAATGCTGAGGGCATCAGATCATTATGCACCAGTCTGGCAGCTGTGAGGAGGGCTTGGGTGCCCCCCTGGGCATCGGCCTACTGGAAAATTTCCCTGTAGGGTCTATGGCCAGTCCACCACTGTGTACAGAGCACTATATAGTGGCACACTGTGGTATGTATGACTAAATCTGAACAGAAACAACCTGACCCCACAGCTACAGTGACTGGAATATGGCCTGATTTAGCTGCCTATGTGTTATCAAAAGCCTGCTGTTTAGATCTTTTTATCTTCTAGAACATTATATTTTACAGTTTTATGCTTGTTAAAAGCTTTAAGAGCCTTTAAGAAGAAAGCAGTATGTTTTCTCAGTGCTGGCAATGGGATCGGCTTAGGTCTGCTAAAATAAAGGAAGAACTTACAATAAGTGTATTGAATGTGTGTTTGCAGTGCTATGTACATAAGATTACCCTGCTCTCAGTAAATCTCTCCTGTGGTCTTTTACATTTTGTTTGGCAGATATACAGTTTGGCTTTCCCGTATTATTGTTAGATATATGCTGGTATTTGGCTTTAGCAAGAATGATACCATATGTAAAGATATGATAAAACAAAGAGGGTTTGAAATGGGATTATAATATTTGCCTTTACAAAGCAGCTTTCAATAAACTATGCTGTCATATGACCTTAGTACAAGTTTTATCACGAGAGCTTTGGGGTCATTAACATAATAGACTATTACATATATGCAGTTGGGGCAGCCTTTTTGTCTTAGAAATATTTCAAACTTGTATAGTTATGTATTGTTAATGTATTGTACTGTATACTCAGTATGTTCCAGCATGAGCCAAGCAGGGTCAGGATTCACCACCTGGCCCAGCCTTCTCTGGAGCTTAGGGTTTGGGCTGGCCCAACCCCCAAATTCCAGAGTTTTCTAGTCAGACTAGCTGTAGAGAGGGAGAAAGCAGGGAGCGGGCTTCTCTCCCCCAGACTCCAGCTTCAAGCCCTGGAGCCTTCGGTACATCCACAAGCTTTCGGGTATGAAAGAGAGGAAGATCTTAAGGAAGATTTGCATGGCTACAGTGTAAAAGTCAGCAAGGTCACCCAGCATAAAGCGTTCCCAAACCTGCTGCGGGAGAGGGGAAACCTGCTAAGATACCCTCTATAATTCAGATTAGTGGACACTACAGTCCTGGGTGCCAGATTGCAATTGTTAACCAGATATCCTGGTCACTGAGACTTTAGGAATAGAAAGTGTAATCAGAGAGCCATTGTTGCCAACTACTTGCTTAGCTCATGCATCTGGGAAGAATTGGCTCTGTGCACAGATAACTGCTGGATGTACTACAACTCCTATTTTGTACATAGTAAAGAGAGACTTTTGTTTTGTTAATCTGGCCTGGTTACTGACTCTCCTAACACCACACACTGGCCATTGCACCATTTCAAGCCCCATCTTGCACCCACATGGACATTTAACATCAAGAGCACCCCCAAACTACCATCAGTCAGGATCCCCCTACTTTTGGCCCAAGTCCCTCTTTACTCCTAAAAGGGGTTTTCTGGGCTACAGTATGGATGACCTGTTCATAGGATGGGGCATCAATTTCAGATTGGTGGGTGACTGACACCCGACACTTGAATGGAAGCTAAGCTGCAGTAAGCTGGCATGACCACTACACAGAAAATGGAGCTGTCTGCTTCCACGTCCCGTTCTCTGTGTGAGTTCCAATGCAATCAGCTGACAGCTGATTGATGGGAGTGCCACCAGGTGTCAGACACCCACCAATCTAATATTGATGATCTGTACTTAATATTTGTAGCTTAGAAAACCCCTTAAAAAGGTCCCTCTTTTTTATTTGGGGAATAGATTTTCATTTACATTTTACTATATTGATCCAGAAAGTGTACGCAAGGTTTCTATCTTTATATTACACTCCTTGTATAAATTTATTTAAAAAATTCTATATTCAGAAGTGTTTACATTATTGTGTCAATTAAAACAGATATTCAAAAAAATGGATATTTCACACAATGAACCATAATAAACATCCAAAAACTTGGGAGGTATGCTGATGGGTCCCTGAAATATAGCATAAAAAAATAGAATAAAAACACCTGCACAATAGTGAGTGACAGAGGATGTCACCTGGCCTAGCAGTTCTGTATGTTTTCGGAGTAGGCAAACAGAAGAAGTTTGAGAAAATCCATGCAAATGTGAAAAACATATATGGGGTCATTTATTAAGATAACCCCGTGCGCTAACGGTGGATCTGCCGAAGTTACGTAGAGGAGCTGGCATCTAAAAAACTTCAGCACATCCACTGCCAGTCTAAATGTAAGACAGCTTCCTTGCTGGCTTAAATTTAGACCATTTTCTACACCTAAAACAGGCGTAGAAAATGATAAACGGCCCGTCACCTTCCCCACCAGGCCCCCTTTTTTAGACCTGGTGTAAGTGGAGAAAAGTCGCAGATTTTGGCGCAAATGACCTTTGCGCCACAATCTGCGACAGATATACAAAAGAAAACTGGCGTATATCAGGTCATAAATGACTTCCATAATCTTCTTGCTGCATAGCATCCAAATTTAACTTGAGGGATCCAACCCATGGTCCACTGTTATACAGCTTTACAACTTGATACTTGAAGGTTAAGACAATTACCCTGTTGAAGCATAAGGTCCCATGCACACAACCGCATCTGTTCTGCGGTTCCGCCAAATAAAGATGCAGTTCGTGTTGAATTCACATTTTTTGCAGACCCATTAACTTCAAAGGGTCTGTGGTTCGCATTTAGTGGACAAGTATGGGAATGTTCTATCTTTTTGCGGAATGGATATAGAGATGTGAAAAAGCACACCATCCGTGTTCTTTCTGCATTCGTATATCCATTCCTCAAAAAGATAGCCTATGTCCGCAAATGTGGACCACAGACCCACTGAAAACAATGGGTCCACAAATAATATGCAGATGACATACAGACTGCATGCATATTTTGCGGATCCGCGATTTGCAGACTGCTAAACGGATACGACCCTGTGCATGAGGCCTAAAAGACATTTGAAAGGTTAGGGATCGTAGATGAGTTACAATGATGATAGAAGAGCTCAGGAGACTATCTACAGAGGATATAAATCTGATGGATTTGTAATGTGGTCCTATGTTCCTGTCATTTATGACCTCCTTATGGCTTCCTCACTTGGTGCTGTCAGCTACATGTCAAGAAGATTGGCAAAGATCTACTTTGCTTTCTGTAAGTCTATTGCAGCATCTGATGGTGAACACGTTCACAGGTCCGCCAGCTTGTATTCCTGGACGTCAGGCTACATACACTTGTGGACATTTTCCTCTGCACAGCAGCGCACAATGATGCATTTATTTTTTTAAGCCATGAAGAATGTCTGTTGCTCGATTTCCATTCTGAGGCAAGATTTAATCAAGACATTACAAGAGCATGACACGTATCAAGTTTTCTTGTAGATGGAAAGAGATAACTCACAAAGTGTATGTGAAGTGAATGCTGACTGTGGTGCAACCGCTGTGCTAAAACCACAAAGACTGTGCTTATGTTTGCGGCAATCTAGATTATAAGATTGTGAATATATCACCCAGTATATCATGCCTTCTACCCTGATTTTTCCTCACTTTATTGTTACTGACGGCAGCCAGTCCTCTAGGGGCTTAGTTTTAATATACACATTCAATAGCTGTTGACAGACCGATCAGTTGGCCACATATCTCCCTTCTGACTCCGCTATATATATACACATTTAGTTCAGCTGAATGTGTATGTGTATTCACTGGGGAAAGAAAAGAAAGCTGTTGCCAGACATCTCTAGGGGTGGCTTGTCTCCTGGGAGAACAGAAGGATGGGGTGAAAATATTCACTTTGCCCGATCCTTCTCTCATCTGTTGGGGGAGAGTCAATAACTACCCATACACATTAGACTGTTCAGCCAACATTGCGCTAATGTGTACGTGGCCTTTAATGTACAGAAATCAATGACTTGTTGAACCTATGCTTGTATTTAAGGGCATACAACAACATCCAGTATACAACCATACACATCAATTATCATGAGTATAAAAGTGGGTCATATGGTGTGTCAAAGATAGTATCCAATAGTAGTGCACAGGCTGTCCTTTATGGCATCATATGCAAGCTCCTAATAAGTATAGGCTCATTTTGACTCTACAAACCTAAGCTAAGTAGGGGCGGAATGGGCGTAGACCTATAGGGAAATTTCCCACTAGGCTGATGCCCAGGGGGCCACCCAAGCACCCCTCACAGCTGCTGGCCGGGTGCATAATGATCTGATGCTCTCAGTATTAATTAATGCTAGGGGCATCAGGTACTTATGTGCCTGCCCAGCAGCATCAGGTGCCCTCATGAATTCTATTGCATCACTGTCCTCAAGAGGGTGATACAGTTGAATACTGCAATGCTGCAATGTGGCATGGAATCCCATGTCTCCTTGCCTCTACGGGCCACTATATGAAGCAGTGTACAAATAGCTCAGAAATAGAGGCCGAGGCTGGAATAGGCCTGTGTCCTGCAGCGGAGATGGTGACTTGGAACAGCACTTCGCTACGAGAAGTTCAGGCAGCATGCTGAAGGTAGGGCTGGTGTGGTGTTGTGGCTCTCATCTCGTCTTCTAAGCGCCCCTTTATATGTTAATTAGAGACAATTGGAGGAGGACAGGCGTGTCATTTATTGATGGTCACCCTAGAGATATAGCTTCATGGGCAGTATTTTGTGCTGCACTGTGGTATTTGGTTCTGCTGGGACAATATTTTTTGCTGACTATGTTATTGCTGACCTTACCTACTTGTGTTGTCCCCAACTACTTGTATTGGCCCTGCCTACTTGTGTTGCTCTGCCTTTTAAAAATTTGGACCCACCTACAACATGGGGCCACTTTTAGTTTTTGTTTCATGGGCCACATAAAGTTCCCAGTCCGCTCCTGGAGCCAAGTCTAGCTTGGGATGGCTTACAGGAACAATTGCAAATAAAACTTATAGGCATATGTGAAATGCTATAACCCGAGAGACAAATAACTGTAAAAAAAACAGCAATGAATGAATTGCCACTGAAGCATTAGCAGGCACTGTATGACTGTCATTATTGGACCCAATGGCTTTTCAGATGTATTACTATTATCATTATTATGGGGCATTATTACAGAGGCATCAGATGATTAGGTCTAGCACATTGTCGGCTTTCATTCCAGGTATCTAAACTGATCATAGCTATTATATCACATCGATATAGGTCCGCTTGCTTCTGCCCCTTCTGGCCTTTACTGAACAATGGAAAATAAAATAGTAGGGAGGGGTAAATTGAAGAGGGGGGACACGTGTTTTCTGAACCTTCTGGTTCTTATTTCCACTTGGCAAGCAACACTCCCAAAAGAAAATTTTCCAGTCGAACTTCCTGGAAGCCCTAGTATAGGAAAAAATGTATTTTTTCAGCAAATATGCATATGATATGAAATGATATTTAACAATGTGTAAAGGAATAAAAGAGAACAAGCAGGGCTGTATAAAAACTTTATAACCCTAAAGAACAAAGGAATATTGCTAGGTGCCTTCTCTTAGAAGTCTCTATTGGTGCAAGGGACAAATCCTTCCCACAAATTGCATAGTCAGCAGCAATTTGCTGTGTAATTTATCCCAGAACCATTGGCAACAGAAAGATATAAATCCCCCTACTCCTCTAGCCACAGAGAAGTGAACCTCTTAGTGGATGCGATTTCTTCTATTATACTGCCTAATTTCAATTGTTCCTCATCCAGCATACACATTCACCTAGGATGAACTCGCATGAGTTACGATTCCTACAAAGGAAGCATTCCAGGTTCTTCAACTCTTAACACTGTCCAGGATTCTGGGATATTGCACGATGAATCACAGAACAGAGCTTGAAATGTACATGAAAACTATTTTCTTCATTTAAAGAGCTATTACTTGAGGCACTCAGAGGCACACGTACCAGTAATGTAGCCCCTTGCCGACACATTTTTTTCCTGAAATTTTTTCTTTGGCTTGTAAAAAACACTGAATGATATGAAGTGTTTTTTGAAGGTGGCATTTTTTAGTCACACACATTTACTAATCCTAAAGATGGCGCTAAGCTTAGACCAGCTGTTTAGACTGCACCAGATTTATCATAGGGGCTCAGGATTGATGATAAATGTGGTGCAGGGAGAAAATCTTTTCTCGGACTCTATACCAACTATTGCTTGGCCTTGGGAAGTTGTTTGGATTAATTAGGGAAAAACTCAGAGAGGCATATATTGTACGGTCTGTATCCCTATATACAGCCTTGGGAAACCTGGGTATATAACCTAGAGGGACTTGTTACCCTCAAAACCAGCCTCCTCATCGCCTTGTATCACCTACTTGCACTGTGACACAATTGCTTCTCCTTGCCAGTGCTACAAATGTTATTTTCAGCAGAACAAGGAATGTTCTGCTGATAATCATGTAAAGTGTATGAGAAGAGGGATATGTACCACTTCACAATCATTGCCAGTGCAATTTAATTTAATAATGAGTGCTGAGTGACATATCGGTGATCAACGCTCATTATTTGCAGATTCTCTGCCCATGTAAAAGGACACAAAGGACAAGGATAGGACGAGCAATGGTTAAGAGGGAGTTATGATTTGAACCATGGGATGAGAAAAACTTAGGGGGCTGTTTTGGATGCAGAAATCCTACATTACATCTAAATGCATCAGAAAAAGACTTTACACAAGAGGAAAAATTTGATAATTTGCTACTATGGCAGCTAATCACTAAAAGGTGTTGCCTAGGCCCTAAAAAAAACTGGGGATGGACAAGCGTTTTTTGTGAGTTCTGGTTCCTGTGGTGTCTCCATCCCCACCACCCAGTCCCAACCTGGCCTTTTTCAGGGCCCGGTCAACCCCTTTAACTAGATTTTTCTTTATTTATATTTCTTCGTAGTCATGCATTTTATTATGGGAATGCTCTACCAGCTACAAATAGTATATCCGATATTGTTATTATGCTGTTAAAGGGGTTATATCATGACATTTACCACCCATCCAAGGCATAGGGCAAAACTGTCTGATCACCACTTCTAGACCCCCTCAATCACTAGAACAGAGGCCCCAAACTCCCATTTCAGAAGAGTTTGAATGGTGCAGTGGTCATACATAATCCCATAGACCTGTGATGGAGTGGTTGTGTGCATTCATGACCACTGCTCCATTCAAACTTCTCTAAATAGGGGCTTGGGACCCCTACTCTAGTGGTCATGGTAGTTCAACGGCAGGGCCTCCAGTGCTGATTCACTTTTTAATTTATCATCTATCCTGTGGTCTTTCGTGGCTTGGTGGTTCCTCTGCAGGTTCTTTGTTCAAAGGGGGTCAAGAGACACCAGTGCAGAGTACTGAGGGCTTGTCAGGAAACAAGCCAAGCCAGTCAGGAAACAGCATACAAGCAAACTAGTAAACAGTCCAAAGATCAGGGCAGGCAGCACAGGGTCAGAACGAGAAACAGGCAGAGGTCAGGCAGTGTTCGGTACATGGGCAGACAAAGAAGACAATAGCACGCTTTTGCAAGAAACTAACGAGAACCTATTGCTCAGGCACCTGTTCCTGTGTGAGGATGCCTTAAATACCCATGGTAAAGCTGCCATAAGCAGGGAGCACAGGAGGTGTACGCACTCTGGGCCTTTAAATAGCTGAGAGCAGTGTACCCACAACCCCAGATTATGCTTTAGGAAGAACATACAGGCCTTCACAGGCCTAGCTGAAGCTTAGACCAAGAACTCCAAAGTTTGTACCCGCTGAGGCGGCATATAAAGACATCCATAGGCACAGAACTCCAACAAGGGAGCAGAGAACTAGTGAGTACCAAGAGCAGAGGGCTCGAGTCCTGCGGGAACGAGTGGGAACGGCGTTCCTGCACTTTTTTCTTAGCAGGAACGCCGTTCCCTTTCAGCAGGGCAGCGCATTGTGCCCCTCAACACTGTCGGCGCCCCGCTCTGGCGCAGCATGAAGAGAGGGACTGACAGGGGGGAAGCGCCTCAAGTGTAGCGTGGCCGAGCTCTGTTCGGTCCGCGGTACAGGAGCTTTTGTTTCCTGTACCCGGCCGGACTGACAGTAAGTGCTCACTTAGTGTGCACTTCCTTTCAGTCCGGCCGGGTACAGAAAAGTTAGAAAACAAATGCTCCTGTACCACGGACCGGACAGAGCTCGGCCACACTACACCCGAGGTGGGTGGGGAGAAAGAGAGAGTGACAAGGGAGGGAGGGATGGGGGAGAAAGAGAGTGACAAGGGAGGGAGGGGGAAGAAAGAGAGAGAGTGACAAGGGAGGGAGGGGGAAGAGAGAGAGTGACAAGGGAGGGAGGGGGAAGAGAGAGAGTGACAAGGGAGGGAGGGGAAAGAGAGAGAGAGTGACAAGGGAGGGAAGGGGGAGAAAGAGAGAGTGACAAGGGAGGGAGGGGGGAGAAAGAGAGAGTGACAAGGGAGGGAGGGGGGAGAAAGAGAGAGTGACAAGGGAGGGAGGGGGGAGAAAGAGAGAGAGAGAGTGACAAGGGAGGGAGGGGGAAGAAAGAGAGAGAGTGACAAGGGAGGGAGGGGAAAGAGAGAGAGTGACAAGGGAGGGAGGGGGGAGAGAGAGTGACAAGGGAGGGAGGGGAAAGAGAGAGAGTGACAAGGGAGGGAAGGGGGAGAAAGAGAGAGTGACAAGGGAGGGAGGGGGGAGAAAGAGAGAGTGACAAGGGAGGGAGGGGGGAGAAAGAGAGAGTGACAAGGGAGGGAGGGGGGAGAAAGAGAGAGTGACAAGGGAGGGAGGGGGGAGAAAGAGAGAGTGACAAGGGAGGGAGGGGGGAGAAAGAGAGAGTGACAAGGGAGAGAGGGGGGAGAAAGAGAGAGTGACAAGGGAGGGAGGGGGGAGAAAGAGAGAGTGACAAGGGAGGGAGGGGGGAGAAAGAGAGAGTGACAAGGGAGGGAGGGATTGAAAAATAAGGCACTTGCTTGCTCCTCCTCCCGACCTTCCCTGCCCTTTGCGTACGCCGCGTGCCATGACTTCACGCGGAGGCACTGGATCTTGGGTGAGTTCCCACACTTTTTTTCCCAGGACTTGACCCCTGGGTGTGATGGGCACAGATCACCAACATAAGAGTGAGACCATACCAGATTTCGAATTCCTAATATTCCAGCCTCTTCTAAACATAAACTACATTAAATGTAATAACTTACAGGAGGATACTTGAAACATGTAGCATTCCATTAGACACTTTCCAAGTGCTATTAGAGATAACCAGAAAGCTATCAATCACTTTCTGAAAGATGCTAAATATGCATTGAAGTGATTCTATGAAGAAATATTTAATATCATAATACATCTCAAAAGCCATTAGTTTATAAATCTATATACAAACTCATGGCTCCAGATTTAGTAAGTCTAAATCTGCACAAAAAAATCTGTCTAAAAATGTGGGGCAAATAGGCGCATCTAGGTTCTGACATGCTTAACAATGTGGCGGTGCTTAGTCGAAATAGGAGGAAGTTCATGGGAAGGGGTGGGGCTTAAGATATGCCATTTTGCGCCAAAATTGTACCAAATTCTGATGTCTCAAATTAAGCAAACCAAAAGTAGGTAAAGAGTCATAGCTCATAATCCAACCCTGGACCCCCAGGCAACTTCTCCACAACCCCTCTGTCACGTATAGTCAAGACCACCCATACTTGCCATACAACCCCGACCCACTCAGTCATGTAAAAAATATGAAAATAAAAATCTTCCTAGTGCTGGACAGGGGAGGAGGAAGAATTTACTTTACAGCATGCCATCCAGACCCTGTATGAAACCCAGTCGCAAAAAAAGTCCCAAAGCCACTCCAGTGGGGGGTGTTGCTGAAAACTGGAGGAGCATTTCTAGACAAAAGTGTTAGTTTTAAAGATGCTCCAGATTTAACAAACAACAGAGATTTATCAAAACTGTTCCAGAAAAAAAGTGGCTTAGTTGCTATAGCAACCAATCAGATTTTACCTTTCATTTTTCAGAGTGGAAAATCAAAGGATCAGTCTATGGATAAGCAAATCGATTCATTAATTTGAACAAAGGGAGCATTCCTCTACAGACGATTCTCTAATGTGCGGCAGATTAACATGGGCGCACATCTCGCAAAACCATGATAATCTCTTGCCTTCACGGTTATTGCGAGTACCATGATCTGTCTGGTAAACCGAGCCAGCGATTGTGCACATGCCATTAACGTTTGTTTAGCAGCACATGCAAATTCATTGACGAGGATTCATTTTGATATGCCGCATGTGCCGATACTTGCAGTAATGGCACATGCGCAAGATTACTAGGGTGGCATGAGATATGTGGCTATGGTAATCTGCCAACAGAGGGAGCGCCCAGAGCTGTGGGGACACTCTCTCACCAGGGTTGCCAACCATAATTTATATTTTTTCTGGACAATTTATCCCAAAATCAGGGATCGCCAAAATTTTTTACATACAAACTTGAAAACCATAATGAACGATAAAGGTTATAAGTAATCCATGTCTATATCTCAATATACTGATAACACCTCATTACCAGCTTTTACTGTGAGCTGTAAAATGATGATAATTACCACAAAAATAATGTAGTCAAATACCACCAGTTTTAAAAACATAACAGACACTTCTATTTTTTTTCACGGACACAGGAAAAAAGTCGCCTATTTTTATGGACTCTCCTGAAATTTCTGGACAGTTGGCAACCCTGCCTCTCACAAGTATAAATTTGCAAACTCAAAACTGACTTCAAATATTAGACTAGTTTCACACTTGGGGTTGTGAAATCTGGCAGGGAACAGGCTGCCGGGTCTCTATGGATCCGGCACTGCCGGAATCGACAGCATTCCCATCCGGACCCTTTAACTATAATAGAGAACGGCAGAGATACGGCTGTAACCAGGCAAATATGCAGAGCATCGGCCAGCCGAAAACCGCTGCGTGCAGCCTTAAGCTCATGATAAATTCTCCCCAAAATATACATGTATACACATCAGGAGAGGTGACAGGTCCTCTTTATTTCATATATAAGCTTATTATGTGAAGGCAGGCTGCCTGAGTTTACTAGAACCTACTGCCGATGGAAAACCTAGTGACGATGTCATCAGGGTTTCCTAGGATAAAATGCTTTGCTGTACAGTATGATCCCCCTGACAGGGAAAATATAAAATTGAAAACCATGAGTACTCTCCCATCTCTCTGTTACAACGGAAGCTCGGCTTATCAGTGACAGACAGTTTCCTGTCATAGTCGGGCAGGCACAGCCTGATGCCAGTCATGATGTCAATATTGGTTTATCTGTGAGGTGCAATTATTAAACCCCCTGTGCCAGTTTTCTGGCATCAAAAACTCACACATTTTGGCACAAGCCCACTTTTGGGGGGTTTGCTTAGGCAGCCATCTAATTTATTATCAATTACACCAGAAAACTGCTGAATTGGCTGGTGTAGATTTCAGTTCTGGCGAACAGATAGCCCAAGATGTGGCACATTTCCTAAAAGGTGCGTCCCATCTGACACCAGCCGACCACAGATTAAAGGGTTTCTACCACCAGAAATACTGTCATGTAGCTGACTGATATAGCGATGCGCTAATGTCAGCACTACATAACAGTGTGTTTTTTACCTTTCTCCCTGCAGCCGTTTTGGTAAAAAAAGCACTTTTATTATATGCTAATGAGCCTCTAGGTGCTATGTGGGCGTAAAATCAGCACCTAGAGGCTCCGTCTACTCACTCTTTATCCCGTCCAGGTCCCCTGTTCTGCCCGCCCCGCTCCTTTTGATTGATGGCACGGTCCGCCGCATCGCTGCTGAAATCCCGCGCCTGCGCCGTTCACTTCTGTATTTGGCGCAGGCGCAGTGAGTGAAGGCCGCTCTCCTGATGCCGGCTTCCTCACGGTGACGTAGTCGGCACAGGCGCAGTGAGGAATCCGGCACCAGGAGCGCATCATTCACTCACTGCGCCTGCACCGAAGACAGATGTGAACGACGCAGGCGCGGGATTTCGGCAGCGATGCGGCGGACCGTGCTATCAATCAAGAGGAGCGGGGCGGGCAGAACAGAGGACCTGGGCGGGATAAAGGGTGAGTAGACGGAGCCTCTAGGTGCTGATTTTCCGCCCACATAGCACCTAGAGGCTCATTAGCATATAATAAAAGTGCTTTTTTTTTTACCAAAACGGCTGCAGGGAGAAAGGTAAAAAACATACTGTTATGTAGTGCTGACATTAGCGCATCGCTAATGTCAATCAGCTACATAACAGTATTTCTGGTGGTAGAAACCCTTTAAAGGAATATTCCTGTTGTGACGAGTTATCCCCTATCCACAGGATAGAGGATAACTATTAGATCGGTGGGGTCCTACACCAAATATAACAAAAATCTCTCAATTTTAACACCAGTTTGAGGGCTTAGTAAGACCGCAGAGTGCACCTGTCTTTGTTTTTGTTATATTATATATACTGTTTATCACATCCACACATTTGCTATCCTGTGTAGGATGTCCATTGTGGTACTTGTGGTCCGCTGCAGGCATCCTCCATTGTATGCATTTTTGCTGGGGATCGCCATTAGCAGCGGACCACAAGTGCAGGATCTGCCCCCCGGTATAGATGTACCACTGCATATGGGGTTGAGCACTTCCTGCTTTTTAATACCACGCCAATTTGTAGTTTGTATTTAGAATTTTTTGGAGGCGTAGAAACTCCTAGTCTGAATGTGCCTTTATTTCCATCTACAGGCAGCATTCTGGTGCACATGTGAGGCCCGGGCTATATCAGCCAGTCTTGGGTGGGGCTCAGAGCTCTCTGCCTCCTCCCATTGTATGCATGGTCACATGCTGGAGGTTAGTGGGAGATTGCTTTGAGTCCGACCTTGCGCTCCTGTAATTCGCCCACTGGCTCCTGGTATTGCCCATATGGCACAGGTAGGTTAGCATTAGGTCCCGAGCTACTTGAGGAACCTTGGCGCGGTGCTCGGGCTCAGACATGTCCTCACGTAGGACATGTTGGCTAATCTCTCAATTTTAACACCAGTTTGAGGGCTTAGTAAGACCGCAGAGTGCACCTGTCTTTGTTTTTGTTATATTATATATACTGTTTATCACATCCACACATTTGCTATCCTGTGTAGGATGTCCATTGTGGTACTTGTGGTCCGCTGCAGGCATCCTCCATTGTATGCATTTTTGCTGGGGATTGCCATTAGCAGCGGACCACAAGTGCAGGATCTGCCCCCCCCCCCCTGGTATAGATGCACCACTGCATATGGGGTTGAGCACTTCCTGCTTTTTAATACCACGCCAATTTGTAGTTTGGGTCCTACACCAACCACAAGAACAGGGACCCCTTATATAAAAGGAGTGGCAGGTCGGGCTCGCGTACTGCTGCTCCATTCATCTCTATGGGAGTTCTGGGAAATGGCCGAGCGCTGTGCTCATCTGTCTCCAGAACAGAGCGACAGTGTGCATGCTCAAACTGGCGCTCAGTTCATTTCAGGGGACCTGGGGGGGGTACGGTATATATCAGTTTCAGAAGGAGTTAATATTAACGACAGCTATGTTTAATAATGGCCTTTCAATCTCTGTACAGCACAGCAGAATATGTAAGCGCTAGGCAGAATGAATCAAATAAAAATATATAATTAGATAAATTAAAGGGTTATCCAGTTATTAGGAAAAGGGCTAACACGCCTGACCACAGATATTCTGCCACGTGTACAGCATACGGCTTTATAGGAGGACGCACGTATCCAGATAACACATTCCATTGTGCTTGGCTTCATAAATATTTAAAGGCATCCTTCTGCAATCTATTATTGATGGCCTTACATAATAAACTGCTGTATAAGACCTTTCTTGTTAAAGAAAAACTGCCTCATCTTAAGGCCTCTTTCACACTACAGTATGTCTTTTCCAGTGTTTTGCGGTCCGTTTTAAACGGATCCGTTGTTCCGTTTTTTGGTTCCGTTGTGGTTCCGTTTCCGTTCCGTTTGTCCGTTTCCGTTTTTCCGTATGGCAAATACAGTATACAGTAATTTCATAGAAAAAATTGGGCTGGGCATAACATTTTCAATAGATGGATCCGCAAAAAACGGAACGGATACGGAAGACATACGGATGCACTTCCGTATGTGTTCCGTTTTTTTGCGGACCCATAGACTTTAATGGAGCCACGGACCGTGATTTGCGGACAAACATAGGACATGTTCTATCTTTCCACGGCACGGAAAAACGGAAATACGGAAACGGAATGCATACGGAACACATTCCGTTTTTTTGCGGACCCATTGAAATGAATGGTTCCGTATACGGACCGTATACGGACCGCAAAAAACGGACCGCAAAACGGAAGAAAAAAACGGTAGTGTGAAAGAGGCCTAACAGCAACTCACAGTAAATGCAATGGAAATAGCAGCACTCCAGGTTCCGCTTTCTCACAAAGCTAGTGTTCCTTTCCTGGAGGGGATGAGGCCACATCTATCCCTTTACAAGAAAACACAAAAAGACCCAACAATTTGTATGTGATTGCTTTCAAATTAAAGATTATGAGGGGCATTTAGGCTGGGTTCAAACACGTTTTATGCCTCCATGTGACGTATACGTTACAAAAAAAAGGATACAAGAACCCAGCACACTATGTTTTTGTATCCTGCACAGTCTGGTAAAAAAAAATATGTATGGCATCAGCCTTAGGCATCCGTTTAATTTATACGTTTTTTGTATACGTTAAAAGGATGGGAACAACCTGATGTGAAACCACCCTTATGACCATACGCCACTTTTGCGGCGTATATCTAGTGCAGATTCTGTTGCATGCCATGCTACGGCAGAATTTGCGACTTCTTCCCCGCTCACGCCAGGTCTAAAAAAGTAGGCGTGATGAAGGGGAGGCCCGTCTCATTCATAATTGGTTTAGGCGTACAAAATGGGCTAAATGTAAGACAGGAAGGAAGCTGTCTTACATGTAGAATGGGCGCCGAATGCACCAAAGTTATGTAGAGGCCTGCGACTCTACATAACTTCGGCGATCCACCACCAGCTATAGGGCTTATTAAGACCGGTGTCTAAAACACGATCTTAATGAATGACCCCCTACGTGCTAGTTTATTTTACTACAAACCGGATTCCAAAAAAGTTGGGACACTATACAAATCGTGAATAAAAACTGAATGCAATGATGTGGAGGTGCCAACTTCTAATATTTTATTCAGAATAGAACATAAATCACGGAACAAAAGTTTAAACTGAGAAAATGTACCATTTTAAGGGAAAAATATGTTGAATCAGAAATTCATGGTGTCAACAAATCCCCAAAAAGTTGGGACAAGGCCATTTTCACCACTGTGTGGCATCTCCCCTTCTTCTTACAACACTCAACAGACGTCTGGGGACCGAGGAGACCAGTTTCTCAAGTTTAGAAATAGGAATGCTCTCCCATTCTTGTCTAATACAGGCCTCTAACTGTTCAATCGTCTTGGGCCTTCTTTGTTGCACCTTCCTCTTTATGATGTGCCAAATGTTCTCTATAGGTGAAAGATCTGGACTGCAGACTGGCCATTTCAGTACCCGGATCCTTCTCCTACGCAGCCATGATGTTGTGATTGATGCAGAATGTGGTCTGGCATTATCTTGTTGAAAAATACAGGGTCTTCCCTGAAAGAGATGACGTCTGGATGGGAGCATATGTTGTTCTAGAACCTGAATATATTTTTCTGCATTGATGGTGCCTTTCCAGACATGCAAGCTGCCCATGCCACACGCACTCATGCAACCCCATACCATCAGAGATGCAGGCTTCTGAACTGAGCGTTGATAACAACTTGGGTTGTCCTTGTCATCTTTGGTCCGGATGACATGGCGTCCCAGATTTCCAAAAAGAACTTCGAATCGTGACTCGTCTGACCACAGAACAGTCCTCCATTTTGCCACACTCCATTTTAAATGATCCCTGGCCCAGTGAAAACGCCTGAGCTTGTGGATCTTGCTTAGAAATGGCTTCTTCTTTGCACTGTAGAGTTTCAGCTGGCAACGGCGGATGGCACGGTGGATTGTGTTGACTGACAATGGTTTCTGGAAGTATTCCTGAGCCCATTCTGTGATTTCCTTTACAGTAGCATTCCTGTTTGTGGTGCAGTGTCGTTTAAGGGCCCGGAGATCACGGGCATCCAGTATGGTTTTACGGCCTTGACCCTTACGCACAGAGATTGTTCCAGATTCTATGAATCTTCGGATGATGTTATGCACAGTTGATGATGATAGATGCAAAGTCTTTGCAATTTTTCGCTGGGTAACACCTTTCTGATATTGCTCCATGTTGAGGGAAGTTTGGATTTAAATATATATGTATATATGCCCTTACATATATGCATGTATATTGGCCCTTTTGCATGGGCCGGTCCAGGTGGTATGGGTGTATACATGGAGATGTATGTATGCCCCCTTGTCAGCATACATCTCTATGTATAATATATCCATATGCAGGTGGGCTTATAACTGCCCATTTATGATATTGTGTATATGGACATGCATGTAGATGTGCCCCAAACATCTATATGGATGTATATACCTAAGTGCCCCCAGGTTGGGTAGTATGTATGTGTGTATGTATGTGTGTATGTATATATATATATATATATATATATATATATATATATATATATATATATATATAGATCAGCCTGGTTCGTTTATGACGTGGGAGTGTGTGATGTTATGTGGCAGCTGGGGGCTTACAGCTTGTGCAGGAAGTCCTTTGTTTCAGCTCTAGCATTCCGTCACACGACCCCACGATGATGTCATCACCCTCCTGTTGAAGAAGGAGGAGGGGGGCTGCTTTTGTGCTATAAAGCCCCCAGCAGGGCAGACATGCGCGCTCTTGGAATCTGGACTACAATCAGAGACATATGGGACAGCTCCCTGAAGGAAGGGAGGCCACATGCGGCCACATGAAATGGCTGAGTACCAAGCATCCCCTAACCCCTGGCTGTTGACTTCATGTCTCAGCATTAATTCCTGATGAGCCTGTACCCTGGAAGCAGCCCAGTCACCCCCTGTATAACCCTTGGTTACCCTTAACCTCTCCTGCCCTGAGTCCCCCTATAATCATATATCCCCTCGGTTCCCCCAGGATTGTAGATCCCTCATATCCCCTGTTCCGTAATAACCCCTGGTTATTCCCCGTAGGGATAGTATATTGTCAGGATTGGGTGGGCTGCTGGTAAAGTGTATGCATGTGTATTATTACAATTGTAGTTAGATGTTGGGGAGGACTTGGGAATGTGTTAGTGTAGTTAGTACCGAAATAGTGTATTGTTACTTATATTGTTGTGTGCTGCTATAAATATATATATCTATTCCATTGATATAGATATATATAATTATAAGCAAATATTAGACTGTGACATATAGTGGGTGAATAAATCCCTGCAGAACATTAACCTCTGCATTGCCCTGTCCCTGCAGAGTCCTGACCATTAACCTCTTCAATGCCTGATCCCTGCTACCACTGTCCTGATAACTCATAACCCTGTGTCCCTTGGCCTGCAGGTATTAACCCCTGCAGAGCCACCATTGTGTTTAACTCCTTGTACCCCATAGGGACAGTGATTAGTCAGGCGGGTGGGTTACTGATATTTGTGTGTATGCGAATGTATTATTGTATTATATAGATAGTGTGTGGGGTGGAATTTGGGATTGTGCTGTGTAGAGTAGTTAGGCTTGTATTGTGTTTATTGTAGTACCATTTCTATACTGCGGTGTGTACTTCTGTATGTATATATATTCATATCCATTGATCTATGAATATATATAGATATAGCATATTGTTAGACTTGTATAATTGTATTGTGTAATAAATATTCCTTATTGTTCATAATACAGTGTATGGTGTTTTTACTAGTCGCCGCCGTAGTATAGTGATAGTAAGGCGCACGTAGAGTAGTTCAGTGTAGTGTATAGGCAATTAGAGGTAATCACTAGTGTTTTATGTTTATTTAGGTATAAATGGGCGGAGTGATCAATAGACGGCTCCTCCCATTTATGAATATTAATTATCGATATTTGCATAAATATTGGTGATTAATATTCCCCCTTAACACTCCACTATCTTTCTGCGCAACATTGTGGGAATTGGTGATCCTCTACCCATCTTGGCTTCTGAGAGACACTGCCACTCTGAGAAGCTCTTTTTATACCCAATCATGTTGCCAATTGACCTAATTAGTGTTAATTGGTCTTCCAGCTCTTCGTTATGCTCAAATTTACTTTTTCCAGCCTCTTATTGCTACTTGTCCCAACTTTTTGGGGATTTGTTGACACCGTGAAAATTGGAATCAACGTATTTTTCCTTTAAAATGATACATTTACTCGGATTAAACGTTTGATCTGTCATCTACGTTCTATTACAAATAAAATATTGACATTTGCCATCTCCACATCATTGCATTCAGTTTTTATTCACAATTTGTTTAGTGTCCCAACTTTTTTGGAATCCGGTTTGTAGATCTTGATACGTAGTTCCAAATCCCCAGGACAGTTAATGAGAATCTATCAGCAGTTTTGACCATGCTAAACTGCTGACAGCACTAGGTAGGAGGTGACATGAGCAGTACCCTTTGTGAAGCTTTTCTTATCCGGAATAGTGTGAATATGGAGGTTTATTCTGCCAGATTCTACTCTCAGGTGCATAGGATGGCCACTTGCTTAACCACAAAAAGGAGGACACCCCAAGACCATGCCCCTAACTCTTCTAAGATATCCAACTCTCCTAGTAACAATGTGGGTCAAAATAAAAAAATAAAAACAGGGGGAGACCTTAATGTGAGCTGCGTGCGGGGCTGGAGTGCTTCTCTCACCCTGAGTCAGTCACAGAATGACATGTCTGCCGGCTCTACTGTCCGTCCAGGCCCTGTGCCCGACGGACGGAGGACGGGGAGTTGGGAAAACGGACTGTATGGCATACCTATTGGTGCAAGTGTCTCTCAATTGAGCTACTTTACAGCCCCGCTCTTCTGCTCTGAGTGACACATGTAGCATCCAACCACTACTTCTGTCGCTCAAAGCACAGGGGAGGATCTGTAAAGTAGTTCAAAGCAGACAGCATGTCACAGTGAAGCCCCACCAACTGGACACCTGAGGAGGAGAATTTGGCAGAATAAAACTTCATATTCACACCACTCCTGATGACAAACACTCTACAAGAGGTATGTTTGTACTGCTATCTCCAGCCCTGTACCTAGTGCTGTCAGAACTTTAGCATGGTCAGAACTGCTGGAAGAATCCTTTTAAAAGATAATATTCTGTCTGCCTTCAGTGACCTCTAGGGGGAGTGCATGAACTTACAATATAATTACTTATGTATTATTGATTTCAGAGCAAAAAAAGCACGTAGTAAACTTCTAAACTCCATTTAGTGGTGGCTTAAACTCTGTCTATGCTGGTGTCACGGTCTATGGTGTACGCTGTGACACTGTTGCCACACTTGCGGTTGCTCGCAGCAACGTGTTGCTGTGAGAGCATGCGGTGGCAGTGTCTCGGCCTTCTGGGTGATTGCCGTGACATGGTTGCCACGCATGCTGTTGCCGGTGGTTACGTGTTTGGTATGCTTGTGGGTGCACTTCCCCTTTAAGGCCCCTTTCACACAAGCGAGTTTTCAGCACGGGTGCAATGCGTGACGTGAACGCATAGCACCCGCACTGAATCCTGACCCATTCATTTCAATGGGGCTGTGTACATGAGCGTTGTTTTTCACACATCAGTTCTGCGTTGCGTGAAAATCGCAGCATGTTCTATATTCTGCGTTTTTCACGCAGCCCTGGCTCCATAGAAGTGAATGGGGCTGCGTGAAAAACGCATTGCATCCGCAAGCAAGTGCGGGTGCGATGCGTTTTTCACTGATGGTTGCTAAGAGATGTTGTTTGTAAACCTTCAGTTTTTTATCACGTGCGTGAAAAACGCATCAAAACGCATTGCACCCTCGCGGAAAAAAATGAACAACTGAATGCAATCGCAGACAAAACTGACTGAACTTGCTTGCAAAATAGTGCGAGTTTCACTGAACGCACCCTGAACGCATCCGGACCTAATCCATCACGTTCGTGTGAAAGAGGCCTAAGGGCCCTTTCACACTTGCGTTGTCCGGATCCGGCGTGTACTCCATTTGCCGGAATTACACGCCGGATCCGGAAAAACGCAAGTGAACTGAAAGCATTTGAAGACGGATCCGTCTTCAAAATGCGTTCAGTGTTACTATGGCAGCCAGGACGCTATTAAAGTCCTGGCTGCCATAGTAGTAGTGGGGAGCGGGGGAGCAGTATACTTACCGTCCGTGCGGCTCCCGGGGCGCTCCAGAATGACGTCAGAGCGCCCCATGCGCATGGATGACATGTCCATGCGATCACGTCATCCATGCACGTGGGGCGCCCTGACGTCACTCTGAAGCGCCCGGGGAGCCACACGGACGGTAAGTATACTGCTCCCCCGCTCCCCACTACACTTTACCATGGCTGCCAGGACTTTAGCGTCTTGGAAGCCATGGTAACCATTCAGAAAAAGCTAAACGTCGGATCCGGCAATGCGCCGAAACGACGTTTAGCTTAAGGCCGGATCCGGATTAATGCCTTTCAATGGGCATTAATTCCGGATCCGGCCTTGCGGCAAGTGTTCAGGATTTTTGGCCGGAGCAAAAAGCGCAGCATGCTGCGGTATTTTCTCTGGCCAAAAAACGTTCCGGTCCGGAACTGAAGACATCCTGATGCATCCTGAACGGATTTCTCTCCATTCAGAATGCATTAGGATAAAACTGATCAGGATTCTTCCGGCATAGAGCCCCGACGACGGAACTCTATGCCGGAAGACAAGAACGCAAGTGTGAAAGAGCCCTAATTTGTAGCCTCCCTCTGTCCTGTCTGGTGCTGTAAGGCCCCTTTCACACGAGCGAGTTTTCAGCGCGGGTGCAATGCGTGACGTGAACGCATAGCACCCGCACTGAATCCTGACCCATTCATTTCAATGGGGCTGTGTACATGAGCGTTGTTTTTCAAGCATCAGTTCTGCGTTGCATGAAAATCGCAGCCTGTTCTATATTCTGCGTTTTTCACGCAGCCCTGGCTCCATAGAAGTGAATGGGGCTGCGTGAAAAACGCATTGCATCCGCAAGCAAGTGCGGGTGCGATGCGTTTTTCACTGATGGTTGCTAAGAGATGTTGTTTGTAAACCTTCAGTTTTTTATCACGTGCGTGAAAAACGCATCAAAACGCATTGCACCCTTGCGGAAAAAAATGAACAACTGAACGCAATCGCAGACAAAACTGACTGAACTTGCTTGCGAAATGGTGCAAGTTTCCCTGAACGCACCCTGAACGCATCCGGACCTAATCAGTCACGCTCGTGTGAAAGAGGCCTTAGGCCCCTTTCACACGGGCGAGTATTCCGCGCGGATGCGATACGTGAGTTGAACGCATTGCACCCGCACTGAATACCGACCCATTCATTTCTATGGGGCTGTTCACATGAGCGGTGATTTTCACGCATCACTTGTGCGTTGCGTGAAAATCGCAGCATGCTCTATATTCTGCGTTTTTCACGCAACGCAGGCCCCATAGAAGTGAATGGGGTTGCGTGAAAATCGCAAGCATCCGCAAGCAAGTGCGGATGCAGTGCGATTTTCACGCACGGTTGCTAGGAGACGATCGGGATGGAGACCCGATCATTATTATTTTCCCTTATAACATGGTTATAAGGGAAAATAATAGCATTCTGAATACAGAATGCAAAGTAAAATAGCGCTGGAGGGGTTAAAAATAAAAATAAAAAATTGAACTCACCTTAGTCCACTTGATAGCGCAGCCCGGCATCTCCTTCTGTATTCTTTCTTCAGGACCTGGGTAAAGGACCTGTGGTGACGTCACTCCGGTCGTCACATGGTCCATCACATGATTCATCACCATGGTAAAAGATCATGTGATGGATCATGTGATGACCGGAGTGACGTCACCACAGGTCCTTTATCCAGGTCCTGAAGAAAGAATACAGAAGGAGATGCTGGGCTGCGCTATCAAGTGGACTAAGGTGAGATAAATTTTTATTTTATTTTTTTTAACCCCTCCAGCGCTATTTTACTTTGCATTCTGTATTCAGAATGCTATTATTTTCCCTTATAACCATGTTATAAGGGAAAATAATACAATCTACAGAACACCGATCCCAAGCCCGAACTTCTGTGAAGAAGTTCGGGTTTGGGTACCAAACATGCGTGATTTTTCTCACGCGAGTGCAAAACGCATTACAATGTTTTGCACTCGCGCGGAAAAATCGCGGGTGTTCCCGCAACGCACCTGCACATTTTCCCGCAACGCCCGTGTGAAAGGGGCCTTAGGCTTTACTCCCTGACTGGGCTTTATCCCCTGTGGCTCCCTGGCTGGAGTCAGTTGTACTTCAGCTGTTGTTGGTGCTGGAGCTCTGCTCCAGTCCAGGGTGTTCCATCTGTCCAGTGAGGGCCACCCTTGTGGTCATCAATGTTTTCCAGGTGTTTCCTTCCCTTCCTGTCCCTATTTGTATGGAGTGGGTTATGTTCAGGGTGTTTGTATGTCTAGTTTGGTGTTATATGTCTGGTGGTGTTTGGTGTCCAGCATGTTTACTAGACATTCCCATGTCTCATGTTTATTGCAGCTATGGCTGTCCTAGGTTCCTGTGTGGTTTGTGGTGTGTGCTGTGTCCTTTAATGTTGGTGTGGACAGCAGCACTAGTGCACGGGTTCCAGTCAGTGTGTCTGTGGCAGGTAAGTGTGTTACTGGTCTCGCTTACCTGCCATCTCTATAGCTGTATGTGTTCCCCTCTCCTTGCAGCCTGGCCTCAGATAGAGACTTCTGTTCCTCCATTACTGGAATGAACAGGTCGTCTCTTCCCTGCTCCTTGGTGAGGGATTACCAGGGCGACTTAGGGTCTCTAGGAATCCTGAGTATGAGTCGTCCTACCATCAGGGTCCGCTCATACAGTGAGGAGTCAGGGAGAGGATTAGGGACGCTGTAGGAGGGGACCTGCTCCCTTTTTACTCCTTTTGGCCAGGCTGATCCCCTTTACCCTTTGATACCGCACGGTGGGGGGTTTCCCCCACTCCCCGCCGTGACAGCTGGAGAACTCTGACCAATTTAACAATATACTAACAAAATCCTCATATGTTGGACCTATTGAACTAGCTTGTGCAGCCTAGATGCCGACAACCGCAGTGGTCCTAACCTGTGCCCCATACACCACTGGCCCGTCTCCAGCTGCTTCCGTTCTCTACATGACCAGGAATCGTCTTGGTCCTGTGACCACTGCAGCCACTCACAGGCCTCAGTGGTCACATCAGTACTAGTATGTGACATTCAAGCGTGTGTGACCGAAGCCAGTGACTGGCCACAGCAGTCACAGAACTGAGCCACTTCCTGGTCCAGCGAGGAATGGGGCAGTGGCACAGGCATAGTGGGTACGTAGACAGGTAAGTGAGTATTTTTTTAAAGGGGCAAAGGTTAAAGAACGCTAAATAGTGTTCAAGGGTTTGACACTGAACATATAGGGGTATATTTTGTAGGTTACCTACAGGGACATGGCTACAGGGGTGCAGAGATTGCAGTTGAATCCGGGTATTGGGATCCTTTGGAGCTCATTGGCCTTTCTGCCACATAAGAGTACATTAGTATTAAGAATGATAAATGATCATTGGGTGCAGGAGTGCACCACCAATGAGGCGAGGTGAGGCGATTGCCTCAGACAGCAGCTGATAGGGGCAATAGGGGGGCAGCGGAAGGGCCATGGGAACTGAGCATTTCCATAGTGGAAACGCTCATCTCTATATATTCAACTGCATCGCTGTACTCAGGACAGAAATACAGTTGAATGTTGCGACGGGGCATGGGAGCGATGTCTCCCTGGCTCA
The DNA here is from genome assembly GCF_905171765.1 of Bufo bufo. NCBI lineage: Eukaryota > Metazoa > Chordata > Amphibia > Anura > Bufonidae > Bufo > Bufo bufo. Next base: position 177,849,402 of record NC_053389.1, read on the forward strand.
CCGTTTTCTCTAATAGGCTTTAGTCCTAGTTTCTGTAGCCTATCAGAGACCGGTGTCATCATTATCGCGCTGCCTGAGCAGGGTCGCATAGAGCTCAGGGCACAGACTAGAAGAGGTCTGGGTCTTGCACTGCATCGCTGACTGCAGAATGGAGGTAAGTATTTGAGTTTATTATTTTTATTTGGATGCATGCTGTTCAGCCACAATGGGGTGGGGATCATTATTTTGTAACTGGAGCTAGCACTATGGGGGCATAGCTGCTATAAAAAGGATTATTTTTGTAACGGTACACATTATAAGGTTGGTCACTGGTCTACTAGGGGCACTAAAAGGGGGTGTTTTTTTTGTACTGACACACTTTATAAGGGAATATTTTTTGTACTGGCACACATTCTAAAGTGGCCACTATCGGGACATTTGTTCTACAGGGGGCACTAAAAGGTGGGTTTTTTTGTACTAGCAAACGTTATAAGGGAGTATTTTTTGTATTGGCACACAAAAGAGGGTATTTTTGTACTGCCACACATTGCAAGGGGGAATTATTTTACTGGCAAACATTATAAGGGGTCATTTTTTGTACTGGGACCCATTATAAGGTGGTATTTTTTGTACAGGTACGCATTATAGGAGGGATTAATACTACTGGGGGCACTATGGGGGCATTATTAATTCTGGGGGCAAAATGAGGGACATTATTACTATTGGGTGCACTGTTACCACACAGTGCACTCTGGCAGAGAATTATTACTATTGGTGGGACTTTTGGGAGGACTGGTACATTGGGAGGCACCCTGGCACAGTATCAGCCGAGCACAATTATTTTTGGAGGACAATATGTTTACGGCACTATAAGTTTCAGGGACACTATTTGCTGGGCACAGTTATTTTTTAGGGCACTGTGTGCCAATAATTGTTGAAGGGGTACTATCTGTGTGATAATAGTATTTTCAAGAGGATTATCTGTTTCTGCAGTATAGTATAGGGAAGCACAGTGGGTACAGTATTAGAGGTGGCAGGATGGGGTGTTCAGAAGGTGGGGAGGAGGATGGAAAAGTAGGAAACAGATGTCTGTTTGTAAAACTCTGCAGAGACAAGAGATGGCTGAAAAAAATCATCATGGCGGTCTGGTCTGAATGGAGAAGATAAAGAAAGAGAACGTCTACATCAGAGGAGACATCACTGGATGTAAGAGGTATGTGGCGCGGTATTACCCTGTATGTTTTGTAGCTCTTTATGTAATGTTTTCCAAGTATGTCTTTAACAGTAGGGCTGAAGGGAAAGGGTTATGTCAAGAAATTGGCATGGGGGAGGGGGGCAGTTTTTCGCCTCAGGCAGCAGAAGGGCTAAGTGCACCACTCATTGGGTGACCCATTACACCTTTTGCACTGGGAGCAGAAGCCGCAGGTCACACTTTAGGTTGTGTAATGCATTTCTGCCTTTATTTATGTTGCTTTTATAGTCATTTACAATGCTTATATGCAGATTGGCTGAAATGTGTACGATCAGGTTGCTTTCAGAATGATACGAAATGTTGAACACATCATTAAGCTAATTTGAGCTATTTTTAGGCACATTGTGACTCCCCGCATCACGCCCCCGGGCTTGGAAGAGGCCTCTTTGGGCAACAAAGGCTGCTCTTAGCACTGGGACTAACTCACCAAATACAGCTCACACTGTGTGACAGAAAAGTCTTTATCTTCTAGTTCAAGCTCCACATTGTAAACCAGCGAGGAAGTGAAAACTAGACTCATGGACAGGATGAGTAATACAACATCAAATGTGGAGTCATTAATTCTCCTATTCATTCTCCACCGACCACTATGCCCTGTGAAATGTAGTCCCCACAATCTGTCTTCTCTCCTGATATGTTTGTTTTAGTACATGCTTGTATTCCCTATAACAATTCTAGAGCATCTCTTCTTAGATCTCTGCTTTCTGATGTTCCTCTGTTATTCATCCTGGCAAAGTATGAATAAACTGACAACTAGGTTATAAGCCTTCTTGTCAATGGGGCATGTCCCTACACAGTCATACCCTGTCCAATTGGTTCTATTAGTCCTTCCGATTAGGATCTGTAAGGTCGCCTATATTAGTTTATGTCCTCTAAATATACAGCTAAAGCCACATACACATTAGGGTCCATTCACACGTCCGTGTGTGTTTTGTGGATCCGCAAAACATGGACACCGGCAAAGTGCGTTCCGCATTTGGCGGACCGCACTTCGCCGGCTCTCTCATAGAAAATGCCTTTTCTTGTCCGCAATTGTGGACAACAATAGGACATGTTCTATTTTTTTGCAGAACGGAAGTGCAGCTACGCGGATGCGGACAGCACATTCCAGCCCCATTGAAAATGAATGGGTCCACACCTGTTCCGCAAAATTGCGGAACGGATGCAGACCCATTTTTCGGACGTGTGAATGGACCCTTATGTGAATGGACCCACGGGTCCGCAATTCCGTGTCTGGGCAGCACATCGTGCTGCCCCATAGAAATGAATGGGTCCGCAATTCCATTCCGCAAAATGCGGAACGAAATTGCGGACATGTGAATGGAGCCTTAATGAGCTGTTGGCTGATTGCTGCTTTGGTCGATAACTATCTATCTTGACTCCCTCATAATCAAGCCCATTTGGATTGTCTGACCATGCCCAGACAGTAGGTGGTTAAAGGGAGTCTGTCACCAAAATTGGACGTTACACACTGCTTACATGGCGCTCTGGCACAACTACCCATGATTCCAGTGGTACCTTTGTTCTTTTGTTGTGACTTTCCCCAGCTGAAAAAAACAATGTTTAATCCATATGCAAATGAGGGCTCACAAGTGCCCAGGGGCAGGGTTTGCGGTGTAGGTGCCCAAACCACTCTGCCTTTTTTTCACATTACTTCTCCCAGCCTCTTGTTTGTCCCGCCCTGTAAGTCTGTTGCGTCATTCCCAGTACCGGCCGAGATCCCGCGCATGCGCAGTTCACCGCCGGCCCGGAAATGCGCACTGGCCGTTGGTTTTGCGCCGGCGCATGTGCACTAGATGTATCAATGCCGCTGCCCACAATGGGCATAGATCTGTTTCCCATAACAACTTACTGAACGCTATTCACATTTTAATAAGTGCATGGATTTAAAAAGACCTTTTGTACACAATTTGTTTGGCAAGCTACGCTATAACTGATTGCATATTGTCACAACTCCATGACTGACTCCATGACTCATAACGCTTTGGACTTTCAATAACTTTTTCCATGCCCCAGGCTATTTTAAGCTGGGTGCATCTGCAGCATATACCCAATGTTGTGTGGGAATAGACTGTTTTTGGACAGCCTGTGTTTGCTGCCTGCAGTTTATTATCTCCTGTTGTCTCAATCACTGCGATTTTCAGTTTTATCATATGTGTAAAGGCCGATTTATTGGCCTGCATTTGTGGGAGGGGTGTAGCTGCCTTTATAATCGGCATACGCCCCTCCCTCAATGAACGTCTCGTCTTACCTACCACACGTGGAGGCAGGTGACGGCGGCGTTCCTGGCTCACGAGTCTGCGGTCATAGGTGAGTATGCTGCCTCATCCAGCAGCCATGTCCACGTAGTCCGGCCGGCGGTGTTTCGGCTCCCCAAGGTGAGGGGGAGCACCACCGCACCGGAACGATCGGCAAGGGAGCTACATGCGGCTCCCCACGCGGCCATTCATCGTAGGGTTACAGGGGACAGCGTGTTCCCAACTCCGGCGCAGCGGTAAAGTCTTGCACGGGCCGCCGTGCAGTTGGATAGGAAGGTAGAGAGGTAGAGCTGGAGCAGGCTCGGTGGTCTATTAGTCAGGTCTGCCTGCTCCAGCTCAGTGCACAGGTCAGATCCCTGCTTGCTGGTGAAGATTAAAGTAAAATGTTTAGTATATAAGGGAGGGGGGTACATACGTGGTTTAGGCAATTATGTTAAGCACCCTATTTGCAGTTTGTCAGCAGGCTTCTCTTTAAAATTGCAGCACATTGTGTCATATTTTCTAAAAAAAAGGGGGAGAGAGGGTGAGGGTGTTTGTGTAGGTTAATCAGGTCATATTCTCAGCATGGTTTTACGCCGTATGATTCTTTGTACTAGACTTAGTTGCACACGCAGTGCAGCGTTTGTTCCGCTCAGTTTAGTTACTTTTTGTTTCCGCATTACTATTGTAACGTTTTCCAGTTTACGCTTGTACACTGGGTTTCATGATTTGACGTTCATTTCTAGGTCCGTGCTTCCCTTTTCTCGAGTATTTTTCTTTCAGATCAGGGTGTGCTATTTTCTTCCTATTGCAGCTGTCAGTCTTCAAGGCTAATCCAGTTCGGGTAAGCATTTTGGTGTCTATGTGTGTGTGATAATTTCAGGGTGGCGGTTCCTTCTTCTGTCCTGATGTCTTTCTTTATCCGTCTCACCCTCGGTTCACACGTAATGTCCACCAGGGTCAATCAGCACAGGGGGTTACACTAGTTCACAGTCCCAAGTCCCAGTCACAGTCCCAAGTCCATGACACTGTTGTATGCTGTTTTCCGTAGTTGTGATGTCACACGCTTCAGACATCGTTGAAGCTTCCGTGGACAAAAATGTCACCGGCAGGTTGGAAGCTATAGAATCTCGCAGCTCTGTCGTCCCGGTTTCACCTCCAGACGTACCTGTGGCTTCGACGTCAGCAGCAGATCCCCCTCGTGCAACGACGTCTGTGCCGGTACTTGCTCCCGCCCATTTTGTCCCGACGAATATCAGAAAGGACATTCTTGAGGGTAGGGACGTTAATCTTGCTTCTCTGTTAATTGCCACCAGGGATATTTTTGACAATAAGGTTATTGCCTGTGGTGAGGTATCTGTTGTGTTGAGGGGTCGCGATCAGAGACTGAACCGCAAGTTGACAATCCCTGAATTTGTCATGGCCTTCAGCCTGTACAGAGATGTTGTTTGTTCTGTCAGACCCGACAGAAGGGAGGAGCTTGACTTATATCTGTTTAGAGTCACGGAGTTGGGGTATAAGTATGGTGGTAATTCATTTTATGATTACCACTGTTCTTTTTCCGCCAAGGCCGCCGCGGCTCTCTCACAGTTTCAGTTTGTAACAAACTGGGCAAGTTTAGATACCGAGCTGTTTTGTAGACACTTCGCTGGTCTTAAAGCACCATCCTGTACGTTGTGTCAATCCATTTTCCACTCCACAGAGTGGTGTCACAAGGCCGCTGCCGGTTTTCAGACTAGCCCCTCTAGTTCACTGTCTGGACTGAACGCCCTCAGGCCCAGCGCAGTAGACGCGTTGATTAAAGCTGAGTTGGACAAAGGTTTCCTCATCGGTCCCTTTAAAAAAAAAAACTTTTCAGCAGTGGCGAGTCAGCCCGGTTGGAGTAGTCACAGGCAAATTCAGCAAGAAAGAAAGACTCATCATTGATTTGTGTTGTAATAAAGGAAATCCTGCCTTTCAGTTTGCTGTTTTGCCCTCTATTCAGGCGTCCCTACATCGCCGCGGTTACGGCATAATTCTAGCCGCTTTAGAGTTAAGGGGGCCGTAGATGGGGTCAGTTCCTTCTCGCCATCGTAACCAACAAGTGTAAAGGCCAATTTATTGGCCTGCATTTGTGGGAGGGGTGTAGCTGCCTTTATAATCTGCATACGCCCCTCCCTCAATGAACGTCTTGTCTCGTTTCCCCCTCCCACCCTCCCTTTCATATTACTACTCTTAAGGGGATGCCCTCTATTCAGACGTCCCTACATCGCCGCGGTTACGGCATAATTCTAGCCGCTTTAGAGTTAAGGGGGCCGTAGATGGGGTCAGTTCCTTCTCGCCATCATAACCACGACCACAAATTATGCACACTGGCCGTCTTCTTTGAGCAGACCAACACTTTCCAATGCAATTTTGGGTGGTCATCTCAAAGAGGTTTCAGTATAGATAACAAAATTACTGTTTATGCAGAGAAACACCCCCGAGGAGCAGGAAAGATAAAATGTATTAGGCTTCAGTCCAGGCAGTTGCCTATAATTGTAGCAAACCTTCAGCTATACAAAGTATTATTCTGTTCTGTCAGGAGATAGACAGGGATTCCATGGTTAAATCCTAACCAAATCCACTAACATTCTGCCAGCAATGCATGCAAATGGGGTGGAAAATATCAGCGTGGAATAATGAGTTACACCATATGATCTTTTAAAACCACAGCATTATTGCCTTAGATTCCATATGGAAAATCCACAGATTAGCTCCATTGAATTACAATGAGGATTAATCCATGCAGGGATCTGCTGGTAAATGTGTGGCAGAAATTTCATTAAAAAAATCTATGGCATATGTGGCAAATCTGTACTGCATGCAAAGCCGGTAATAATTTATTTAATTTCTTTGTTGTAGCCAGTTTATCAGACTTTTGGACATTGCATTGTTTTATTTAATACCGATGTAAGGCTGCGTTCACACACATACTCAGTGTATCCACAGCGGTTCCATTATCCGTTCGACAACCACAATTGTGTCCTTTTGGCCTGTGTTGGGCCAGTATATGTCGGTATACCACAAACAAAAGGTATAGTATACAGAATCCAGTAAAAAAAAGTGCATCATGGGGCAAAATTTACCGCAGGAGTATAAGGATGTGTAGGGGGCATTGTATGTCAGCCGTCAGAGGTATATGCCAGAAGTGTATCCTTCAAATTGAGGCCAGTACCATGACGTGAACAAATCCTAATAGAGGGGTGTCAGTGATTTATGACCCACAACTAATACCCGGAGCAAAGGGCCACTACAAGGAACAGCTCCCAATCTGGTACACTTGACATATACAGTCAGGTCCATAAATATTGGGACATCGACACAATTCTAAAATTTTTGGCTCTATACACCACCACAATAGATTTGAAATGAAACGAACAAGATGTGCTTTAACTGCAGACTGTCAGCTTTAATTTGAGGGTATTTACATCCAAATCAGGTGAACGGTGTAGGAATTACAACAGTTTGCATATGTGCCTCCCACTTGTTAAGGGACCAAAAGTAATGGGACAATTGGCTTCTCAGCTGTTCCATGGCCAGGTGTGTGTTATTCCCTCATTATCCCAATTACAATGAGCAGATAAAAGGTCCAGGGTTCATTTCAAGTGTGCTATTTGCATTTGGAATCTGTTGCTGTCAACTCTCAAGATGAGATCCAAAGAGCTGTCACTATCAGTGAAACAAGCCATCATTAGGCTGAAAAAAACAAAACAAACCCATCAGAGAGATAGCAAAAACATTAGGCGTGGCCAAAACAACTGTTTGGAACATTCTTAAAAAGAAGGAACGCACCGCTGAGCTCAACAACACCAAAAGACCCGGAAGACCACGGAAAACAACTGTGGTGGATGACCGAAGAATTCTTTCCCTGGTTAAGAAAACACCCTTCACAACAGTTGGCCAGATCAAGAACACTCTCCAGGAGGTAGGTGTATGTGTGTCAAAGTCAACAATCAAGAGAAGACTTCACCAAAGTCAATACAGAGGGTTCACCACAAGATGTAAACCATTGGTGAGCCTCAAAAACAGGAAGGCCAGATTAGAGTTTGCCAAACGAGATCTAAAAAAGCCTTCACAGTTCTGGAACAACATCCTATGGACAGATGAGACCAAGATCAACTTGTACCAGAGTGATGGGAAGAGAAGAGTATGGAGAAGGAAAGGAACTGCTCATGATCCTAAGCATACCACCTCATTAGTGAAGCATGGTGGTGGTAGTGTCATGGCGTGGGCATGTATGGCTGCCAATGGAACTGGTTCTTAGCGTCTGATGATGTCTATGCGTTCCAGACTTCAGGCTGTAATTGACTGCAAAGGATTTGCAAGCAAGAATTAAAAAGTGAAAGTTTGATTTATGATAATTATTCTGTCCCATTACTTTTGGTACCTTAAAAAGTGGGAAGCACATATGCAAACTGTTGTAGTTCCTACACCGTTCACCTGATTTGGATGTAAATACCCTCAAATTAAAGCTGACAGTCTGCAGTTAAAGCACATATTGTTCGTTTTATTTCAAATCCATTGTGGTGGTGTATGGAGCCAAAAACGTTAGATTTGTGTCGATGTCCCAATATTTATGGACCTGACTGTATGTGCATTACATGGACTGCTGACTGATTCAAATACATTTTTGGATCATGGCTCCCTTGGTGATAAGAGCTTCCCGCAGGAGATCCCAGCAGCTGGAAAACTTGTGGTCAGCTCATCGGGGAGGGGGGCTGCTTTTATAATCAGTGTATTTCTACAACTTTCCTTTAGCTATTTGTGGCATACCTGAGAACTTTACACCAAGCTCTGCTCTCATATAGAAATCATTGTTCTTTAAGCAGAAATGCTGAAAATCTGACCCAGTTTCCAGAGAAATGTTAAAGCTGAAGACTCACTTGTGGCCAATAAATCTTCAGGTTTACAGATGGAAAACTCATGTTTTCATGCCTCGCAGAGTCCAGTTTTCCAGAAAGAACGCACTTTTTTTTTCCCTTTTACAATGGATTTGAATGCAGAACCTAGTTAAAGCATCATACGCATGTGAGTAGATAGGGGTTGATTCAATAACACTTAGGCTGGTTTCACACGGGCGTTGCGAAAAAAGGTGTGGGTGCGTTGCGGAAACATGCACGATTGCAAAACATTGTAATGCGTTTTGCACGCGCGTAAGAAAAATCGGCATGTTTGGTACCCAAACCCGAACTTCTTCACAGAAGTTCGGGTTTGGGTTAGGTATTCTGCAGATTGTTTTATTTTCCCTTATAACATGGTTATAAGGGAAAATAATAGCATTCTGAATACAGAATGCATAGTACAATAGCGCTGGAGGGGTTAAAAAAAATAAAAAATAATTTAACTCACCTTAATCCACTTGATCGCGCAGCCCGGCTTCTCTTCTGTCTTCTTCTTTGCTGTGTGCAGGAAAAGGACCTGTGGTGACGTCACTCCGGTCATCACATGGTACGTCACCACAGGTCCTTTTCCTGCACACAGCAAAGAAGAAGACAGAAGAGATGCCGGCTGCGCGATCAAGTGGATTAAGGCGAGTTAAATTATTTTTTTATTTTTTTTAACCCCTCCAGCCCTATTGTACTATGCATTCTGTATTCAGAATGCTATTATTTTCCCTTATAACCATGTTATAAGGAATAATAATGATCAGGTCTCCATCCCGATCGTCTCCTAGCAAACGTGCGTGAAAATCGCACCGCATCCGCACTTGCTTGCGGATGCTTGCGATTTTCACGCAGCCCCATTCACTTATATGGGGCCTGCGTTGCGTGGAAAACGCACAATATAGAGCGTGCTGCGATTTTCACGCAACGCACAAGTGATGCGTGAAAATCACCGCTCATGTGCACAGCCCCATAGAAATGAATGGGTCCGGATTCAGTGTGGGTGCAATGCGTTCACCTCACGCATTGCACCCGCGCGGAAAACTAGCCCGTGTGAAAGGGGCCTTAAAGATGTCTGGTCAGGGAAAGGTTTTAAAAACCTGTCTCAGATTGGCTTAAAACAATAAAAGAAGTGATCCTCACCTTACTGTTACAACAGTTACTGAGTCCTCGCTAGTTTCCACTTTCTGATTCCTTCTTAAGACACAGGAGATGCCTTCTCAGCCAATCACTGGCTGAGGTGGGTCAACACTTTGGCCAGTGATTGACTTCCTTTGTGACAAGAGGGATCAGGAAACAGAGACAAGCAGGGGACCCGGTAAGCATTGGAAAAGGTAGAAGGAGAACAGTAAGGTGAGTATATCTTATTGTATTATACCAATCTGTGTCAGCAGCTAGACAACCCCTTTAAAACACTTAAATAGTGAGAAATGATTTATTGTGGTCATATTTTACAGTGGAGAAGTAATGACCATACATAGCACTACGAGCACTTTCCCCAGGATTGTCTAGAAGAGCATGTCATCCAGACTCGAGGAGATATCGGGGTATTGGATAAAGGTTCCCTACATACAACACATATAGAGAACCGCTGCTAAGACCTACTCTATATTACATGCTCGCTTATTCATTTGAACTATATTATGGCAGTACAACTGAACCCATCAGATTCCTACTTCCCAAAAATGCCTCCACTAGTCTTGATCTGGCCTCTGTGATCCTGCATTACAGACGTTCCTGGAAATACGCTGTAAATTGCATAATCCTTTAATGTTCAAGTATAACTTAAGGGGAACCTTAAAAAGTCAAGAAAAACATCAGAAAACAATTTATATCTGATGGTGGAGAACAGGAAACCATCAGTGACAGGAAACAGGAACTGGTGATGGTGTCATCTGTTCATCTCTTCACGCCGATCTATTGAGATACTAATCTATTGAGATACTTGAAATTTATGTCAAAGGCGGACCTGCATGTATCAGTCGTGTATGCATATCTTGTGGATATGCCAGTAATATAGGAAAGCCCCTTTAAGTTAGTGGGGTGATTGGTGTGAAGTTACATCAGGCTGCGTTCACATCACGTTTCTATCATTCGCTTAGCATATCTATACAGATGCCAACAGAAGAGCATCCATTTGCATACGTTTTACACAAACATCAATGTCTGTTATTTTTGCCCAACATAAAAGCGTAATAGACTCTGCTTTTGGTGTCTCGGACAGCGACAAAAATGTCTTTGTTTTTTTTAATATTGAAGTCTATGTAAAACTAATACAAATGGAGGCCCTTCTGATGCTGCTTGTTTATGTTTTTCGCATATCAGTACACAGGTCTGCTATGTGAATGGTAGAAACGTGATGTGAACACACCCTTAGAGGTTTGCATACCCCTAATATACAGTTGCAAGAAAAAGTATGTGAACCCTTTGGAATGATATGGATTTCTGCACAAATTGGTCATAAAATGTGATCTGATCTTCATCTAAGTCACAACAATAGACAATCACAGTTTGCTTAAACTAATAACACACAAAGAATTAAATGTTACCATGTTTTTATTGCACACACCATGTAAAGATTCACAGTGCAGGTGTAAAAAGTATGTGAACCCTTGGATTTAATAACTGGTTGAACATCCTTTGGCAGCAATAACTTTAACCAAACGTTTCCTGTAGTTGCAGATCAGACGTGCACAACGGTCAGGAGTAATTCTTGCCCATTCCTCTTTACAGAACTGCTTCAGTTCAGCAATATTCTTGGGATGTCTGGTGTGGATCGCTTTCTTGAGGTCATGCCACAGCATCTCAATCGGGTTGAAGTCGGGACTCTGACTGGGCCTCTCCAAAAGGCGTATTTTATTCTATTTAAGCCATTCTGTTGTTGATTTACTTCTATGCTTTGGATCGTTGTCCTGTTGCAACACCCATCTTCTGTTGAGCTTCAGCTGGTGGACAGATGGCCTTACGTTCTCCTGCAAAATGTCTTAATAAACTTGGGAATTCATTTTTCCTTCGATTATAGCAATCCGTCCAGGCCCCGACGCAGCATAGCGGCCCTAAACCATGATGCCCCCACCACCATACTTCACAATTGGGATGAGGTTTTGATGTTGGTGTGCTGTGCCTCTTTTTCTCCACACATAGTGTTGTGTGTTTCTTCCAAACAACTCAACTTTGGTTTCATCTGTCCACAGAAATTTTGCCAGTACTGCTGTGGAACATCCAGGAGCTCTTGTGCAAACTGTAAACGTGCAGCTATGTTTTTTTTGGACAGCAGTGGCTTCCTCTGTGGTATCCTCACATAAAATCCATTCATGTTTAGTGTTTTACGTATCGTAGATTTGCTACAGGGATGTTAGCATATGCCAGAGACTTTTGTAAGTCTTTAGCTGACACTCTAGGATTCTTCTTCACCTCATTGAGCAGTCTGTGCTGTGCTCTTGCAGTCATCTTTACAGGACGGCCACTCCTAGGTAGAGTAGCAGCAGTGCTGAACTTTCTCCATTTATAGACAATTTGTCTTACCGTGGACTGATGAACAGCAAGGCATTTGGAAATACTTTTATAAACCTTTCCAGCTTTATGCAAGTCAACAATTCTTAATCATAGGTCTTCTGGGAGCTCTTTTGTGCGAGGCATCATTCACATCAGGCAATGCTTCTTGTGAAAAGCAAACCCAGAACTGGTGTGTGTTTTTTATAGGGCAGGGCAGCTGTAACCAACTACTCCAATCTCATCTCATTGATTGGACTCCAGTTGGCTGACACCTCACTCCATTTAACTCTTGGAGATGTCATTAGTCTAGGGGTTCACATACCTTTTCCACCTGCACTGTGAATGTTTACATGGTGTGTTCAATAAAAGCATGGTAACATTTAATTCTTTGTGTGTTATTAGTTTGAGAAGACTGTGATTATCTATTGTTGTGACTTAGATGAAGATCAGATCACATTTTATGACCAATTTGTGCAGAAATCCATATAATTCCAAAGGTTTCACATACTTTTTCTTGCAACTGTATGTGAACATAGAGGGATTTATGGTCATTTCTCTACAGAACGTGTAAAAAGAACATCTCCCAACAAACTACCGTAGTGTTCATAGGAGCAACGGACTGCCCCTGACTGCCCCTTTCTGGCAGAAATGTGGATTTCAACATGACCAATCCCTTGTTCCCAGAGATAGAAGCTTGTCACCTCCCACTATTGTACTAAACAGGTATACAGTGATCATATGTGTATGAATTTACCATGTACACAAATCACTCTGGTCTGTTTCCATCCTGTATGTAGCACTTCCTGTGGCTGTAACCAACCAAACCCATGATGCACTTTTCCTTTCTCTGCCACAGCTCCAACACCAACCCTAACACCCATTTTTTTTTATAGCTCCTCCCACCAGCTAGTTACATAGACACTCCACTATCACTGCTCTCAACAACACCCAGCTAGTTACATAGACACTCCCCTATCACTGCTCCCAACACCCAGCTAGTTCATAGCTCCTCCCACCCAGCTAGTTCATAGCTCCTCCCACCCAGGTAGTTACATAGACACTCCTCTATCACTGCCCCTAAAAACCCCCAGCTAGTTTATAGCCCCTCCCATAAGCTAGTTACATAGACACTCCCCTATCACTGACCCTGGACATAACATCACAGGAAATAAGTAAGAGCTGCATGGAGATGGTCATGTGACCACAGCCTAGAACGGAAGAAAGGAGCAATAAAGGTAGAATACAATATGTTACAAAATTACAGCTAACTTCATAAATCATTATTAAAAGAATGCTGATGCAAAACACTTTAAGGCATGTAAAAGTAAAATGGAAAACTTCCTTAAAGCACAATTTTAAAGAGCCTCTGTTAGAATGATCTGTCCTATTAAATCAGGCAACATTTTTATGTATATGCTAATGACCTAAATGGAGCACCAAGAGGCTGGACAAAGCCCTCGGAGCACTAGTCTGTTATAATCTGTCACCTTTACTCCCTTCTCACTTCCAATGGATTGATAGTGCTAGACATAAGGTATAGCCATGTGCCTGTGTCTGCTCTCCTGGTTCTGTGTTTTCCTTCTGCTCTCCAAGCGCTGACACCTGTCATCTGTGCAGCGCTAAATCTCCTGGTCTCACCGCTTGGTCAGCTGATCAAGCACTGAGATCGGGAGATACAGCGCAGGCACAGATGAGAGGTCTCAGTGCTTGAAAAGCAGCAGGAGAACACAGAACAAAGAAGTGAGAGGCTGCAGGCCCAGAGTGGACTGGACAGGCCTAACACCACTCTGATGCCCACGTGACGGAGCAAGGAGATGAAGGCAGGCACGGATCGCCATTGTTACAACCAGTGACAAGGTTATGGATGCCCACCGCCCATGGACACATGTGAGGAGCAAAGACTTGTCCATCTGGTCCGATCCCAAAGAAAAGTCACCTTAGCACAAATTGCTGAAATTTGTCCCTTGGCCTGATACTGAATGTTCGCAGATTTTAATAGATGTCATTAGGTCTAGTATTCTTTTTTTTTTTTAGCCATTTTCCTACAGATTGTCTTTAATCTTTATTTGATATTGTCCGTGTAAAATAATGACATCAATAGGAGTCAGGGCCTAAGATGGAAAAGCTGAGATCTATTAGCAGAGAACATCTTGTGACTTTAGTCTTTTACAAGTGAATCTTTATAGGTTACGACTTACAACAATAATTCATCATTTAAAGTGCTAATGTCAGGTTAATAAACACATGAAAGAGGCCAGTCACCAGGTTTCCCTTGTGTGAGATAGGACCTCTAAGGAATGCTAACTTTACTCATTTCATAACTTTCTCTATAGGAGCGATCCAAGCCACAAAAAACTCAATTTACCAAGAGGATCCACTGGTGGAAATCTGAGACTGGTAGTCAGACTCCTGCCACAAATGCACAGTATGAACTCGGCTTTTCTTTGCGTAATCTGCAGAAATAAGTATTGTGCACATCAGCAACACAGATAAAAAGCCACACAGATTTTTGGTAGCATGGGGGTTGCAGAAACTTCCTTCACATGCAATGGATGCAGATTGTCATCAGATATGAAGTAGATGTCATCATGGAAATCAAATATGATACTTGTAATTGGGGCCTAAAGCCACTCAGACTCCCACCAATGCTGGTATTGGGTGCTTCCTGGTCTTGGCAGATAGTTGGCAAGTGTAGATTGCCGCTCTATACTATAGTCATGAGCGGTATCCATATCTGGTGATGCAGGGGTTGGAACCCACTTATAAGGTACCAATGGTGCATTAAAGGGGTTGTCTCACCTGGAAGATTAGTGGCATATCGCTAGGACATGCCACCAATGTTAGGGCTCTTTCACACTTGCGCTGTTCTTTTCCGGCATAGAGTTCCGTCGCCGGGGCTCTATGCCGGAAAAATCCTGATCAGGATTATCCCAATGCATTCTGAATGGAGAGAAATCCGTTCAGGATGCATCAGGATGTCTTCAGTTCAGGAACGGAACGTTTTTTGGCCGGAGAAAATACTGCAGCATGCTGCGCTTTTTGCTCCGGCCAAAAATCCTGAACACTTGCCGCAAGGTTACCATGGCTGCCAGGACGTTGCCATGGTAAAGTGTAGTGGGGAGCGGGGGAGCAGTATACTTACCGTCCGTGCGGCTACCGGGGCGCTTCAGAGTGACGTCAGGGCGCCCCACGCGCATGGATGATGTAATCGCATGGATCACGTCATCCATGCGCATGGGACGCTCTGACGTCATTCTGGAGCGCCCCGGGAGCCGCACGGACGGTAAGTATACTGCTCCCCCGCTCCCCACTACTACTATGGCAACCAGGACTTTAATAGCGTCCTGGCTGCCATAGTAACACTGAACGCATTTTGAAGACGGATCAGTCTTCAAATGCTTTCAGTTCACTTGCGGTGTTACGGATCCGGCGGGCACTTCCGGCAAATGGAGTGCACGACGGGTCCGGACAACGCAAGTGTGAAAGAGCCTTAGAAAGGTGCACGTCCCACCTATCTCTATAACAAAGCTTCCAAAGAGAACAAGAGCGCGCTGCATACGTGGTTGTCTTCTATCAATTTCTATGGGACCACTAAATACAGTCGGTAGTTCCACAGAAGTGAATGGAGCTGTGGTGCTTCCCATTGATGGGACTTCCAAGAATAGCGAAGCACACTGCTCGACTATTTTCGGGACCCCTACATAAATTAATGGAGGGCAGCCGCGCATCCGCTGTCCACTCTTGTTCTCTTTAGGAGCTTTGTTCTAGAGATTGGTGTGGCTCTCACCCATTCGGACATTGATTGCATATCCTAGTGATATGCCACCAACGGTCCAGGTGAGACAACCCCTTTAATATACCATTAGTGCATTATAAGTGGGGTACAATGCCTCAGCCACCAATGTTACAGGCGAGACAATCCCTTTAAACCAACATGCCATAAATGTCTTACATAGGAAAACTTTCTAAACAAAAAATGTCTCCCTCCATGATGCCATTTATGTTCATTTATCAGAAACACATGACTAATATACCAATCATCTAAAATTCCTTGTATTAGTAAGGCATGCAGCGCTGAATCACAAACTTTAGCTGTTATGCTTACAAGTAAACTTTTCCATGGCATCTGGTTTGAATCAGTTTTCCTAGCAACCTTGACTCAAGAGAAATGTAACAACAGGAGATGAAGTCAACACATAATATAGCTTAGATAAAGTTTTCTATGAATCTACTCAACTATTGAAATATTCCAACCATTATACAATGCTGGTGACACCCATTGACACGCTGCAGAGGGTAAGGAGGGGCTCAAGTCCATGATCTCCAAGCACAAGGTGACATCACTGATGGAAGGTGGTCCTCTCCAAACCAACAGTGAAGGCATAGCAGCAAATGGAGATGATAACATCACCAATATATTGCATTGGATTGAAAAGATGGCTTCCTGTCACAAAGCTGGAATTTGATAATCAATGTCATA
Source organism: Bufo bufo (assembly GCF_905171765.1). Lineage (NCBI taxonomy): Eukaryota > Metazoa > Chordata > Amphibia > Anura > Bufonidae > Bufo > Bufo bufo. The sequence goes on from NC_053389.1 coordinate 177,865,749, forward strand.
TATTACTCTGGAATTCCTTTTCCATGTCTACATTAATTTGGCCAATTAGGAGGGTCTTCCTCATGCATGACCCCGTCTGTCAGCAAGAGCAGAAAGCTGCTACAAATAGTGGAGGGCATTTATTGAAGCTCTACACCAGTTTTCTCAAAGTCACAAATTTTGTCACAAGTTGCGATTTACAACAAAGTTTGTGCCTTTCTGGCTTTTTATGACAAGCTCACCACTTTTCCAAAAAAGTGGGCAGGATGTGGGTGGGAGGAGGCGGCCAACAACATGTGCACCAGAAAAATGCCGCACATTACACCAGAAATCTACACCAGGAGCCGGAATAGATTCCAGTTTCTGGTGCACTGACAACATAAGATGTGAACAATTTAATACGAGTCCTGCACCCCTTAATAAATTGGTTAGATCCAAGACTGATGTACGAAATGCCGGTCTTTAGTAAATGTCCTCCAGTGTCTTCTGCCCTGTCAGCTCAACTACGTATTACATAGTGCATAGATTTGAAAGGGTGTAATACCAGATTTCAGGGGCGTAGCTAAAGACTCATTGGCCCTGGTGCAAGAGTTCAGCTTGGCCCCCCTTCCCTCAGTACTTTGTGGCCAGAGGCAGGGAAGCACATTGCCTTCGTGTTGCCTGAGGAAAAAAATTAAACAAGAACCCCCCAATGCTAAATTCTTGACCTAACCCCTTCTCTCCAGCCAGGGGTGTAACTGGACCAGCATGCACTTTCTATAATACAAGTGTCTTCTTGTGTGTCACAAGAGTCTTTGGGCGCCCTCAGGCTTATTGGCCCGGTAGCGACTGCACCCCCTATAGCTACTTCCATGCCAGGTTTGTCCTGCATCGGGCGTTCCAGCTTTAGCGGCCTAGTGATGGCCAGCAGCTCCTTATTTAGATAAGTGGAGGTCCAGATAAGAGGCTCCTTTAAGCACACATGAGAGCTAAGAAGTTTCAGAGCTATGGTCAAATGATAACACGTGCCATGTGCATCACTATTTTCCATTGATGTGAAGACGGACAGCCAACACCCCCCACCCTGTTACAGATATGCACAAATAAAGAGAAAACATCTGCTGCTCAGCTTTTGGAAAAATAGCAGAACAGAGAAGGCCTCATGCGAAAAAGCTGGTGCAGATTAAAAGCATTGGACACAAGTTTAGATGTCTGAATCCTTACAAGGAGCGGTTTAGACTACAAACTGATATATCCATAGCCAGTAAAGGGGGGAGAGTATATGTACTAAAGTAGTAGAGGTGGTGCCCAGGGCTAGGGCATTGTGCACACTTACATATTCGACTTACTGCTGCAAGCTACGCTAAAAGAACGGCACTTATGTGTCAGAAAGTCTGTAATTGGGGTCAACTCATCTACTGAAATCTACCTTCTAAGCACCTTCTGAGCAGGTCTTCACTTTCATGCTTGAACAATTGTCAGGATGAGTTCAATATATCTGTCCTCCTCTGTAAGCAAGCACGAGTAAGCAAACATGGCTCCCAACTGGTTTTCCACTGCAAACAAATGGCTACACATATTATGGCAAATTGCAAGTTGTGAACTCCAACCGTGAACACTCAGGAAGTGGAGGCGTTTTTCATTCCAGACGCACTGACTGCAGTAGAAGCACCGAATGTATGAAAAGCGCATGGGGAAAACAAAGACCGGCATAAAAAAAGCTAGTCTTTGTAAATGACCCCCATTGTATTTTTCAATTTTCTATTAGTTGTCAGAGATGTGACAACTATTGAATCAGAGGCTCATGTTGCTCCTTGGCCTTGAAGTTCCACTTCTAGGGTATGTCCATGTGGGATGGATATGCTGCAGATTTGTTTGTGGTGAGTTTGCAGCATATTGCTGTACCGGTAAGGGTGGGTTCACATCAGCGTTATCGATTCCGTTATGGTTTTCTATTAAAACCTGGTTATAATGCAATCCATAAGACGGATGTCTTCAAGAGGCATTCCGTTTTTATCCTTCATAATACAAGTCTATGGGTAGCAGAACGGATCCGTTCTCTTGTTTCCATTATGCAGGAGTCCAGTCCTGCATAACGGAAACCAGGAAGGATCCGTTATGCTGTTCATAGACTTGTATTATGACGGAATGCAAAACGGAAGCCTTTAAAAGGCATTCCGTTTTGATCCGTCATAATAGAAGTCTATGGGAATCATAACGGATCCGTCTGGTTTCCGTTATGCAGAACGGAAAAAAAAAGTCTTGTCGACAGGACTTTGTTTTCCGTCTTGCATAACGGGAACCAGACGGATCCGTTATGATTCCCATAGACTTCTATTATGACGGAAAGCAAAACGGAATGCCTCTTAAAGGCTTCCGTTTTTACTTCCGACTTATGGATTCCGTTATTTTCCATTATAACCATGTTATAACGGAAAGCCATAATGGAATTCAGAACGCTGATGTGAACCCACCCTAAGTGGTAACATCTCATCCACACACTGATAGAAGAATCTGCAGTGTGAACTGTCCTGCAGTGACTAGCATAAGCTATGTGCTATCAATTTTGAAAAAAAATCTGCCTCTTGTGGTCTGGATTTTGCTATTGTTGAAGAGGCAAATGTGCTGCAGAACATTAGCAGTGGACCCCATGTGGACAAACCCTAACTCTTACCCACAAAGTATATTAGCCATGAACATCACATTTAAAGGAATTTTCCACATTTACTCCTTTTCTATGTCATGAATAATCCCTTTAAGGGTACTTTCACACTTGCGTTGTTTGATTCCGGCAGGCAGTTCTGTTGCCTGAACTGCCAACCTGATCAGGCAAACTGTATGCAAACGCATGTCATTTTTCTGACTGATCAGGCATTTTTCAGACTGATCAGGATCCTGATCAGTCTGAAAAATGCCTGATCAGTCAGAAAAATGCATTGCGATACCGGATCTGTTTTTCCGGTGTCATCAGGCAAAACGGATCCGGTATTTATTTATTTTCTAATTTTTAAAGGTCTGCGCATGCGCAGACCGGAAGGACGGATCCGGCATTCCGGTATTTTGAATGCCGGATCCGGCACTAATACATTCCTATGGAAAAAAATGCCGGATTCGGCATTCAGGCAAGTCTTCAGTTTTTTTCGACGGAGATAAAACCCTAGCATGCTACGGTTTTCTCTTTTGCCTGATCAGTCAAAATGACTGAACTGAAGACATCCTGATGCATCCTGAACGGATTACTCTCCATTCAGAATGCATTAGGATAAAACTGATCAGTTCTTTTCCGGTATAGAGCCCCTAGGACGGAACTCAATACTGGAAAAGAAAAACGCTAGTGTGAAAGTAGCCTAAGGCCTCATGCACACGGTTGTTGTTGGCCAGTGCCCGTATTGTGGCCCGCAAACAGCCCATACACTTGCATGCACTATTTTTTTGTGGTGTGATGTGTCAGAAGCGGATTGCGGACCCAATTCATATGGCAGGCCAACAGCCGTGTGCATCAGGCCTAACTGATAGCGTATGATAGCGTTCTAGTGTTGCGTTAGCCATATTTATATGTTACTGAAGAACACTTTTACCACTATGGGTCCATTACAATGGGTGCCTGAACAGTTAAACAGACATCTATATTCAGCAGCCTTTGCTTTGAAGGTGGCGATATACCTTAGATAGCTGTTGGCCAAATACTCCCAACTTACTCATAAATGCTGGGCTTGGCCAGGCATGCATGTGTCTTCAATGGGGAGAGAGGAATTAGCTGCTGACGGACAGCTCTGTGAGTAACTTTTGAGGGAAAAAAGGATTGGACATGTTGAAATCTAGCATGTCCGACCCTTCCTTCCCCTGACAACTGCCATGGGGGGAAAGTTGGGACACCCCAATACACATTAACTGGTCATCAGGTCCCACCAAAATCAGGTGTTTGGCTCATATTCTTATAGACACCTTAAAGGGGTTATTAACCCCTGTGGGCCTTCCAGGCAGACCCTTCCCCAGCATGGCCAGACTTCGGAGGGAATCATACTTACCTGATCCCTGCCACTGGGTTCTAGCTCCTTCGCTCCCCCATCACTGCTGCATCTCTCAGGTCTCCCCACGTCAACATCTGGTTTGACAGGATTCACGTACCCACTGCAGCCACGCCTGGCTGCAGCAATGACATGTCCCCCATCACGTCACTTGGTCACACAGTGGTGCTGGGGAAGCAAAGGAGCCAGAACCCAGCAGCGGCGATCAGGTAGATATGATTCCCTCTGCAGGCCTGGCCATGCTGAGGGTCTGCCCGAAGGGATGAACAACCCCTTTTAAAGGATTGTCCAAGTAGAATAAAAACTCGGCAGCCGCTGTAAATGTTCTAAAATAACAAAAGCGAACAAACAGTTTATGTAGCAGCACCCTGCTCCAAACACAAAGACACCTACAAGCACTGGATACATGGAATACTCTGAATTACATTACTGCTATAATTACTATATAAGAAAATAAAAAAAGTGCACAAAGAGCTTCATATTTCCATATATAGTAAGTAAAGCAGTAATGTAATTCAGAGCAATCCATGTTTCCAGTGCTTGCAGGTGTCTGTGTGTTTGGTGCAGTGTGCTGCTTTTGCATGTCAGCCATGGTAATGTGCACCTGCACTTTATTACTTATTGTTTGGAGGTGCTGGTCTAATTTCATTTTTTGCATTGTACATCTGGGGGAGCGGCTGCCTCAGTTTAGACAGTGCGCTCCTGCCCATCTGGCCAAGGCTTTTAAATAGAGTATACCATAGCTGACCCCAAACTGCCCTGACTGTTGTAGGCTTTAGGCCTCTTTCACAGGACCGATTTTTTTTTTTCCGTTTACGGGACGTTTTTTGCGTTCCGTATACAGTCCGTATACGGAAACATTTATTTCAACGGTTCTGCAAAAAAAATAACAGAATGTACTCCGTATGCATTCCGTTTCCGTATTTCTGTTTTTCCGTTCCGTTGAAAGATAGAACATGTCCTATTATTGCCCGTGAATCACGTTCCGTGGCTCCATGCAAGTCAATGGCTCCGCAAAAAAAACGGAACACATATGGAAATGCATCCGTATGTCTTCCATATCCGTTCCGATTTTGCAGAACCATCTATTGAAAATTTTATGCCCAGCCCAATTTTTTCTATGTAATTACTGTATATGCCATACGGAAAAACGACAGAAAAAACGGAAACACAACGGAAACAAAATACGGAACAACGGATCCCTCGAAAAACGGACTGAAAAACACTGAAAAAGCCATACGGTCGTGTGCAAGAGGCCTTATGCTAATAGTGTAGGATTCCATCTGTACAAGCCTCTTTGTCTCTGGTAGATGGGCCCGACACAATTTTGATCAAAATGTGCGCAAATAGCTTCTAATTGTCATATATAGTAAGGATAGAAGTAATGCTATTCAGAGTAATCCATGTTTAAAGTGTTTGCTTGTGTCTGGGTGCTTGAAGCAGTTGGTTTGCTTTTGCATGTCATTGATGGTAGCATGCCACCTGTATTATTCCATATTGTTTGGAGGTGCTGGTCTAATTATATTTTTTGCTAAAATAACAAAAGAAGCCATTCTCAACCCATTTCTCTCCTGCTGCTTACAGCAAGGCACTCTCATCATCCTCACCCCTGACATTATCTTCCTGGCTGCAGCAGTGACATTCCAGTGATTGGCTGCACACAGGTCAATGGCCTCAGCTGTAGATGGTATGTCGCTGCTGTGGCCAATGATTGGCTGTAGCAGTGAAAAGTCACAGCTGCAGCCAGGTAAACAAACAGTGGCGGGAAGCACTTCCCAGAAAGCGGCAGGGGAGAAAAGACATGAGTATCAATTATTTTGTTATTTTATAAATAAAGTGATGTGCGTGTAACCTGTCCTCAGAGCTATCAGTCTCCTCCATAGTCATAGTCCCTTCAATCTCATCTTGGGACAGAGGGGGAAGTAGACTTTTCTTCACAGAGTTTGTTGCCCTAGCTCAAGGTCGGAGTAGCTAGGTGACTTCAGCACCCAGAACTCGTTCACATCCTATCCAGCCAGTGTAGGGTGAATATGAAAAGGTTTTAAGCATCCAGGCGCCCCATCGAATGAGCCTTGAGTGTTCACAATTGATAACAGGCCTCCATTTTTTAACCTCTGACATCAAAGATCTGCTTATCCATAAGAAATCCCCAGATAAACTAAATGTGTCTTGCTATAACATTAAAGCATGTGTGAATTCCTTATTCTAATACAACCCAGACATCATGCCGCTAACGACCGATTTCTGCGAGGCAAACATTGCCAGTATATTGTATACCTCATTAAACCATCTGAATTATTCATCCATCAGCTCACACTCGCTGGTCTGCGAGCTCTCACGTCATCATTTACTGCTTGTGGAAATGTATTTCACAAGTCTTGAGGTTTCCTTAAAATCTGTGTTGAAGAAGCCCCGTTACTGGAAGTCATGACCTAGCCCTGAGTTACAAATCCTAATGCTGACGCTACACGTTAAAGGTTTAGCGCTTGGAAAGAAGAAGACGAGGACAAACAAGGGATCCCTCCATGGACATCAGATTGATAGAAACATATTCTAAATTTCAGTCTGGAGCCCCTAAAAGTTCAGTGTAATTTAGGTCTGTCATACCTCTTTGGGTATTTTCTGTTGAGGGGTACAGTGAATTGGCCGTGGTGGATCTCTTGTGTTGAGCAGGTTTGGAAGTGTCCTGGAACCCCTGGCAATTCTATATAGATAGTAGCTTCTACATTTAGACAAGTTGCATTAAACACAACATAGATATGGGCACAGTGATCATAAAGATAACTGCGCCCCACCACTGTCAGCGTAGACAATTTTTTCCCGATCTTTCACAGTGGCACATGTGGTGGACCTCTATTACATGAAGACATTGTTAGACCATTCATTATACAGTACAACAGACACACGAACATGGATGCTAACGTATCAAGCAAGTAAAACCTCCAGAATGCAGAAAACCACTACTCACCGGAGAATAATAAATGTCCTTGTAACAAAGGCTATGTGAGAAGGGATGAATTTCAGCACTGCAGTTGCCTCGGTCCCTGCTTTACAATGTAAACTACAAACTTTAGGACTTCACCCTCTGTTGAATGATTCACAAAGCAGAACTGCCCCCTCCAGAGCTCACTGGCTGCCTCCAGGTACTCCCACCGGGGAGGGCAGAAAGTGGGAGTCATCCACTCCGTGTCAGTCTGGTTCTGCAAGTCGTTAGGCTGGGCTGTCATATCATACTGTGCAACTCCTACACTGGAACAACATGCCATTATTAAGAGGGGGATGAGGGAGACCTGCTGAGACTTGCAGTTCCACACGGAGGAGGATGTGTGGCAAATGTGTGAAGCTGGCTTGGTCATGTGATGGTTGCCTTCTGTGTATGTTCTGAACATAGCCATAGGCAGCCATTGACATGACACATGCCGAAAAGTGTGCTTCTCCTGCCACGCTGAGACTATGAGGGGAATATTTGAAGTCAGTTTTGCTTGAGTCTGTATTCGATTACTTTATGCCACATTTATCAAATGTCTCAAGTTGTTTGATAAATTTCTCTTATCCTTAGGGTCTCTTTCACACAAACAATACGGATTGTTTCAGGGTGCGTTCAGTGAAACTCGCACCATTTCTCAAGCAAGTTCAGTCAGTTTTGTCTTTTCACTGAAGCCCCATTCACTTCTATGGGGCCAGGGCTGCGTGAAAAACGCAGAATATAGAACATGCTGCGTTTTCACGCAACGCAGAATTGATGCGTGAAAAACAACGCTCATGTACACAGACCCATTGAAATGAATGGGTCAGGATTTAGCACGGGTGCTGTGCGTTCACGTCATGCATTGCACCCGCGCGTAAAACTCGCTCTTGTGAAATGGGACTAAACCTAACACTTTTGTCTAGAAAAACTACTCCAGATTTCCTACTCCACCCTGCTACTGTAGTGAAATTGCAACTTCTTTTGCGACTTTTTAAAAATCACAATAAGGCTACATTCACACGAACGTGGTGTTTTGCGGATCCGCAAAACACGTACACCGGACCGAGTGCGTTCCACAAGTTTCAGACCGCACATGCCGCGGCTGTCATAGAAAATGCCTATTCTTGTCCGCAATTGCGGGCAAGAATAGGACATAATTTTTTTTTTTGCGGGGCCACGGCACGGAGCAACAGTTACGGACAGCACGAGGTGTGCTGTACTTATCTTTTGCGGCTGCATAGAAATTAATGGGTCCGTACCCGTTCCGCAAAATTGTGGAATGTAGCCTAAATCTAAAGAAATTTGAGTCTCACTTATTCTGGGATTCACGTCCCCACCTATACCTCGGTTGAACTTGATGGACTTATGTCTTTTTTCAACTGTATTAACTATGTAACTATTTAAGGCCTCTTGCACACAAACGTATTTTCTTTCCGTGTCCGTTCAGTATTTTTTGCAGACCGGAACCATTCGCTTCAATGGGTCCGCAAAAAAAACTGTCCTATTATTGGCCGCATAAGGACAAGGATAGTACTGTTATATGAAGGGCCAGCTGTTCCGTTCTGTAAAATACCACAAAATACATACGGTTGTGTGCAAGAGGCCTAAATCTGGAATGAAACTCATTAACATAGCTAACCACACCAACTTCTCCACCCATATTTCAAAACTGAGTGACTTGTTTAAAAATGCAAAATATCACAATTTATTTTTTGCACAACTGAGCCCAAAAGGTTGCAAAAGCCACATTTTGCAACTCCTTGAAGCCAGAATTTTAGAGAGAAGGTGTGATCAGGGCCTATGTTCAGATTGTGGCTTTGGCCTTCATGTAATACAGTATATAAATCAGGAAAAGCTCCCGATGTATATATGTTAAAGGGGTTTTCCGGGTTCAGAGCTGAACCCGGACATACCCTTATTTTCACCCAGGCAGCCCCCCTGAGGCTAGCATCGGAGCATCTCATGCTCCGATGGGCTCCCTTGCCCTGCAAGATTGTCTCTTTTGTTTTCAATAACACACTGCTGGGCGGAAACTTCCGCCCGGCAGTGTGTTCGGTGACGTCACCGGCTCTGATGGCCGTTTTACTGGCTACGGCAGCGCTAAATCCTGCCCATCAGTGCCGGTTATGTCACCGGGCTTCCTCGCAGCCCCATGGAGAGCCCTGGTACGTAACCGGATCTCCAAAAAATGCCTTTGCCCTGCGCGATTTAGCGCAGGGCAAAGGAGAGCATCAGAGCATGAACTGCTCCGATGCTCAAGTCAGGGGGGCTGCCGGGGTGAAAATGGAGGTATGTCCCTTTAAGGCTACTTTCACACTAGCGTTTTTTCTGGATCAGGCAGGCTCAGCAAAAATGCTTCCGTTACTGATAATACAACCGTCTGCATCAGTTATGAATGGATCCGGTTGTATTATCTGTAACATAGCCATTGAAAGTCAATTGGGACGGATTTGTTTTCTATTGTGTCCGATTGTGTCAGAGAAAACAGATCTGTCCCCATCAAAAGGAGAAATCAGAAAATCGGGACGCACGAGGAAACGAGTGTCTTGGAGGAAATAGTTACCTCTCCCACTTTCGACACACAGTCCACTGATGAGAACTTGGTGGTGAATTTGACGGGGCGTGAACTGCCCTCGGGCTGTACGCGAGCCCTGAGCAGGGGGCTCGGGTACAGCTTGACTGTACAGTTCGACCCCGTCACATTTGAGATTGATTTGTTTAAGGCTGTGAGAAAATTGTACCTGCACAAAATGTTCAAAAATACACCTCAGGGAGCAGTCCCCAGGGCAGAGGGGCAGCTGCCACTTCGCCCCGACCCTATGGCGTTTTTTGTATCCACTAAGTTTAATGAAACTGAACTTAAATGTCTGGAATTCCTCTCTGAAGGCAGTCTAGTGACTGAATAAGCAGTACCAGAGGGTGTAACCACCTTTACAGGTGGGATTAAGTCCACATTTTGCCCCCCTATGCCCGCCGGGACCAGCATAGACATCTTTCACCATCAGGTGAAGAAGGATGTACGTGCTGTTATGTACCCTAGAGCACAGGATAATGTCAGTAGTGAGGGGCGACAAGCTCTAAACTGGCTTTGTGCACAGGATGATATTATAGTAAAACCGGCGGACAAGGGGGGTAATGTGGTACTTATGTCGAGGGAGTATTACATCAATGAAGCCCTCAGGCAACTAAGGGATGTTGACACTTATGAAGTGATACGGGGGGACCCCACTTTAGACATCAGGCGTCAGCTTGAGTACTTTGTCCACAGTTATGTGGCAAGAGGTTTCCTGGGTGACAACATGGTGGACAAACTTGTACCCACATTCCCCTCTAGACACTACTGGTATTTCCTTCCCAAGATCCATAAGTCGCTGAGCCAACCCCCGGGACGTCCCATTGTCTCGGGGATTGGCTCGGTGACTGAGCCTTTATCAAAATATATCGATTGGCTCCTCAGACCGTTACTTCCCAGCGCTCCTGCCTATCTCAGGGACACCAACGATTTCCTGTTGTCCTTGGGTGAAGTACATTGGCAAGAGGATTACCAGCTGGTATCCCTGGATGTGGAGAGCCTCTACACCCGCATCCCTGACGATGCGGGTTTGGAGGCGATCCGGGTCATCTGACGGAATGTGAGGAGGAGTGACCTCTTCTGTGATTTCGTCTGTGGGGCTTTGAACTTCATACTTGCGAACAATGTTTTCAGGTTTGACAGTGAGTGGTTCAGACAAAAGCTGGGGACGGCAATGGGTACCCCCATTTCATGTACATTTGCCAACATGTATCTTGCGAGACTGGAAGACAGATTTGTGTTTTCCGTGTCAAACCCGTTTTTACAGTATTTGAAAGTTTTCTTACGTTTTGTTGATGATGTCTTCATTGTCTGGTCTGGAACAAAGGAACAGTGTGAAGAGTTTGTCCGGTACTTGAATATGAATGATATGGGGATGAGATTTACCCTTAATTTGGGGGGGGGCACGGTTGGAATTCCTGGATGTGGCTGTTGTGGCGAGGGGGCGACGGGTTGATCACGGAGGGCTTCTGTAAGCCCACGGCGACCAACTCCTTGCTCCGCCACGACAGCTTCCATCCCGGGAGTGTCAAGAGATCGTTGCCATACGGACAATTTATTACATTACGCAGGATCAACAGTGAGTTGAAGGGGTATCGACGACAGGCGTCAGAGTTAAAACACCGGTTGGTAGCAAGAGGGTACCCAGAGAATGAGGTCAGCAGAGATATGGAAAGGGTTGAGAAGACATTCTCTCAAAGGGATTTACTGCAAAAGAATAGGAAACCCAGAAAAGTAGTGGAGATGCCTAGGTCGGGACAGGGCGATACAAGTATAGGTAGATTTGCCTTCTCTTTTAAGTTTTTAACCCACTGACTGATCAGATTCTTTCCGCTATTTTTAGGAACTGGGACATACTAAAAATAGATAGCACCCTAAGTGAGGTAACTGAGCAAAGACCACTAGTCTCCTTTAGAAGTAGTCGTACATTGAGAGATAAACTTGTAAGGAGTAGGTTGACTCCTTTGCGTTCTAGTCAGTGGTTGACAATTAGTAGAGCAGAAGGGAACTTTAGATGTGGGAATTGTTCCCAATGTAAATACAATTCGTGCAAAAAATTCATTGATTTTGCAGGGGTACACCACAGGGTACGGAGCTTTATTAATTGCAGAAGCACATTTGTGGTTTATCTCTTAAGCTGCAAATGTGGCCGATTTTATATCCGCAAAACAATCAGATGCTTATATGAGCGCATAAGAGAACATGTTAACTCCATAACCTCTGGTTAAAAGGTTGCCCCAGGGTGATAGAGCATTTTAGAAAGGCACATGGAGGGGATGTTAGTTATTTGTTTTTTTCAGGATTAGAGGTGGTACAATCACTGCCGCAGGGGGGTGATAGACACCGGCTCCTCTTACAACAGGAAGCGAGGTGGATCCTCCGTACCCAAGCGGCGGATGAATTGGGCCTCAATGATAGAATTGACCTAAGTATGTTTCTTTAAAAGTGTTTCTGCAATGCCGCTTTTACATTTGCTGATGTTTTCTGTTTACCTTGTCTTTTTGGATCTTCTTGGGAAGCATCTGGCAGTGTCACTGGTCACCCAGGTAACGCATCGACTCCACGGCTTAAGAAAGCGGAGCGCACCTGTGCTCTGACGCAGTAGCCTGACAAAGCTCGTCAAGCGCGAAACGGCCGTCGCTACCTCACCTGTGTGAAGCTCTTGGCGTCCTGCCCGATGCCGCCCACTGCTATTTCTTGAATAAAGCAACTATCAAGTCCTTACACTGGTGAGTGCCGCCCTTCTTCATTCCTCTACATGGTTGTATCTACATCATCTTATCCTATTTAGGGCTGAGCACCACCGACAGTGTTTTGTTATTAGGAGACTGAGCTGTGGCCGATTCCCACATACCGGGACTTAGCGGAGGACTGTGAGTGCCGCTTCATGTCTTATTGCTGAAGATCTGTCCCCATTGACTTGCATTGTGGGTTATGACGGATCCGTCTTGCTCCGGATCCCATGACGGAAAGAAAAGTGCAGCATGTTGCGGTTTGCTCTCCGGTATGAGACCGCAACCAAACAGAACGCAATGCATTTTGGAGCATTTGGTTCTATTCAGTTACATTTTGTCCCAATTGACAATGAATGGGGACCCTATCACGGATCTCAATACCGGAAAATAGAAACGCTAGTGTGAAAGTAGCCTTAAATGTAGGCTGTGACAGAAGCTTAAAGAGTAACTAACTAAACTGCTATTGCATGCAGTGATCTCCTCCACAGCATGAAGAGAAGAGAAGAGATCGCTATGCTATCGCTCGTCCCCATGCAGTATAGTGGTTTGCCAGCGGCAGATCTTGATTAGGCACTACAATCTGCCGTCTGCAAATGATAATTTTTTAACATGTCAAAAGATTTGGATTGCCCGATGATCGAGCAAACTTGGTTCATCGGGTAATCGACGGCTGCATTACACTACAAGATGATCGTCAACGAGCGTTCATGCAAGCCCTAGTTAGCAGTTATCTGCCGAAAAATCGCGCAGTCTACTATAGGCTTTAGTCTACATTCACATGACAGTGAAAACAAACGGATGAACATTTTCTGTCAATTCATTACATTTTCTGTCTGTCTATTTTGTATCTAAAAAAAAAAAATTCAGTTTTTTTACCGACCATTAAAAACAGCTGAATTTCATTGTTGTTGTTTTTATTACCCCTGCAGTGCCGTCAATAGATAGATATTATACCCCACAGTGCCCTCAGTATATATAATACCCCTCAGTAGTGCTCTCAGTATAAATAATTCACACCATATAAGCCCCCCATCTATAATGGCCCCCTGTATATAAAATGCCTCCATATATATTATGTCCCCAGACCATACATCCTCCCCTCAAATAGTGCCAGTAAAGAAGTACTCACCTCACCGCAGGCAGTCCTCGGAACACTCACTCCGCACTGGAGGCAGAAGGACCTGATGTTCTGCTGCCTCCAGTGCTGAATGAGTATTCCCGTGACTGCCAGTGGCAAGGTGAATATGATTTTTTTTTTTCACACCCTCGCCATTTCAATGGGGTCTGTCTGGCCATCAAAACCAGACAGACATTTTTTTAATGGCCGTTAGGACATTTTTCGATGGCCGCTTTTCACCAGCCATGTTAATTGCCACCTTAGACTGCAATTGTTAAAGGGGTTTTCCTAGATTTAAATACTGATCGTGGGGGTCTGACACTCGAGACCCCCGCCGATCAGCTTTTCGAGAAGACGGCAGCACTTGCAGCAGCACCAGCCTCTCCAGCCTCTCCTAGGCCGTGTAACGACACGTTTATCGCTCACAGGACCTAGGCACAGCTCAGCCCCATAGAAGTGATACCAAGCACAGCCAGTATACAATGTATGGCGCTGTGTTTGGTTAGCTGCGAGAAGGCAGCGGCGCTCACAGAAGCGCCGATGACTTGTCAAACAGCTGATCAGTGGGGGTCCCAGGTTTCAAAACCCCACTAATCAGATACTGATGACCTATTCTGAGGACAGGTTATCAGTATTAAAATCTTGGAAAACCATTTTAAGAAATTGTCCGGCATAAGTCATTTGAATGCACCCTTAGAATATTCACATAAATCAGTTAAATATGACTAGGGGACTCATAGGTAGGTACTAGTGCTTGATAGGGCCACAGACACCAACTCTATTTAAAGGGGTTTTCCACCCTCTAAAACCCACATTCAAGTGGCACAAGATATAACAAAAATTGTAATGTACAACAGAGAGTAGTGACATTTCCAGGAGTCTCCCAACATAGGAGATATTTTCCAGAACAGGCAAGTCTGCCACAAAAGGCTTCGGCGCATTTCTGTATTGACTTCAGTGGCAACTGTATAAATATGACATGTAGTGAGCTAATGGTGGATGGAGGCAGCAACATTTTATCATTAAAAGGGGTTGTTTCATCGCAGACAACTTCTTTCAAAAACCAGCCACTGAGGCGATCAACCTAGGGCATCCCTGGCTGGGGGTATTTGCAGTATTACATGGCGACCATTCAGATGAATGGCTGTCCTTGTAATAGAAGGATGGCTAGAGTCCTCCACCACAGGAGGACTCCACCGCCGCTCTTAGAGATTAGCTCTCTGTAATGGCTATTAGAGGGGAGTCCCATGCAGAGGGACCCGGCTCTGTGAGGTCAGACTGCAGTCACAGCGCCACGCATAGCTCATGGGAAATAATGACTTTTGCTACTGGAAATTCTTAGGAAACAAAACACATAGGTCCAGATTTACTAATGGCTCTGGGCCCTGAATCTGTCGTCTAAAAATTGGTGCAAACTAAAGCAATTTTGGTGTAATTTGGTGAAACTAACGTTGTTATACTTTTTTCTATCTCGACCAAAAAAGGGGTGAGGCTTAGCAAGGTGTGACCTATGACGTGCGGGTTAGCGCCACAATTCTGCACCAGATTTACTATCCAGCCTGAGCCCCATGATAAATCTGGTGCCGGTCTAGACATCTTCCGGATTGGTGCATCTGGACCACAGCTCAGAAAATGTCACAAAATTGCACACCAGGATTTTGGTCTTGTTACGATGGTCTGTAATATATAGTATTAGCCCTATATATCTGTCTCTTCAAATATGGCATAAGCATGAAGGAAATGTCATTGTGGGTGACATTTCCAACTGTCACCAACAGTTCTTTAAGTGATGTAGTTTTTGAATGCACAGGCTGGCATACTTTATGGGGTCACTCTGTGCCTGGGACACATTTTATGGGTGTACTCTCTACCTGGTGCGCTGTCTGGCTGGCACTGTTTTACAGGTGCACTCATCTACAGGCACTGTTTCGGTATGGTACTGTTTATGGGGGCACCAGAGCTCTGTAATTGTGGACACCCAGGCTGTCATCCATGATGTGGGGTTATGGGCACCAGATCTATAATCTACCTGAAACCTAAAGGCAAAAGTTAGAAACTATGGTTAAATCGATTCAAGTAATGACAATAAAGATACCAGTCACATTATTAGTAAATGTCCCAGTTATGATTTTAGTAAATACCTGGAACGTACACTGGGCAGGGTATACGTATTCTAGTGCAGACGAGCAGTTATCCATAACAACCAATCAGATTCCAGCTTTTTGGAGAGCAGGTTAGAAATTGAAAGAAGTGATTTGATTGGTTGCAACAGGTGACATCTCTGCACCAAAGGGCCTCAGTTATCAAAACTGACTACAAAAAAGAATTGCCTTGTAACCTGTAATAACTAACGAAAACCGACTGCTACAATAAATACAAGAGTAGTCCAGAGGAGGGCAGTGTGGAGCACTGGCTGTGGAGATAAGGATCTGTTCACTTTTCGGTTATGAGAGTGAGGTGTGAGCAGAACCTAAAAGGGACACGTTACGTAGGCTACGTTCATGTAGAGGCTGAGGCGTTCCTTGACGATTTTAGACCTCGGTGTCAAGATTTAACCAGCATCCGTCATTTAAAGTGATTTTATGACAGGGACCTGCACATTTTTTCAGAAACCATTTTGAAATATATAAAAAAGATGGAAACATTGATGACAGTAAAATGTTCTCCCTGCTTGGTTCTGTCAACAGGGTGACATTGTGCCCCAGTGACGATGTGCCTAGGTGCTAAGCTGGTGTCTCGAAATGTAAAAACAGTGGGAGTCTTAAAATATCCCTTTAGTTGGCCATAACCTAATTTATAACTGTTTTATGCTGATTATACTGTTTTATACTCATAAACCCCATTTGAACCAGATTAAGGCAGAAAACATTCTTTCACTATTTTAGCGGGAAAGGGGCTCAGTTTGCCATAAAGTGGAAAAACTTCTTTCCAGACCCCTGCTTTTAAATGGACAGATCCCGGGATCAACATTCTATATTAATGCCAGGGCCACATGCCAACCCCCAGGAGGAGGAGCGGTGGGCTGCAGAGAGGATGGGAGTTGTGGCTGAGGCAGTGAGGGTGGTCATAGTCCTCACGGTGGCTGATCCTACTCCAATTCTCCCTTAGGTCGTGTGGGCAATGAATGGAGGGACGCAACCCTTTTTCCCCTAAGGGCACACCCTGAACTTGTGGGATCTTCCACATGGTGTTGGCTTGGGTGCTCTTGATGTCGGGAAGAATGAGGTGCAAGGCAGGAGAACACAAGGTGGATGATAATGATTAGGTATTGAGACCACAAAGCAGGCCGGTGTGATTATGGCAAAATAAAGGCTCTCCTTTACCGAATAGATGATAGGAGTCACAGTACAAATACGTGCAGCAGGCACAGTTCTGAAGGACTTCACAGAGTAGATTTTTCCTAAAAGGATGTATATAGAAGGTGGCAATGATGGTAGTCAACCTCCCTGAGTCTCTCTATCTGTAGAAAAACTTTCAAGACTGTGAGCTACAGTCCTACTTCGGATGGTCAGCTCATCTCAGAAGTGTGGAAGGCGCCAGAAGCAATAAACCAAGACCGCAGGCAGTAATGACCAAAACACCTACAATTGTTCAGGATCTACAGGCCCAGATGCAACCTCTGTGGGCAAATGTGCCGCAGGATGGCATACATAATCTGTATGCCTCCGTGCCCAACCGGGTCTCATCTTGTATCCATGCTAGAGGAGGCCTAACTGGGTCCTAGAGCCTCCTTTCAATTGTACAGTTTTCCCCAATAAACTTATCCTTTTGCTCTAATATTTTAATCACTTAGATATATCATCATTATATTACCTGCATGTTATAATTTAATCTATTATCAACAATTGAACCCAAAGCCTTCTTCATTTACACTCACCCAATAATGATCCATTCAGGGTATAAATAAGGTGTATTTCTGTCCTAAAATTTAGATAATCTTTACTTATTAACATCGAGCCTCATCTGCAAGTTTGCTGCCCATTTGGCCACATGGACATTCTGTATCAAAAAGCCTACAGAAAAAGTGACATGAAGTCTAGCTTAATATGTGTTAGAAGTAAGTGCTGCTTAGATGCTTGCACCATGGTGCCTCCTCAACCTTTATAAAGTACTGATGTCCTGTTATTGTGGAATTGGGGTCTATGGGGCCCTAAGGCTGGGGCTACATGAAAATCAGACAAATTTCATTTAATGATAGTCAAGGGTGTCACATTGAGACATGCGACATGCCACTATAATCACAGAAAACCCCCAAATTTAGAATTTTTGGCCGCAGGGTGCAAATCACAGGAGACTTTGCTATCATAGACCACAATGCCAGTCACATGCAACTGCAACCCACCTGTGACTTTTCTGCAATTTGTTTGTGTTTTTACAGGCAATTTGTGATGTAACACATGTCGCTGTGGAGCTCCAGCCTTAGGCCCCCTGCAAACGAACGTGTGCGCCCCGTGGTCGTGCTGCAGCCCGCAAAATGCGGGGTGCAATGCACGAACACCATCCGTGGGGCAGCCGCAGCGGATCGTGGACCCATTAACTTTAATGGGTCCGCAATCCGGCTGTTCCGCAAAAAGATAGGACACGTTCTATCTTTTTGCGGAACAGAAGTACGGGACGAAGCCCCACGGAAGCACTCCGTAGTGCTCCCGTAGGGTTTCGTTCTATGCTTCCGTTCCGCATCTTCCGATTTGCGGACCCAGTGAAGTGAATGGGTCCGCATCCGTGATGCGGAATGCACACGGAACGGTGCCCGTGTATTGCGGATCCGCTAATGCTGTCCGCAATACGGCAACGGGAAGCACACGTTCATGTGCAGGAGGCCTTAGGGACCCTGGTGTGATCAATTTCTTGCTTATATCTTCTGACAGTCAATATTGCCACCCGTTTTGTTAGTTTATTCTTTATTTGTATATAGAGACACAACCAGAATTGGTAAATGATAACCGGAACCTCTATGAACAGACAACCGGTTTCAGAGTTCAAAGACTCCTTTCTCAAGTCTCAGACGCTAAATAGAAGTCCTGCACAGAGTAGATGTTGCCTGCTCAACTGGTGCATGGACAGAAAGAAACTGCTCTAATGAAACAAGCTGAACGTCAATTACTACACAGACACTTCTAGGCCAGAGGATATCCCAAAATAATTCTGCACACAGCGTATACCAGGGCCGTAAAGTGTTATTGACAGCAAATACAGAGCCAAAAAGTAGTGAGATGCGTTGGAACCTATGATATGCAACATAAAACAGTTTGGAAAATTTTGAAACTGAAATTGGCATATTTTCACAACAGGACTTGAAACAGGACCAATAATCACAAACAGTGATGGTCAGTTCGTGGTGTTCGCCAGCGAAGACATGCAGGCTGCCATCTTTAGTAAAGTTTGGCAATTGAGGTAGGATCCTATGACGTTTGGTTTTACCTGTATGTGGCTATGCACTAGTTCTTCTCTGAGGTTTTTTCTCTCCTGTTTGTGATCAGTGATGGTTAGTTCGCAGTGTTCGCCAGCGAACACATGCGGGCTGCCATTTTTAGTAAGGTAGACTCACCCATCCGGCGATGCACAGGTAAGCCCTTACTTGTGCCTGTGCCGGGATCCGGTCTGAAATCAAATGCGGTCACCGGGGGCAGGCAGTTTCGAGAACAGCCCGATGAAGGCCCCCGGCGGCTGTTCTCCAAACTGCCTGCTCCCGGTGACTGCATTTGATTTCAGACCGGCTCCTGGCACAGGCACAGTAAAGGGCTTACCTGTGCATCGCCGGATGAGTCTACCTCACTAAAAATGGCAGCCCGCATGTGTTCGCTGGCAAACACTGCGAACTGACCATCACTGATCACAAACAGGAGAGGGAAAACCTCAGAGAAGAACTAGTGCATAGCCACATACAGGTAAAACCAAACGTCATAGGATCCTACCCAATTGCCAAACCTTACTAAAGATGGCAGCCCGCATGTGTTCGCTGGCGAACACCGCGAACTGACCATCACTGATCACAAACAGGAGAGGGAAAACCTCAGAGAAGAACTAGTGCATAGCCACATACAGGTAAAACCAAACGTCATAGGATCCCACCCAATTGCCAAACCTCAGGTATAATGCACATTGCTAAATACACATGCCCGAAACTGTCTGTTTGAAAAACCGTGCAAGAATTCAGACAAAGAATCTCTTAGGCCCCTTTCACACGGGCGAGTATTCCGCGCGGATGCGATGCGTGAGTTGAACGCATTGCACCCGCACTGAATACCGACCCATTCATTTCTATGGGGCTGTTCACATGAGCAGTGATTTTCACGCATCACTTGTGCGTTGCGTGAAAATCGCAGCATGCTCTATATTCTGGGTTTTTCACGCAACGCAGGCCCCATAGAAGTGAATGGGGTTGCGTGAAAATCGCAAGCATCCGCAAGCAAGTGCGGATGCGGTGCGATTTTCACGCATGGTTGCTAGGAGAGCATCGGGATGGAGACCCGATCATTATTATTTTCCCTTATAACATGGTTATAAGGGAAAATAATAGCATTCTGAATACAGAATGCATAGTAAAATAGCGCTGGAGGGGTTAAAAAATAAATAAATTATAATTTAACTCACCTTAATCCACTTGATCGTGCTGCCCGGCATCTCCTTCTGTCTTCATCTTATCTGTGTGGAGCAACAGGACCTGTGGTGACGTCACTCCGGTCATCACATGATCCATCACCATGGTAAAAGATCATGTGATGGATCATGTGATGACCAAAGTGACGTCACCACAGGTCCTGTTGCTGCACAGCTAAGATGAAGACAGAAGAGATGCCGGCTTTGCGATCAAGTGGATTAAGGGGAGTTAAATTATTTTATTTTATTTTTTTAACCCCTCCAGCGCTAGTTTACTATGCATTCTGTATTCAGAATGCTATTGTTTTCCCTTATAACCATGTTATAAGGGAAAATAATACAATCTACAGAACACCGATCCCAAGCCCGAACTTCTGTGAAGAAGTTCGGGTTTGGGTACCAAACATGCGCGATTTTTCTCACACGAGTGCAAGACGCATTACAATGTTTTGCACTCGCGCGGAAAAATCGCGCATTTTCCCGCAACGCACCACCCTCTTATCCGGGCCAAAAATATGACGCCCGTGTGAAAGAGGCCTAAATGTTTAAGCAGCATAAATACAAATAGAGATGCAACAATCACAATACATAGCAGACACTTTCATGGAGGGAATCTCAATTGCATTTTGCGGAATTTGGCAAATAAAACGATGCCCACTGCAAAGGAATCTAGAAAAAAATTCTGTTTGAAGAAGAGACAATGTGGATATATTGACTACAAAGTCTCAGTCCAAGAGGCGTAAATGAAGGTTTTACATTTACACTATATGTAAATAACGCCATGGACTATGAGGAATCGATTGTCATGTCATAGGGGGAAACAATGATTTTAATGTGAAAGAACTTTCATATAACTAAGAAAATAAGTAATTATTATACTTCCCATCTTAAAAGGAAAGTAAGGTCGTCTCCAATCTGTAAAACAAATAACAAGTAGATATGTGGTACAGGATTATGAAAGATGTAGACTTAATAACTAAGCATAAGTATGATTATGATCCCCTGATAGAACAGGAAAGAATAATAATCATAATCAGGTATATTGTACAAACGTTTTCTAGTGTAAATAATAAATATCCTAGGCCACCTAGGTCCCACCATACCAATTTTTTTTTATGACTACTCCTGCAGTGGAGGGGAGGAGGTTGGGAGTGATAGTTGTGGCCCTGAGGGTAAAAATAGTACTCACAATGGCAGTCTCTCCCTCTGTGCACTGATTAGAGGGGGCACCCTTTCTTCCCTCAGGGCACACCCTGGTGTTGGGGCTCCTGCCTGATGGTAGTTTGGATGCCCTTGATATTAGGTGTTGGTCTGAATACAAGGCAGGAGGGCAAATGCAATGGTTGCATATGACTTTTTGATCGCTTGCTATTACACTTTTTGTGATGTAAGGTGACAAAAAAATGGTTTATTTAGCACAGTTTTTATTTTTTACGTTGTTCATCTGAGGGGTTAGGTTATGTGATATTTTTATAGAGCCGTTCAATACTGACGCGGCGATACCTAATATGTATACTTTTTTTCAATTTATGTAAGTTTTACACATTAACAGCTTTTTTAAAACAAAAAAAATGATGTTTTAGTGTCTCCATATTCTGAGCCATAGTTTTTTTTATTTTTTTGGCGATTGTCTCTGGTAGGGGCTCATTTTTTGCGGGATGAGGTGACGGTTAGATTGGTACTATTTTGGTGGGCGTACGACTTTTTTAATCGCTTGCTGTTGTACTTTTTGTGATGTAAGGTGTTCATCTGAGGGGTTAGGTCATGTGATATGTTTATAGAGTCGGTCAATACGGACGTGGCGATACCTAATATGTCAACTTTTTTTCCCCGCCCCCCCTATTTTTAACCAATTTTTTTTAACTTTATTTGGGGGAAAATGACATTTTTGTTTATTTTTACTTGAAACTTACATTTTTGGGGAGGAAAACTTTATTTTTTCTACTTTTTTTTGTCCCACTTTGGGACTTCAACTTTTGGGGGTCTTATCCTTTACAATGCATTCCAATACTTCTGTATTGGAATGCATTGGCTGTATGAGTAATACTGTGTGTATTACTCATACAGCTTCCGGCCTGTGAGATCCAGGGGGCTGGATCTCACATGCTCGTCACCGGAAGGCAGCGCGATGCCTTCCTTAGGGATCGCGCTGCCTTCCATGCCATCTGGTCCCCCCTACAGCCCCCCACGGGGACCCGATGGCACCGGCGCCCGCAACATAAAAAGCTGCAAACCACAGGTCTGAATTGACCTGAATCGGCGGTGATCGGAAATACACATGACGTACCGGTATGTCATGTGTCCTGAAGAGGTTAATAGTTACAACAGTTTCACTCTGGGCAGTCTCAAAATTTCTGCTGGTGACAACTGTTTTACCCGCTCCTTATTAACGCTTTTCCTGGCATTCCCTAGGAAGTGTTACATTCGGTTGCCCTTGCATAACACTCCCCTCTGCTTTGAATGCCTGTAAAGGGGGGCTATTAATCACAATATTTATGCAAATATTGATAATTAATATTCATAAATGGGAGGAGCCATCTAGTGATAACTCCACCTATTTATGCCTTTATATAACAACAATACTTTCGCTATGCTCTACACTGATCGCTATGCTAGCTGCATGCGCCTTACTAACTCGCTACCGCTAACAAGTACACGCTACACAAAAGGGTACAAATATAACGGTATTTATTACACCACGCAATACACTAACAATACACTACGCACGCAGTACACTACGCACGCAGTACACTACAATACAGCACTAAATATACAATCCTAAACTACACTACACATTCCTAATTCCACCCATAAACTAACTACACAGTTCACACATACAAGTATATGAACCCACCCCACCTGACTATTCACTGTCCCTACGGGGTATGACAAAGGGTTAAAAGGATTTGTTTGCAGAGCAGAGGCATGCTCTACAGAGGATTTGTTTGCAGAGCAGAAGCATGCTCTACAGGACCAGGGTAACCAGCAGGGGTTAATCAGGGCCACCAGGGTAAAGGGGTTAATGCAGGCCGAACAGGGCACGGACATCAGGGGTACAAAGTGTCCGGGGGGGGGGACCAGGGGAGAGATATCAGGGGTCATGCTTGGCAGGGAAAGGGTTAATCAGGGGAGAGCAGGCACACAGGGAACCAGGGGATGAGCAGGATAACCAGGGGTGAGGGTACCAGGGGTTATGGGGAGGAGTGGGGGTTCGTTGGTGGGATAGTGGGGGGTTGGGTACGTTGGTGGGATAGTGGGGGGGTTATAAGGAGGTGATACTTAAGGTTTTGTTGCTCGTTCGTCCAGGGGTCTGCTCGTTCGTCCAGGGAAGGGGGGGGTCCGGTCGGGCGCTCTGCTCTGAGCGCAGGAAAGGCTGCAGGGGTCGGGTCCGGTGGAGCGCAGGATGCGCTGCCCTTTCAGGTGGTGGGGGGGGGGGGTCCCGATCCTGAGCGCCGATGCACTCTCCAGGTGGGGGCCCCGATCCTAACTGCGGCCTTGAGCGCCGATCGCGCTCTCCTAGATGAAGGGGGGGGGGTCCGGTCAGCTGCCACGTGGGAGGCCCTGACTCCCGGAGCGCAGGACGCGCTCCTCTTCCAGGTGGGGGCCCAGATGAAGACTACTTGAGTGCCGGGGCCGCCGGGTATTTATTCCCCAGCGGCCCGCACTCCCGCGCCACCAGGGGGCGCGCGCGCACCCCCATCATCCACGTGGGCCGGCGCAGTGATATGACGTCACTGCGCCGGCCAGCACATCGGGGACGCGCTGCAGACAGGCGGGAGAAGCCTTTGATCTCCCGCCTGCTGCACCTAGCATTCCGGACAGTGCGATAGTAATCGCACTGTCGGAATGCACATAATAGAAGGAGGAGAGGCTTCTCCCCTTCTTCTATCATGTGTAATTATCTCCAGAGGCGCTGGGGATAATTACAACAAAGGGCTCAGATTCAGTTGAATCTGAGCTCTTTGTATCCATCAGGATGACCGGACCCTTGTACGGTCATTCTGATGCAATTAGCCAGATTGCATCGGTGCGAATGCTTGGGGCACATTCACACCGATGCACCTGGTTTCAGTTGTAGGAGGGGGGGGGATATATATAATATACATGTGTATTGATGCTTGGGGCACATCCATACACATGTATACATTAATCATACATTCTAAGGGGGATTATATAAGGGGCCACATTCATATATATAAGGGGGCACAGATAATAAGGGGCACATCACAAGCCCCTACATTATCAGGGGGCACAAGCCCCTACATTATCAGGGGGCACAAGCCCCTACATTATCAGGGGGCACAAGCCCCTACATTATCAGGGGGCACAAGCCCCTACATTATCAGGGGGACGGCTCCCAGGGGACACATATTTCCCACAGGGGCCAGCATGAGCCCCTGGGGATCACCATGGGCAGACGTGCGCAGATGCTGGGCACATCTGCGCACATCGTCCCATGATGCTATGTCTAATGTATGCACATATATACCATACATGCCCGCACGTGTTTGCAGGCATGCATGGATATATATGCATACGTCTCAACCGTTCCTCAACAATCTCCCTGTTGTCGGAATATAATACGACAATATAATGGGGGAACGGGTTGAGATATATTTGCCCCCCTTCAACCCCATCTTTGGTGGAAGTTCAGGAAGAACTGTAGTGCACACTGATCTTTAGGTACTTAGACATCCCCAATCCCTCTTCCTCCGACCTGCCCTTCACCGTAACCTACTCCTCCGTCCACAGGATACACCGTCTTCTTCTTGAAATCTTTAGGATACCACACACCCACAGTCTCTCGGTTATTCTGCCAATCTTCAGGTATCTTCGCCCCCCCCAACTCTGGAGTGGGTTCACCCTTACAGTCTTTAACTGCCCTTTCTATAACAGTCTCTTGGTGTCGGCCACCCCCACTTTGGAGTGACCACACCCCCACAGTCTCTCGGTAATTCTGCCGATCTTCAGGTATCTTCGTCCCCCCCCCAATTCTGGAGCGGGTTCACCCTTACAGTCTTTACCTTTCTATAACAGTCTCTTGGTGTCGGCCACCCCCACTTTGGAGTGACCACACCCCCACAGTCTCTCGGTAATTCTGCCGATCTTCAGGTATCTTCGCCCCCCCCCCCCCAATTCTGGAGCGGGTTCACCCTTACAGTCTTTGTCCCAACTTTCTTCTATCCAACGTCTGTTTCCTTGATGGGTGCGGTTCTCCCGTGGACAGATTAATAGGTCTTTACAAGGCAGGTCAGACTCTTAAGCGGTGATGTCATAGTACCTAAATTCTACTGCGGAGAACACCTCCGCCACACTACACCTCCAGCCCTTCCCTTAAGAACCTCCCCGTTCCAGGGTTCAAGGTGGCAAATGAATGATGCCTGTCCCTATCGTGACCTAACCTTATCCCCATTCACACAAAATACATGTCACATCCCTCCCAACACCACCAAAATCATAATATGTACGTGTACCCATAGAGACTCATGCAACCTGGCATCTCTCTACACCTCCAAAGACACAGGTAGGTCGCAAACCCCTGTGTCAATGGGAAACGACTATAGGATGCAAATGTGTACAGCCAAATTATAACGCACCGCAGTGTGTTGGGCGAGTTTCCTTGGGTGTGGGCTGTCACACATTTGCACCTAGAGTGTCCATGGGTACACCATCGAACAACAAACACAATCAATAAATACAATACAATGTGCTATGGGGTTTCGGGGTAGTACAAGTTATACGTCCCGAACCCTCATAGGAAACAAAGTGTGTCCATACAATATTTGGCTACAGGAACAATGTTTATGTCCTGAGCCTCCTCCTTTGGTTAGTTCGGTAAAGTTCTGTCTGGTTCTGGTGTATTTGGTCAATAAGTCCCTTGACCCTCCGATATTACGATGACCAGAACCAGAAGAAGTTTCACTGGGTGAAACAATTGAATAAGTTCTTCCACCCGAACATCTCCCAAGTCTTCCTCCAGAGCCTTAAATAATGCTCCCGCTGGATTGTGGCACAGTCTTCATTGCTATAACACCTCTAGGTAGAGGTCGCTTCGTTGCCAAAATCCAGTGGGATCCTCTGGAGCTTCACAACAGTGTCAGGGGGAATAGCTGGCCTCTTCTGTGGCATCTCCTAGGTTTTTCTTCCGCTCCATATAAAATCACACCTATGGCAGAAGAAAACACCAGGCGCTCCCAGGGGAATTTCTCCCCTAACAGTGCAATTAAATGTGAAAATTCCCAGCACCAATACCTTTGACCCATGGGTAGAGAAAGGTATTGGGCTGCCCTTTATCTCACAGGACCCCTCGTTATCCCAACACTGGTGTCTGAACACCCTACCTTCAGAGGAGCGTGTCCTCTGTTGCACATCCCTCTGCACCAACAGATAAGGATGGCCACCCTACTAGGTTAGGATAACTGGAGTTCTGTGGACAAAGCACCATCTTGTTATTGATGGCACCACATCCCTGTCCACTCGTGTGCACCCAGGCTGATTTCCCCCTGTGATCCCGCCTTGTGGAGGCCCGCAGAACCAATGGCATAGTCATGCCCCGGCTCCCCAGGACCCCACAACACAAGAACACAGTCCACACTCTGCTGCCAAACACTCTGCGTCCAATCCCTATCAGAGCTGTGCTGCCTGCTCGGACTAGAATCAAGTGCGCAGCACAACATTACACCAATGTTGTCTGTCCGCCCCAGTCCCCAGTGTAACACAGCTCTACCGAAAACCTTGAGCACAACAGCGCCATCTGTATCGATCTGAGATAACCAGGGGTGAGGGTACCAGGGGTTATGGGGAGGAGTGGGGGTTCGTTGGTGGGATAGTGGGGGGTTGGGTACGTTGGTGGGATAGTGGGGGGGTTATAAGGGGGTGATACTTAAGGTTTTGTTGCTCGTTCGTCCAGGGGTCTGCTCGTTCGTCCGGGGGGGGGGGGTCCGGTCGGGCGCTCTGCTCTGAGCGCAGGAAAGGCTGCAGGGGTCGGGTCCGGTGGAGCGCAGGATGCGCTGCCCTTTCAGGTGGTGGGGGGGGGGGGAAGCCCGATCCTGAGCGCCGATGCACTCTCCAGGTGGGGGCCCCGATCCTAACTGCGGCCTTGAGCGCCGATCGCGCTCTCCTAGATGAAGGGGGGGGGGGTCCGGTCAGCTGCCACGTGGGAGGCCCTGACTCCCGGAGCGCAGGACGCGCTCCTCTTACAGGTGGGGGCCCAGATGAAGACTACTTGAGTGCCGGGGCCGCCGGGTATTTATCCCCCAGCGGCCCGCACTCCCGCACCCCCATCATCCACGTGGGCCGGCGCAGTGATATGACGTCACTGCGCCGGCCAGCACATCGGGGACGCGCTGCAGACAGGCGGGAGAAGCCTTTGATCTCCCGCCTGCTGCACCTAGCATTCCGGACAGTGCGATAGTAATCGCACTGTCGGAATGCACATAATAGAAGGAGGAGAGGCTTCTCCCCTTCTTCTATCATGTGTAATTATCTCCAGAGGCGCTGGGGATAATTACAACAAAGGGCTCAGATTCAGTTGAATCTGAGCTCTTTGTATCCATCAGGATGACCGGACCCTTGTACGGTCATTCTGATGCAATTAGCCAGATTGCATCGGTGCGAATGCTTGGGGCACATTCACACCGATGCACCTGGTTTCAGTTGTAGGAGGGGGGGGGGGATATATATAATATACATGTGTATTGATGCTTGGGGCACATCCATACACATGTATACATTAATCATACATTCTAAGGGGGATTATATAAGGGGCCACATTCATATATATAAGGGGGCACAGATAATAAGGGGCACATCACAAGCCCCTACATTATCAGGGGGCACAAGCCCCTACATTATCAGGGGGCACAAGCCCCTACATTATCAGGGGGCACAAGCCCCTACATTATCAGGGGGCACAAGCCCCTACATTATCAGGGGGACGGCTCCCAGGGGACACATATTTCCCACAGGGGCCAGCATGAGCCCCTGGGGATCACCATGGGCAGACGTGCGCAGATGCTGGGCACATCTGCGCACATCGTCCCATGATGCTATGTCTAATGTATGCACATATATACCATACATGCCCGCACGTGTTTGCAGGCATGCATGGATATATATGCATACGTCTCAACCGTTCCTCAACAATGCCACTCCTCCAACCTGTAACTGGATCCCCAGGAGCTGCACCAACTTGGTAGCATCACTTAACCCCATTTCCTAGCTATCTACCATGCAGTGTGGCTCGTCTTGTCTGAAGCCAGGTGCTGCAGTGCTTCTCCTGGAGAAAGCTATTGATCAGCATTAGGGTCCATTCACACATCCGCAATTCCATTCCGCATTTTGCAGAACGGAATTGCGGACCCATACATTTCTATGGGGCCGCAATAGTGGACAAGAATAGGCATATTCTCTTAGTGCCGGCATAGTGCGGTCCGCAAAATGCGGAACGCACATTGCCGCTGTCCGTGTTTTGCGGATCCGCAAAACACACACGGATGTGTGAATGGACCCTTAGGAACATGCTACACAGAGTGGTGATGTCATATGTATAACTCCTATGTTGACCAGGTGCGTAGCTGTAGGGGAAGTGGTAGCTTTGGGGCCCGAACTCAGAAGGGGCCCACCGAGGAAGAGGACTAAAAGATTTTATTGTCAGGGCCCCCTCACAGTATTATAATATGTATCATATATAGGGACAGTGTAGGAAGCGGACAGAGCAGCTGCCAGGCCTTGTTGAAGAGAGCGATCCTGACTAGCCACACGACTGGGGGTTGCATGAGAGGAGGGGGTTGTGACAGGGGGCCCTGTTTAAAAATTTGCTGTGGGGCCCAGTCATTTCTAGCTACATCAGTGATGTTGACCCTTGTCTAAGCCCAGCACTGCAGCCTGCAGTGGACACTATCAACTGAACCAAGAGGAAAGAAACTACTGGGATATCAGGAACTAGACAATATTCACTAGCTCACTATGGACCACACACATTGGTACCACTTGCTTGGCCAAAAAATGGAACATTTATTCACTGAATAGCAAAGAGCAGAATAGGATGTGTACCCAGTGGCAATACACTTTCAATAGCTGCTGGCCAAACAAGGAATTGCTAATGAACTCCCTATACACATGTATGCTCGGTTTGACTAAGCATGTATGCGTTTTGAAAGGGGGAAGAGGGAATAAGCCACTGCCAGACAGTGGCGGCTTATCTCCCTTTTTCGAAATTCATGTACAATCCTATTTTCCCCTATTATATGTAGAGATGGCCTTGCGGTTCGCCCGGTGGTCGTTTCGCGGTGAACTTTGCTCGTTCGCGATTCGCCGAATGGGCGAACATATGGCGATGTCCGCCGGCGCCATATTCTTTTACACTGTAAAGAACTTTGACCCATGACACATCCATCAGGTGGTACAGGACAGCCAATAGAGACATTTCAGCACATGGACACACCCCCTACCCCTACCTTATAAATAAACCTGATCTGGCCGCCATTTTACATTCAGTCTTTTGCCAGTGTAGGGAGAGGTTGCTTTGTGGAGCAGGGACAGGCTGTTAGGGACAACAAACGCTAATAGGGCCACAAAAGTCCTTTTAAGGACTGGTATAGGTGTGCTATCGTTAGGTGTGACATACTGAGGGGTGCGATATACTTATAATATAGTTATAGAAAGTACATTATAGTGCATTTGTACTGTACAGCAGTTGTGTGCGGTTCTGCTGCGATACTGCACAGCTAGACAGTGGGACAAACGCAATTTGAACAAATAATTTCTACTGGTGTGATATACCAGTCACCCCCCAAAAAAGTGAAAAAAAAATGTGGGCTACAGTAAAATTGTTATTCAGTGAAAGCATAATGTACCTCGAGCCACATAATCACAATTTCTTTTCTGTCAGGTGAATGCCTCATTTTTAAAGGGCTTCTGTCAGCCCACTAAACCGTTTTGTTTTTTTTTGTTTACTAATAATCCCTACACTGCGATCTCTTCATACATAAGTAAAATAATAATTTTGGTTCAGTAGAATTTGATAAAAAGCTATTTTTAAAATATGCAAATTACCTTGCTACCAGCAAGTAGGGCGGCTACTTGCTAGTGGCAGCCGCATCCTCCGACCCTAATGACGCCCCGTCCGCATTGTGATTGACAGGGCCAGGGAACGGAATCGTTCTCTGCTGGCCCTGCCTGTTAGCATTCAAAATCTCGCGCCTGCGCCGTACCTGAGAGGTGGCCGCTGGCTCGACCGCTCCATCCTCAATGCGCCTGCGTCTTCTCTTCCTTCTCTTCCGGGTGTATGCGATGATGTCATCGGCGCAGGCGCATTGAGGATGGAGCGGTCGAGCCAGCGGCCGCCTCTCAGTGCGCCTGCGCCGATTGAAGACAGGTACGGTGCAGGCGCGAGATTTCGAATTCTAACAGGGCCAGCAGAGAACGATTCCGTTCCCTGGCCCTGTCAATCACAATGCGGAGGGGGCGTCATTAGGATTGGAGGATGCGGCTGTTACCCGTGGCCTAAAATAAACATTTTCTAGGCTCCAACAGGGCACATTTCAGAGAATTTCCCTTTAAGACGCATTAAAATGTCTCCTGATTAAGATACATATTTTTTTGTGGGAATTTTTGTCATTGATCCCCCTCTGGTATGTCACTGTCCATGTTGTAGGACTATTTGTACACTACTACTAAGTATTTGGTGGCTGCAAATATGAGCTGAAGGTTTTTCAGGTTCGCCTGCCATTTAAGTGAATGGGGCTCGCCGCGAACTTGCGGTTTGCGAACATTTGATCGCGTTCGCGCGATCGCATTCGCGAACCGTCTCGGCCCATCACTAATTATATGCCAAAGGAACTTCAGCCAAACACACCAGATGATTGGTCAGTCCTGCCAAAGTTACTAAAAGTATGTATTCTCTACTGGGGTCACCAGGGGTTTGGCACGGTCACGGTCTTTTCCATTGGGGTACCATACACCACTCAACAGATAGGTTTAGTGTCTATTGTTAGATATCATATGAGTATATAACATGAATGTCTGCACAAACATAGTAAGTGAACATTACTAGATTCTGATTAGTAAGGGCTCCTATTCAATCCAAATGTCTATTTTCAAGAACGTTATGGAAATAGCTTTGTAAGTTCCTCGTGCTGTCTGTGAATGTCTTTTTCTCTTCTGGTCCTGAGGCGTCAAGGACATGAGACTTATAAGTTGTAAGCATTTTCACTGTTCTTTACAGGGGCTGAGTGGGCAATCAGAATAGAAGATGCTCAATCATGGGTTTGGATTACACAATATCTACATACAGTATGAAACAAGTCCAAAGAAAATTAAGGGGGCTCACCATATACTGCTTCCGTCTTCTCATTTTTTTCAGTTTGCATCATGTGAGGACCCGATGACCATGCATTTTGCCAGAGTGAATTTGAAGAAAAACATGACTAAGGCTAGGTTCACATCTGTGGTGGAGGTTCGGGCTGGAGCCACCGTAGCAGATTCCAGCAAAATGAAAAACTGCATGAGGCAGTATTTTGTCGGGCAAAATGTCAGCATCCATGTCCCAGACCTGGTGGACCCCACTGTAATCAATAGGATTTGCAGTGTCAGGCATATGCCAAATTTGCAGATTCCAGTTTCGCGTTCCTAGGCCGGAGCAGAAAACCGGAATTTCACCGCAGATGTGAACCTAGCCTAAGTCTTTCTGAATATTTCAATGAAAACATTGCAAGTTGATGCAAGATCCTTCTGAGGACCTAGTTTTTTAGGTGTCATTATGTAAATAAGATTATGTTAGTGCTGGTTGTTTAGGCTACCCACAGTATATTACTATTGTGCATATTGAAATAGCAATGGTATAATAATAATAATAAAATAATAATAATACTCACCAAGCCCCTTTCCCCAGATGAATGGAGCACATCATCCCTCGGCTTCTCCCAATCAGCAGGTGTGATGACATCACTGCATCCCGCCTGCCTGCTGGGGAGAGCACAGGCCGGTGAATGAAGGAGAAGGACTCAAATATAGTTGAAATCGGGATGTATTGCACCCATACCAGGACCATGGACAGTCGCCGAAATCTGGGACTGTTTCATGGGACCCAAGACAGTTGGGAGGTATGGTCTATATTCCTTACGAAGGGCTTGTTCACGCGACCGTGTGCAGCCCGTGCCCGTGCTGCGGTCCACAATGCACGTGCACCGACCGTGGGCCATCACTTGAATGGGTCCGCGATCTGTCCGTTCCGCAAAAAGATAGAGCAAGTTCTATCTTTTTGCGGTGCGGAGGCACGGAACGAAACCCCAGGAAGCACTCCGTAGTTTTCCACTCAGTGATTCCGTTCCGCATCTCTGGATTTGCGGACCCATTGAAGTGAATGGGTCCGCATCCGTGATGCGGAATGCACACGGAACGGTGCCCGTGTATTGCGGATCCGCAAATGCGGGCCGCAATACGTCAACGGGCAACACACATTCCTAAACCTATTTTGACACAAGACTACACTAACTAACAGCACATAAAGAGCTAATTTCCATGGTGGCAATAACAGAATGGGTACAAATTAGAGGCAACCTTTACTATATCAAATGTGCAGTAATCCCTCCTCACATATTTCTTATTTAGAATTTTTTTTGTTCATAAAACGCCCAATAAAACACCAGTCCAACTTTTAATGTTACATGCGTTTTTTGGGGCTTTTTTATTGTATTTTTATGACTTTCTTACAAAAAGCGTATAGATGGCGTAAGCTTGGACCGGCTGTCTAAACCTGTGCCAGATTTATCACATGGGCTCAGGCTGGGTGACAAATTTGATGCGTGAGTGGACATTTTTGTCTAACTTCATATTAACTATTGGTTGGCTTATTCTGAGACATAATTTTATGCCACAATTGTGCCCAAAATGTGGCATGGTAGATCACAGATCACACCCATTTCCTGTTAAGCCACACCCCTTTTATGGATTAGGTGTACTTTTTACCATAGTTTAATGCCATTTATGCCAAAAACCTTGCTGCACTCACATTACCAAATGTATCCACGGTGGTTCAGTACATTTTTATAATGTGGGTTTTTTTAAGCCATGAATTTTTACGCAGTGCACTATGTAACCCCCTCTGATGGTACTCCTGTTGATCTCTATTTAAAAAAAAAAAGCCAATGTAAAAAATTATGGAAAAGCCATAAAAGCCAGCAAAAACAGTAAAAACACAGTGCATTTGCAAGCGCACAAACATATCCTGAGGGTAGGTCATCAGTATCAAAATCTCGCAAAACCCCTTAAACACACAGGTATCTGGATGGGTTGTGATAGCTTTGACCCTAAGGAGGGTAGTAGTACCCACAGTGGCAATTCCCCCTCTCTGGCTCTCCCTGGGGCTGTGCAGTGACAGAAGGGTGCACCCTAGCCTTGGGGCTTGTGCCTGGTGGTGATTGGGGTGGCCTTGATGTTAAGAGTTTTGGCAGGGTGCAAAGCTGAAGTGTGGATTAAGTGGCCAGCGGATGATGGTGGAGTCAGAAACCAGGCCGGTAGATATAAATAAGTAAGCCTCTCTTTACTAAAGTGCCGGAAAGGAGTAGTAGTACATCCCACAGTATCAAGGCACAGTTTCAAGCAGATTATAGTGTAATTCCTCTCCAATAATAATGCATCGATAGCAGCATTGATAGAGGTTGTAGTTCTCCTTCTGTAGAACCTTAGGCTGGCAGTGAGTTTCTTAGTAGGTGTTCCTGTAATCCCCAGGCTGAAGGGTACAGAATTAAGATACGGTTGGCCAAACCGTCCCAGAGCCTGAAAGGGTGTGTTAGCAATTTTCCCTCTCACAGCAGCAAAGTCTCTTTCTGTCACAATACCTAGATGACTCCAATACATGGCCTCGCAGATTCTGAACCTTCTAATTTCTTCCCTTTTGTTCTCTCACTCTCTGGAGCACTTTGATGCAGCTATTGTTCTTTAGCCATATAAGTCTCAGCGGTGAAGATTCTCTGAGCTCAGGCTTAGCTCTGAGGACTAAGCGCATGTTGGTCCTCTCTCTTCCTCAGCTAGCACTCTCCACACTAAGAAGTGGGCAGGACCTGGTCCTTCTTCTGGTAAACTAAAGAGGTTGAGTCAAGGTGTTAACCCTGACTTATCCATACAATGCTGTTCAGTATCAGAACATTTTACTGTGACACTATTCTGGGGTGAACTGATGCAACAGCAGCTCAGGGCTAGCAAGTCCTTACAAGTCCTGGGGACGTTGTCCACAGAGGGAAGTCCAACCAGAGTCACCTAACTGCCTCTATGAGCCGCAGAGGGGCCGCCTCTGTACAGCAGGGACTGGGTGCACCATCATTTATTTTGTGATCTTTTATGAAATTACACGTGACAGCGTTAAACCTGTTTATTGTTCTTCAATGTTTACTTCTGTTATGTAAAAAAATGATCTAAAATACAGACTGATAAAATACAGACTGATAAAATACAGACTGTTCTTTTGACTTGGAGGTTTCCCCTCAGCGGGGATTCGCTGCCACACATGGAACCGTGCAGAGCCTGCGCTGGCCACACGCTGTGAACAAATACATCAAAGCCATTCTTTGGATTAACCTTTCCCGTTCAGCAGGAAATATCATTATGACTTTCTGAGCGTAAGGAAAGCACAAAACTCCCTTCCAAAGTTATTTTTTTGGTTCGGCAGCATCAAAGTTTTATTGTTTAATGAGAATAATAGACTAAACTATCAGCTCCGGGATTATTAGGTAGCCATATATATTGTGTGCCTCCAAGAAAATGATTTGCAATAAAGCTGTGATTCTCTTCTTCAGTACAGAAAACCACTTTTATGTAAAAGCATTGACTGTATTTTGCTAATCTGTAAAAAACAAGGTAAAAAGAAGGCTTTCAGTGGGATACAAAAGGTGTAAAACAAATGTACAAGCTTCTACTCACCTCACTGATCCTCTGCAGCTGCCGTTCCGACGGTGCCCAGGTCCCTGCTGTGCCCCACTACCTGCTCCCATCCTGACACAGCAGGAAATTGCTGTGAATGCCACACAGCCAATCACTGGCTCCAGCCATATCCCACCTAAGCCAGTGATTGGCTAAGTGGCATTCCCAAGCATTCCCTGCCGTGTCGGAACACACACATATCGTATAGTGTGATGCAGCACAGGCTGGAACACAATGAATGCTTAAATGCACAGGGAGAATTTTTTTTTTAAGACTAGCGTTTTATATGCCCGTCCTATGCTTTCCATAGACCACAAGTATTAAGAGATGCACACCTCTTAATTAGGATGGGTTCACATCACCGTTTCGTTTCCGTTCTTTTGATCCTTCAGAAGAACACAAAAGAAAAGAAATGCTTTTTATTTGGTGCATGTTATGCTCATTTTGCATCCGTTTAAGGGTACTTTCACACTAACGGCAGGATGGATCCGACAGGCTGTTCACCCTGTCGGATCCGTCCTGCCGCTATTTCGCCGCTCCGTCCCCATTGACTATAACGGGTGCGGAGCTCCGGCGCAGCACGGCAGTTCGCGGTGAGAGGCGGCCGGACTAAAAAGTCGGACATGCAGTACTTTTAGTCCGGCGGCCTTTCGCTGCGCATTGCCGTGCTGCGCCGGAGCTCCGCCCCCGTCCCCATTATAATCAATGGGGACGGAGCAGCGGTCCGGCGAAATAGCAGCAGGACGGATCCGACAGGGTGAACAGCCTGTCGGATCCGTCCTGCCGCTAGTGTGAAAGTATGACACCCACCAATTAAATACACCGGGTAGTAATAAAGTGAAAGGAGCCCTAACACATTTTACAAAATTCGATACCCAAAGAATAGAACTACGGCTCCAATTATAAGTACAAAAAATCTCTTTATTAAATAAACACAATCCCATTGTCATAAAAACAGCAGTAAACAGGTATGTTGTAGTGAGGAAAGACCCGAGGAGGACCGGGGGATCGACACACATGGGCTCACATAAGTTAGTGAAGAGCGTCACAACAAAGCCAGAAAAAGAAAAGAAAAGGTAACTCTGGATGGTTGGATCCAATGAGAATATACATAGGCGGTGTTGAAATAAAGACAAGCTCAGAAAAAGTACCCAGTATTGGTGCGCCGGTCCCTCAGTCTCCTTGTCCCAACGCCGTTTCGCCAGCAACCTGGCTTCTTCCGGGGATAGTGTGAAAGTACCCTTAGCCATCTCCGTCCAAGATCCGTTTATTTTAGATGGATAAAATGTCTTCCACAAAGTATGGATGACAAATGTGCATAAGTGAGCATAATGGATGCTCAAAATAAATGTTTGTTTTTTCATTTTCTGTTCTTCAGAAATGGAAAGTGAAACGGTAATGTCATCCTGGCCTTATAGTGGAGCATCTCTGATGGTCTGTGTCAAAAGTGAAATCTACACCTCCTACGATACAGCTACATATGTCAAGCAATAAGCAACAGACAAGTGACAGGGGATGGGGGAGTGGGACAGGGGAGCCAAAGCTTTACTGAAAGACGGTCAAACCAAACTGAGAGTGGTGTCAATCCTCTTCTTCATCGACATCCATTGCTTCTAGGGGAGGATACAAAGCCATGGAGGCCCCTAAATGACTGCTAACACTTGGATTGCAGTCCATGCACTTAAATGGTTCAGGACCGGGGTAACTTTGGTCTTCAAGACCAGAGACAGTTAAGCTGCTTTTTGCACTCGTTAGTTTAAAGCCTATGAGGCAGATTTATGGGGTTATGAATGATAACCTGTCGGATGCTGCAACTAATTTATGAGGCGTACGCCTCCTCATAGATTATATTTGCAGCAGCCAGCAGCCCATGCGCCTGACCTGAAATCTATACCAGCTCCAGGATGGCGTAGATTTCAATGTCCTTTTACACTAGAAAGCTTCGGGAAATTGGTGAGGCCAGCGGAGAAATGTGATTGACGTTTAAAAAAAAAAAAAGCTAGCGTGCAGTTTGCAACTTTTTCACGCAACAAAAGTGGTGTAACTTTACAATAAATCTGCCCCTATAACCTTCGTATTGCTTTTTTTTGGGGGGGGGGGAATAATTTATTTCTTTTTGTATTTTTAGGCTTATAAATTGAAAAAACTGTTTTTACATTTTAGCGATTTCTAGCAATAATATTTTAATATATGTTTTTAGCCGACTTCCACGCTGTGTTTTGCCGGGTATATTTGCAGTATGTACTGGCAAAGCTCCCAGTGTATATGTGAAATGTGTCCCCCATTTACCCAAGGGGGGCTGGCATACCTTGGTATATTTTTTCTACCATATGGAATAATGCAGTCTGCTGCGGCATTTCCATACAGTAAAAAAAAATTAACAGCAAAGTATACATTTTTTTTTTAACATGGGAGGCTATACCAAGCGATTTGCATACAGCAGCACGTTTCAGAGTTATCTGTCTGGAAATCCTCTTGACATATACCTCCAACGGACACTGCAAATGCTATGTAAAAGCGGTATATTATTATAAATGTATTTTATGACATTTTGCACATGTGTTTTTAATGTTTTTGAAGTCCTTCAGCTTTGGAGAAAAATACCATTAAAACTCCATAGGGTTTTCCGACAACAACAAAAAAACAAAGTATAAAAATAATCCGCAGAAAAGGGGAACATGATGCTGTGTATGCTGTAATCTCTATTAGAGAGCAACTGAAGGGGGAAAAGTGACCAAATGAGCAACTGGTCGTGATTCCTGCTGCACATTGTACTGATGGAAATGTTGCATATGCTGCCATCTAGTGGTGACATTTTCTATAGCACCATTACTGATATCCCATACTATTGCTAGATATGGTATTAAGGGGC
Source organism: Bufo bufo (assembly GCF_905171765.1). Classification (NCBI taxonomy): domain Eukaryota; kingdom Metazoa; phylum Chordata; class Amphibia; order Anura; family Bufonidae; genus Bufo; species Bufo bufo. The sequence continues at coordinate 177,903,518 of NC_053389.1, forward strand.
TCATCCATATTTATGCAGTTTTGTCCCTATTTAGATCCAGTCCTACATGTTGACCTGCTGGTATCTATCAGTTGTATTCTAATGTGTGTCTGTGTCACGTTATGAAAGTCACGCAACATTTCATTACCAGTAATGCATTTCAGTATCCACAGAACTATATCTACAGAATTATACTGACAGATATGTCAGTATAATTCTGTAAAAGTAAGGTCCGGCAGAGACACACAGCATTATAAATCAGTATAATGCCATGCGCTCCTGTCAAACAAGCAGCGTCCATAACGGGGAATAACGCTCACACACTGAGCGTGATTTCGCCACAGGGCACGCTCATCTGAAACAGGCCTGAAAGGGGCCGTCAATGACCTGATGAATAAGCAAATGTTTGTTCACTGGATGATTCCGTCGTTCTCCCGGCATCTAAAATCATCATATCTGGGCAGCAGATTGTGCCACCTAAACAGGGATCTGCTGCCCAGGAACAATTATTATCTATGGGTACAAGCGATCGCTGTACTGTTCATCCCCATACAGTGGAGGTGATTGCTTCATGTAAATGCAGCCCTCACTGGCCATCAGGTAATTATTGGGAATGATTGGGAGTTGGAATATGGCAATTAGAGATGAGCGAATTTACGGTTATGAAATTCGTTTGTGATTCGTTTACTGGTAAAAGGTGAATTGCGTTATGGATTCCGTTACCACGGACCATAACGCAATTCTATGACGGAATGCCTTTAGAGGCATTCTGTTCATTCCGTCATAATAGAAGTCTATGGGCTGCAAAACGGATCCGTCCCGTTTCCGTTAGGCAGGAGAGGACTTTTTAAAGGCTATGGCAGCATTAAAGACCGCCCATTAGTGCCAGTGACGTCACCGGGATCACTGCGGAAGTCTCTGCCTAACATACCCATAGTGATACCCGGTACGACACCGGATCTAAAGAAAAAGCCCTTTTCCTACGCGATTCAGCGCAGGACAAGAGGGAGCATCAGAGTGCGAAATGCTGAATGAGGGAAGAAGGGGTTATCTCCTACAACCCCTTTAAATGTCCGTCTTTTTGAGCTGAGGTACAGATTTGCATTATTACATGTACAATACCGGCCCAGAACATGCTTGTCTGGCTCCTAGTGTATATTACAGCCCGCCTTGTATAGTACTTCATTATTTGACACAATTTGGATTTTAGAAATTTCTATATTTGGATAATTTTTGCGCCATTGTGTAATGGATCTTTCACAATGACCCGTGCAGAATGTTGTAGGTATGTATATGGAGGAGGCCATTATTCCACACGGGGGATTTCCTGCACTTTCCCTATTACACTATGGTGAGGACTGTGGTCTGAGAACACCCCAGTGAGTGAGTATTGTCAGTCCTCGTGCTGCACTGTGACCAGAGACAGGAAATCGGCGCTCAGGACTACAGCACCCGGCAGGCATTGCGAAGGCGAAGCGCACTTCCGCTTCCGGTCGCAGGTCAGAGGGAAAGATGGCTGTGTTCTCTAGTAAGTGAGAGTCAAGGAGATTCGTCTGATCCGCAGTTAATGGTCGTTATGGTGCCTGGAGCTGAGGGCTGGTAAAAGCCAGTCACTGAGGGGTGACACCATGTCATTGCCTGGCACACTGACAGATACAGCATGGGTGGGATGGCACATTGCATGTATGTGCGCGTATATGTGTATATATATAAACGTGTGTGTATATATATCTATAATCTATAGAGGGAGTGGCCAAGAAGACCTGTAAAGCTGCCCCCTATAGGGGGGGAATAAAGCTGTCACTGGGGCTTCCTAACTGTAAGGTCCGACAGCTGGAGATAGAGCCATGCATGTGATTCAGAAGGTCACACAGTAGTCAGTGCAGCCACTAAACATGGACCGCTAAGCGCAACCTTAAAGTGGGTTGTCCCACAGGCTGCAATATCAGGAAGGCAGTTATCAGGGAACGATCATTCCCGATAATTGCAGCCGATCACCTGATGAATGAGCGAACGCTGGGTGAAAGCATTGTTCGTGCAGACGCCTAAATCATCATTTTTGAGTAGCAGATATTGCTGTCTAGAAGTAATGATTCTCTATGGGGATGAGCGATCGCCATAGATAGGGCTGCAGCTAGCGATTGTTTTTGTCATCAAGTATTCTACCGATTGATCACGGACTGTGCTGGGACCTGACGTCACACAGCATCAGGTCATAGTGTGTGCTTACATGCACTATATTCTGATGATGTGTGTACGTCAGGAGGGCGGTGCGGGCCGGCGGGTGAAAACGGAGCGGTGAGTAATAGCAAGAGCTTCACTCCCGCTCCGTGGTCCCATGACACAAACGAATCCTCAATGCAAAAAATTAGCATCAAGGATTTTTTTGTGTCGGGTTACTCAATTTAAAGGGTTTCTACCACCACATTTTGACCCAATTAGCTTTCAGACACTAGCGATCTGTTAGTGTCTGCTGTACCTAACCATGCTATTGTAATCCCTTAATCTGCAGCGGTTACCCTAAAAAAACGTAGTTTTATTGGTATGCAAATGAGCCTCTAGGTGCTATGGGGGCGCCTTTTCAGCACCTAGAGGCTCCGTCCACTCACTATTTCCGCCACCCAGCACGCTCCAGCCCGCCTCTCTCCTCTAGATTGACAGCCCACTCGCGCCTGCGCCGTGTGCTTCTGTATTCGGCGCAGGCGCAGTGACTGTTGGACTGCTCCCTGCGCCGTAATCGGCGCAGACGCAGTGAAGATGCCGGCGCAGGGAGACAGTCACTGCGCCTGCGCCGAATACAGAAGCACACGGCGCAGGCGTGAGTAGTCTGTCAATCTAGAGGAGAGGGGCGGGCTGGAGCGCGCTGGGCGGCAGAAATGGTGAGTGGACGGAGCCTCTAGGTGCTGAAAAGACGCCCCCATAGCACCTAGAGGCTCATTTGCATACCAATAAAACTACGTTTTTTAGGGTAACCGCTGCACAGAAAGGGATTACAATAGCATGGTTAGGTAGAGCAGACACTAGCAGATCGCTAGTGTCTGACAGCTAAATAGGTGAAAATGTGGTGGTAGAAACGCTTTAATTGCGGAATCGTTTCAGCCCTATCCATAAACCAGTAATACATGCTATCCCCATAGAGAGCAGGTGATTGCTGCATGTAAGTGCTGCTCTCACCTCTTCTGGCAGGCAGGTAATTATCAGGAAGAAATTGTTCATCCTTTATAATTGCCTGCTTGGTTGGCCCATGTAAAGGACGGAGATGTTAATAAGTGTCTCATTGGCAGGGGTCCAACTGTTACCCCCCAGCTGATCACAAGAAGGGGAGCCCCGTATTCCAGGCTCCAGTGATCAGACCATTGCTGATCAGACACTTACATTTGGGTCCAGAAATATTTGGACAATGACACAAGTTTGGGCATTTTAGCTGTTTACCAAAACATAAAGATAGGCTTAAAGTGCAGATTCTCAGCTGTAATTTGACGGTATACACATCCTAATTGGAGGATGGGTTTAGGAATTACAGCTCTTTAATATGTAGCTGTCTATTTTTCAAGGGACCAAAGGTAATTGGACAATTATCTCAAAAGCTATTTAATGGGCAGCATGGGCTATTCTTGTTAATCCATCATCAATTAAGCAGCTAAAAGGTCTGGAGTTGATTCCAGTTCATTTGCATTTGGAAGCTGTTGCTGTGAACTCACAACATGCAATCAAAGGAGCTCTCAATGGAAGTGAAACAGACCATTAGGCAAAAAAAAAAAAGCAATCCATCAGACAGATGGCGGAAATGTTAGAAGTGGCTAAATCAATAGTTTGGTGTGTTCTGGTGGGAAAAAAAGAGTGCACTGGTGAGCATGGGAACTCAAAAAGGTATGGACACCCATGGAAGACAACAGTGGTGGATGATTGCAGAATTCTTTCTATGGTGAAGAAAAACCCCTTCACAACATCTACCCAAGTGAAGAACGGTCTCCAGGAAGAATGTGTATCAGTATCTACGTCTACCATAAAGAGAAGACTTCATGAGAGCAAAGACAGAGGGTTCACCACAAGGTGCAAACCATTAATCAGCCTCAAAAGGCCTGATTAGATGTTGCTACAAAAAATCATCTAAATCTAATGAAGCCAGCCCAGTTCTGGAACGGCAGTCTTTTGACAGATGAAACTAGATCAACCTGTACCAGAATGATGCGAAGAAGGAAGTGTGGAGAAGGCTTGGAACGGCTCATGATCCAAAGCACACCACATCCTCTGTAAACATGGTGGAGGCAGTGTGATGGCTTCCAGGGGCACTGGGTCACTAGTGTTTATTGATGATGTGACTGAAGGCAAAAGCAGCCGGATGAATTCTGAAATGTACAGGGATATACTTTCTGCTCAGACTAAACTAAATTCTGCAAGGTTGATTGAACGGTGCTTCACAGTACAGATGGACAATGACCCAAAACATACTGTGAAAGCAACCCAGGAGATTAAGGCGAAGAAGTGAAATATTCTGCAATGGCCGAGTCAGTCACCAGATCTCCACCCAATCGAGCATGCGTTTCACCTGCTTAAGACAAAACTTAAGGCAGAAAGACCCAAAACAAGCAACAACTGATGGCAGTAAAGGCCTGGCAAAGCATCACAAAGGAGGAAACCCAGCGTTTGGTGATGTCCATGGCTTCCAGACTTCAGGCAGTCATTGGCTGCAAAGAATTCTCTACAAAGTATTAAAAATGAACATTATTTTTATCTGTATATTACTTTGTCCAGTTACTTTTGAGCCCCTGAGATGAGGAGGCTTTGTAGAAAAATGGTTACAAATCCTAAGCGTATCACAGGACATTTTTGTTCCACATTCTCCACTTCTATTGCATCTCAGTTGTTTCATTTCAAATCCAGTGTGGTGGCATGCAGAGCCCAAATCATGAAGATTGTGTCGCTGGAGTGTATGCCATATCCAGTAATGAGGGGGTCACACATCCCTCCCCCGTACAATTCTGCTAAACTGAGCTCACTAAGAAGAGTGTGAGCTAGGACGGATCCGTTCTGAACGGATACAAGCGTTTGCATTATAGGTGCGGATCCGTCTGTGCCGATCCCAGACAGATCCGCACCTAACGCAGGTGTGAAAGTAGCCTTAAGATATAGAAACATAGAATGTGTCGGCAGATAAGAACCATTTGGCCCATCTAGTCTGCCCAATATACTGAATACTATGGATAGCCCCCGGCCCTATCTTATATGAAGGATGGCCTTATGCCTATCCCATGCATGCTTAAACCCCTTCACTGTATTTGCAGCTACCACTTCTGCAGGAAGGCTATTTCATGCATCCACTACTCTCTCAGTAAAGTAATACTTCCTTATATTACTTTTAAACCTTTGCCCCTCTAATTTAAAACTGTGTCCTCTTGTGGTAGTTTTTCTTCTTTTAAATATGCTCTCCTCCTTTACCGAGTTGATTCCCTTTATGTATTTAAAAGTTTCTATCATATCCCCTCTGTCTCTTCTTTCTTCCAAGCTATACATGTTAAGGTCCTTTAACCTTTCCTGGTAAGTTTTATCCTGCAATCCATGTACTAGTTTAGTAGCTCTTCTCTGAACTCTCTCTAGAGTATCTATATCCTTCTGGAGATATGGCCTCCAGTACTGCGCACAATACTCCAAGTGAGGTCTCACCAGTGTTCTGTACAGCGGCATAAGCACTTCACTCTTTCTACTGCTTATACCTCTCCCTATACATCCAAGCATTCTGCTGGCATTTCGTGCTGCTCTATTACATTGTCTTCCCACCTTTAAGTCTTCTGAAATAATTACTCCTAAATCCCTTTCCTCAGATACTGAGGTCAGGACTGTGTCAAATATTCTATATTCTGCCCTTGAGTTTTTACGCCCCAGGTGCATTATCTTGCACTTATCCACATTAAATTTCAGTTTCCAGCGTTCTGACCATTCTTCTAGTTTTCCTAAATCCTTTTCCATTTGGCGTTTCCCTCCAGGAACATCAACCCTGTTACATATCTTTGTGTCATCAGCAAAAAGACAAACCTTACCATCGAGGCCTTTTGCAATATCACTTATGAAGATATTAAACAAAATCGGTCCCAGTACAGATCCCTGTGGAACCCCACTAGTAACATGACCTTGTTTTGAATGTTGTCCATTGACTACAACCCTCTGTTGTCTATCACTCAGCCACTGCCTAATCCACTCAACAATATGGGAGTCCATGCTCAATGACTGCAGTTTATTGATAAGTCTTCTATGTGGGACAGTGTCAAAAGCCTTACTAAAATCTAGATATGCGATGTCTACTGCACCTCCACCGTCTATTATTTTATTCACCCAGTCAAAAAAATCTATAAGATTTGTTTGACATGATCTCCCTGAAGTAAACCCATGTTGTTTTTCATCTTGCAATCCATGGGATTTTAGATGTTCCACAATCCTATCCTTTAATAGGGTTTCCATTAATTTGCCTACTATTGATGTCAGACTCACTGGTCTATAGTTGCTCGATTCCTCCCTACTACCTTTCTTGTGAATGGGCACGACATTTGCCAATTTCCAATCTTCCGGGACGACTCCTGTTACTAATGATTGGTTAAATAAATCTGTTAACGGTTTTGCCAGCTCACCACTAAGCTCTTTTAATAATTTTGGGTGTATCTCATCAGGCCCCTGTGACTTATTTGTCTTCACCTTAGACAGCAAACTTAGAACATCTTCCTCTGTAAAGATACATGCATCAAACGATTTATTAGTCATTCTTTCTAGTGGAGGTCCTTCTCCTTTTTCTTTTGTAAAAACTGAACAGAAGTATTCATTAAGGCAGTCGGCTAGCCCTTTATTCTCTTCTACATACCTTCCGTCCTTGGTTTTTAATTTAGTTATTCCTTGTTTTAATTTCCTTTTTTCATTTATATATCTGAAGAATGTCTTATCCCCTTTTTTCATAGACTGAGCTAGTTTTTCTTCTGCCTGCGCTTTAGAAGTTCTTATAACTTGCTTGGCCTCTCTCTGCCTAATCTTGTAGATTTCCTTATCTTCATTGCTCTGGGTTTTTTTATAATTACAAAATGCTAGCTTTTTATTTTTAATGATTTGGGCCACTTCTGCTGAGTACCACAGTGGTCTCCTCCTTTTTTTGCTTTTACTGACAAGTCTAATGCAATTTTCTGTTGCCTTCAATAATGCACCTTTTAAGTAGTCCCATTTCTCCTGGACTCCATGTAATCCGTTCCAGTCTGATAAGGACTCATTTATGACTAATTTCATTTTTGAAAAGTCTGTTTTTCTAAAATCTAAAACTTTTGTTTTTGTGTGGTGGGACTCTTTCACAGTTCTTATATTAAACCACACTGACTGGTGATCCCAAGGTTTCGCCTACAATGACATCATATACCGAATCCCCATTTGTGAATACCAAATCCAAAATGGCCTCCCTCCGGGTTGGCTCCTCAACCACTTGTTGTAGAGATAACCCCAGTAGGGAATTTAGAATATCTGTACTCCTGGTAGAACTTGCTATTTTGGTTTTCCAGTTTATATCTGGAAGATTGAAATCTCCCATAATGATAACTTCTCCTTTCATTGTCATTTTAGCTATTTCTTCAACTAGTAGATCATCTAGTTCTTTAACTTGACCAGGTGGTCTATATATCACACCTACACGAGTTACTGCATGGTTAGCAAACTGCAACGTAACCCAAACTGACTCTATGTTGGCCTCACCAACTTGTATTAGGTTAGATTTAATGCTATCTTTCACATACAGGGCCACTCCTCCTCCTTTCTTGCCTTCTCTGTCTCTTCTGTATAAAGAGTACCCTGGTATGGTTATGTCCCAGTCATTTCTTTCATTAAACCATGTCTCCGTAACAGCCACTAAATCTACATTCTCAGATGCCATTATTGACCCAAGTTCATTGATTTTTTTTACCTAAACTGCGAGCATTTGTAGACAGGACTCTGAGCTTATCATTTCTTAACCTCTGTGCTTCTGACCTGTTCTGGCATTGTTTCGGGGGGCAATTGGACTCTTTTATTTTCACGCTTTTGCCCCCCCTTCCTAGTTTAAATACTCTTTCGCAAATTCTTGGAGTTGTTCACTAAGTACATTTGTTCCTTTGAGAGAAAGATGCAAACCATCTTTTTTGTACAGTTCCTTTCTATTCCAAGTAGAGCTATCATGAGAAACAAAGCCAAATCCTTGCTCTTGACACCATTTACCAAGCCATATGTTGAACTCCTTTATGCGCCTCTGCCTATCATTCTGAACATTATGCACAGGCAGAACTTCAGAAAATGAAATGGTGGATGCAAAATCCTGTACGTCATTACCAAGTGTGATAAAAGATTTTTTCACCTCTGACACTTCATTGCAAGCCAGGTCATTTGTCCCTAGATGGACAAGAACATCCACGTCCCCTTCCTGCTTTGCTTGCTTAACAATATTAATAATACTTCTTCTATCTCTTCTAGCAGTAGCCCCAGGGAGACATCTCACAAAACCATTTTCTTTAAGCTCCACACTTCTTATGATTGAATCACCCAGCAACAGCTGCTTCCTTTGAGACTTCACTTTATCTTTTTTGTTGCATACATTAGACATAGGAGTCGATGGTTTCTCACCCTCTGTGCTTGAGTCCATATCCATGTTGTCCTTACATTCTGAGAGTGCTGCAAATGAATTATGGAGAACCACCGACTGGGGGACATGTCTTCTATCCACCACTCTAAGACTTCCAGAACCTACAGTAACCCATCTGCCATTTCTGGGGGTCCTCTGTGGCAGTGGCATTGCAGCAGTCCTAGCTGGAGTTAACAGATAATTTAAATATTTCAGCTTTCAAAAATGCAATTTCCTGCTGCAGTAAGGAGAACTGTCTACAGATCTGACAGCATCCGAATCTCCAAAGAGTGGAACATGAAATAAATGCACAACAATTCCTGCACTGAACTAAGTCTGCCATTTTAAAGAGGAGAAAAAATAAATAAAAAATTTGTAACTTTAAATCAAACAAATCTTACCTTTTTTTTTTTTTTGTATTGTTTCCACCTTCCAGCCTACCTCCTGACTATCTCCTGCAATATCTCTTTACTAGTACTTAATGTAGTACTTGCAGCTAATGAATATATTAAGAGTTTTCCAATTGTTAACAACTGATGACCTATCTGATCGATGTGGACTGACACCCTGAACCACTGCCGATCAGTTGTGTGCAATGCGGCCTTCTCGCAGATTGCCAAGCACAGCTCTGTACATTGTATAGCGGCCGTGCTTGGTTTCACAGCTCCGCCCCGTTCACTTCAATGGGCTGAGCTGCTCCTAGGTCACGTGACCGATGAGCGTGACGTCACTGGCCTAGGAAAAGCTGAGAGAAGGCAATGGCGCTACTGTGAGCTCTGCTGCCTTCTCAAACAGCTGATCGTCGGGGGTCCTGTCCTGTCAGACCCCCCGATCATATACTGATGAGCGGAGGATAGGTTATCGGTTGTAAAGTCTCTGAAAACCCCTTTAAGCTTATTACGGAGGTTTTCAGCTATGGGATGCTCATCTCATCAAGCTGGCCTATGGCGTAATCCAGGTAGAGAAGCTTCTAACACCTTGTACCCCTGGTGGCACATAACTGCAGTCATGGCAGGATACATGTCACAAGTTTTAGAGTTAAATCTCGTAGGTCTGTGGCTGCCCCAGTTTCAAAGGGTATTTTTTTTATATAACAAATCCCACTGGCATCCTTCAAAGTATCTCCTGCTAAGATATTCTGCCCAACATGCCATGATATGCCACCACCTCTTTCTATAACTCCTAAAGTCCACCGGTGAGCACTCCATGCAAGTGTGGGCATCTGTCCATTGATTCCCAGGCACTTATGGGTATACCATAGCATTGATGTTCATCTGGTGCTGCTGCCAATGCCCCGTCTCTGTGTTCACCCATCAACATGCATGGCCTTTTGGGAATACAAAAATGACCTCGGTATAGGCCATTGGTATCTGATTGATGGGGTTCTGGTGAGCTTAGGTGGCCCATGGTCAGCTTAGTCCCAATGGCAGATAGTGCCAGTTTATGGGACATCATTAACCAGGAAGCATTGCTGTAAAGAGAATTGCCATGCACGGTCTTAGTGGCTTCACTGTCTCCTTCTCACCCTTTTTCTGTTTATTGAAGGAGTGGGTGCATTCCTGAAAAATGCCTGGAATAAAGAACCCGTCATAACTGTGTCCGCTGGCATTGGAATTTTGGGTAAGATTTCCTGCACTTTCTAGAGCGGGTCCCTGCACATGCTGATCGTATCAGACTGTCCAGGCAACCTCCTTACTGACAAAGGGGAATGGTAACCGCTAGTTGTCCGTTTTTTTAAGGGGGAATAATAGAGGAATTCTGGAAATTCTACATAAGGTTTCCCTAAAGTATTTCCTAAAGCAGACATGTTGGGAGAGGTTTATCATGGACCCTTTGTGTAATCTGTGATAATGATATATGTGTAAATTCTATCCTCTTTGTCTTTACAGCTCTTGTACTCCCTTTTATCAGTCCTTACACCAAATACGCCTCCATGTACAACCAAGTTGTACCGTATAACTACCCAGGTAAGCGGAGCGCTAATTCTGAGAACTGACGGACACTAAACGGTGAATGAAAGCCTGTATACCATTCTACAGGCTCCTGGAAATGTCAAAATATACCATAAAGCACATGTATCTCCTGTACACAAGATAGGTGTTAAATGCATCACCCCTGGGGAACTGACTGCTGTGACCCCCACTGATCAGCATTATGGGGTCCCCGAATCTTGTGTGTGGATGGATTGGTAGTGCGCATGAGTGATCGCCACTACAGACTGATGGAGAGAGCTGAGCGCTGTACTCAGTCCTTCCCATAGACAGTAAATGGAGCGCTACAACTGCTCCATTCACACAGGGGACTTGGGGACCCCCGTTCTTGTGATTATGGGGTCCCAGTTATCTTATGTAAAATCTATGAGGGAAAGGCGTAGGAGTCAGTAGGTGAGGGTAAAAACTGATTATACACTGGTGCTGTTCCTTGTAAGCTTCCATGAAGAGGTGGATTTTTGGGTTGCTTTTGAAGGGCTGGATGATGTTAAAGGGGTTCTCCGGGCTTTTAATATTGGTGACCTATTCTCAGCTATCTCTATGGCAAAGCAGCAGCGAGCAGGAAGAGACGAGGGAGACGGCACGTGCACACTGCATGCGCCATCTCCTCATACAGCTGATCGGTGTCGGACCCCCGCTGATCTGGTATCGATGACCTATCCTGAGATTAGGTCATTAATATTAAATGCCCAGAGAACCCCTTTAAGGTACTGAGTTAGTTACAATGGAGGATGCCTGGGAGAAAAGTTGGAGAAGGTTATGTAAGCTGTAGACAGAAGAGTGCAGCGAATAAGGGTTGAGGACCAGAGATGAGGCCAGTGCTCGTCCGAGGCCGTCACGGGACCAAGCCACTTCTGGTCATGCCAAGAACCGGGCATCAGTTGTCTCTTAGTTCATGCAACCCCTGTAATAAGTTGAGTAATGGGCATTAAACAGAGGGAGTGGCAAAGAGGTGGATTGGACGTAGCTGTCTTTCTGGAACCTTATTGCACACAGAGCAGCAGAGAGGGCTTTGCTGCTGCAAGCTGCTGCTCAGCCATGAAGCAGTGTGGTACACGATTCCCCTGTTCTAGCTTACAGTTGATCCTGCATCAATCAGAATTCTATATGTATATCTATTATACATTTCCTAGAACAGAGTCGCTTAGTTGTTCCATCACAAAAGAAACAAACCCCAACGTTCCTCATTACAAGCTGTTGGGATCCACCGCGCGAACCTGGTACTGCTACATCGCACATATAGACTTCACCAGCCTTTAAAACCAATTCATTCACTGACCATTTCTTCTAGGTATATGGAAGGTGGAGGATATTAGAGTAGATCTAGCAAATTGACAGTTTACCACATGTAATCACGCGCCTGATTTGTGTAATATGTATTAAAGGGGGTTTCCAGCCGAAACTAAATATATTTAAGACTAATAAAAAGTGGAAAAGCTGTACAGTCCAATATGTCATTGGCGAACCAGGAAGTAGAGAGCGGCGGGGACCAGGCAGGGCTGGAACGGGAGTGGTGGCAGATCCTTGAGACATGTGGAGACAGCAGAGTACAGGCGCTCGGCTATGTCCGCCAGTCCTGTAGAGGTCAATGGTGCAGCAGCGCGTCTGCATTTTCACTGCTCCATTTAATTGCGCAACGTGGGCCACCATTCTAGTGATCCCCAGGGGCCTCACCATTCAGACCCTTTAGAGAGGGCATAGGATGCAATGAGAATAGCTGCAAGTTTATTTTGAGTGCATCTCTGGACAAGCCTTGAAGCTATAGATTTTATCTGGTGTCCAGCCCATAAGGGTATGGTCTCTCGTGGCAGGTACGCTGCAGATTTCCCATCTGGGTTGGCGGGTGGAAAATCTGCAGGGTGTTACAGCAAAGTGGATGAGAGTTTAACAAATCCATGCACTACATGTGTAGAAATTGATGTGATGTGGATTTTACTTCTTTGAAATGCATAGGACCAAAGCTGCGACATCTTTCTCATGTAAAACCTGCAGCTTTTGTTGTGGATTTCCCCACAAATTCAGCGTCGAATTTGCAATGGATTTTTTTTCTCGTCCACGTTCCATGTTGACGTCCTGGGTACCTGTTGTATCAGATAATCTAGGGTCCCCTTGGGTGTATGGCCACTGAACATGATTGAAGAGCACCTGTCAGCAGGATCAATCCTATTTAAACCAGGCATACCGACCTGTGGGGTTGATGCTGCATATTAAAATTATACCTGTCTTGGGAAAATCACTCGCAGCATTCCCGAGAAAAGACTATTATTCTTTATGTACATTGTTTTATTAGGAACCCTGCGATCAATTTCTACAAGAGAGAGATCATTTTAATCAGCAGGTTCAACAGTGTACCTGGTTTAATGGGGTTGATCCTGCTGACAGGTGTTCTTTAAAGGGCTAGCCAGGCATCTGCATAAAAAATAAAAAGCTCTCTGCAGAAAAACAAAGGATCCAGCAGTGGAGGCGTATCACACAGGGCGGCTCATGACAAGACCTCTTGCTAGTGATGGAGTGGAGGCGGCGCGGAGATCGGACCGTCTTTGCAGACATACGTATTTAGCAGTTCCATTTAGACTCCAGAATGACTGTATTTTTCTTTTTTTTTTTATCAGTCCCAGTTCGAGATGATGGGAACATGCCAGATATCCCCAGCCATCCCTCTGACAAAGTTGGGCCCAACTTGGATTGGCTGAAGAAGCTGTAATTCTGAAGACCCACTTGCAGTTTGTGTCCCATCGGGAATCTTCTATGGACTTCTTCTTCTTCTTGCTTTCACGTCTCATGGTCACACTTTGTGTCGTGTCAGCTAGTATTGCAGATATATGAATAAATTATTTCTCTGGAGAGGTGATGTAAAAATGACGTCTGTTATAAGGTTCTTTCTGAAATACCTTGTGGTATCGTCTACTTTTCCAGTAGAAAGACCTCTTCCTTTCACTCCATTATAGTGTAATGTATGCTAGTCCCTTTATCTGAGATTGCGTTACCTTGTGTAATGCAGGGGTATCTGTATCACTGAAGTGGTATGTAAAGGCATTGTCTGGTTTAGACCGATTTTTAAATACCCTGTTAAGGAATTCTGCCTTACTAGGATATATGCCATTCAGGACCCGCATCTATTAGGGGACTTTCACACTAGCGTTAGAGGAATCCAGCAGGCAGTTCCGGTAACGGAACTGCCTGCCGGACCCGGAAATCCATGTGTAAGCAGATACCATTTGTTTCCGGATGCGGATCCGTTTGACAAATGCATTGAAATACCAGATCCGTCTCTCCGGTGTCATCCAGTATTTATTTTTTTCACATTTTTAAGGCTCTGTGCATGCGGATCCGTTTTTCCGGAACCCTTGGTATCAGATCCGGCATTAATACATTTCAATGGAAAATAATGCCGCTTCCGGCAAGTGTTCTCGAATTTTGGCGGCCAAATACCGTAAAAGTGACTGAACTGAAGACATCCTAAAGCATACTGAATGGAATGCTTTCCATTCAGAAAGCATTAGGACAAAACTGAAGCGTTTTTTTTCCGGTATTGAGCCCTTAGGACGGAACTCAATACCGGAAAACTTTAACACTAGTGTGACAGTACCCGTAAAGTGGTTCTCCGGGAATTAAGAAAATGAAAATACTTAAATATTACTACTATACATATACTCCGAAATATCTTTTATTAGTTATAATGGCTCCGGAGAATGGCCGCCGTCCTATTAGTCCACACAATACCTGACCTAATGACACAGGAGGACCAGATACAACCACAGAGCTGCCTCAGCCTCCTCTCTGCTGTACTTGTGAGGGATTATGATCCTGAATACAGATGAGAAGATCTTCAGATGAATCTCTGTAGAAATGGAGTTCATGAGGAGATGAAGTACAGAGAGGACAGACAGAGGTAATGTAGGGCTGTGGTAATGGAGACTACAGTCGTGGCCAAAAGTTTTGAGAATTACATAAATATTGGAAAAGTTGCTGCTTAAGTTTTTATAATAGCAATTTGCATATACTCCAGAATGTTATGAAGAGTGATCAGATGAATTGCATAGTCCTTCTTTGCCATGAAAATTAACTTAATCCCAAAAGAAAAACTTTCCACTGCATTTCATTGCTGTCATTAAAGGACCTGCTGATCATTTCAGTAATCGTCTTGTTAACTCAGGTGAGAATGTTGACGAGCACAAGGCTGGAGATCATTATGTCAGGCTGATTGGGCTAAAATGGCAGACTTGACATGTTAAAAGGAGGGTGATGCTTGAAATCATTGTTCTTCCATTGTTAACCATGGTGACCTGCAAAGAAACACGTGCAGCCATCATTGCGTTGCATAAAAATGGCTTCACAGGCAAGGATATTGTGGCTACTAAGATTGCACCTCAATCAACAATTTATAGGATCATCAAGAACTTCAAGGAAAGAGGTTCAATTCTTGTTAAGAAGGCTTCAGGGCGTCCAAGAAAGTCCAGCAAGCGCCAGGATCGTCTCCTAAAGAGGATTCAGCTGCGGGATCGGAGTGCCACCAGTGCAGAGCTTGCTCAGGAATGGCAGCAGGAAGGTGTGAGCGCATCTGCACGCACAGTGAGGCGAAGACTTTTGGAAGATGGCCTGGTGTCAAGAAGGGCAGCAAAGAAGCCACTTCTCTCCAAAAAAAAACATCAGGCACAGATTGATCTTCTGCAGAAAGTATGGTGAATGGACTGCTGAGGACTGGGGCAAAGTCATATTCTCCGATGAAGCCTCTTTCCGATTGTTTGGGGCATCTGGAAAAAGGCTTGTCTGGAGAAGAAAAGGTGAGCACTACCATCAGTCCTGTGTCATGCCAACAGTAAAGCATCCTGAGACCATTCATGTGTGGGGTTGCTTCTCATCCAAGGGAGTGGGCTCACTCACAATTTAGCCCAAAAACACAGCCATGAATAAAGAATGGTACCAAAACACCCTCCAACAGCAACTTCTTCCAACAACAGTTTGGTGAAGAACAATGCATTGTCCAGCACGATGGAGCACCGTGCCATAAGGCAAAAGTGATAACTAAGTGGCTCGGGGACCAAAACTTTGACATTTTGGGTCCATGGCCTGGAAACTCCCCAGATCTTAATCCCATTGAGAACTTGAGGTCAATCCTCAAGAGGCGGGTGGACAAACAAAAACCCACTAATTCTGACAAACTCCAAGAAGTGATTATGAAAGAATGGGTTGCTATCAGTCAGGAATTGGCCCAGAAGTTGATTGAGAGCATGCCCAGTCGAATTGCAGAGGTCCTGAAAAAGAAGGGCCAACACTGCAAATACTGACTCTTTGCATAAATGTCATGTAATTGTCAATAAAAGCCTTTGAAACGTATGAAGCAGGGCTTGACAAATTTCCTTGGAATCTAGGAGCCAGCTAAAAAAGTTAGGAGCCAGGCGGAGCCGCGTCATAAAATCTATATTGCGATATAATTTTAAGCATGTATATCGCAATATATTGTTTTCTATATTTGGGGGGGGGGGGGGTGTTTAAATTTTTTTTTTTTTTTTTTACTTTATTTAATAACAGCCTTCTTAAAGGGTTTCTGTCACCCCACAAAACTTTTTTTTTTTTTTTTGGATAGTTAGATTCCTCATAGCGCGATATAGGGGAATATAATAGTCTTACTTACTTTCATGCGGCCGATTCTTTATAAAACGAAGTTTTATAATATGTAAATGAGGGCTCTACCAGCAAGTAGGGCGTCTACTTGCTGGTAGCCGCAGCAGAAAACCGCCCCCTCGCCGTGTTGATTGACAGGGCCAGCCGTGATCTCCTCCTCCGGCCGGCCCGGTCAGTAATTCAAAAATCGCGCGCCTCTGGTCATTCGGCGCAGGCGCTCTGAGATGAGGAGGCTCGTCTCCTCAGCACTCCCTCAGTGCGCCTGCGCCGATGACGTCTTTTTCGGTGATGTCATCGGCGCAGGCGCACTGAGGGAGTGCTGAGGAGACGAGCCTCCTCATCTCAGAGCGCCTGCGCCGAATGACCAGAGGCGCGCGATTTTTGAATTACTGACAGGGCTGGCCGGAGGAGGAGATCACGGCTGGCCCTGTCAATCAACACGGCGAGGGGGCGGTTTTCTGCTGCGGCTACCAGCAAGTAGACGCCCTACTTGCTGGTAGAGCCCTCATTTACATATTATAAAACTTCGTTTTAAAGAATCGGCCGCATGAAAGTAAGTAAGACTATTATATTCTCCTATATCGCGCTATGAGGAATCTAACTATCCAAAAAAAAAAAAGAGTTTTGTGGGGTGACAGAAACCCTTTAAGGGCTAGAACCCTTGTCATATTCACCCTAATAGAGCTCTATTAGGGTGAATAGGACTTTACACTCTCCCTGCTGCCCTGTGCATAGTACACACAGCAGGGAGCTGACCATGGCAGCCTCCCACTGATCAGCCCCTCCAGCCTCCCTCTGATCAGCCCCTCCAGCCTCCCTCTGATCAGCCCCTCCAGCCTCCCTCTGATCAGCCCCTCCAGCCCCCTCTGGTAACAAACCCACCCCGCCTCCCTCCCCAGTATTAATCATTGGTGGCAGTGGCCACAGGGTCCCCCTCCTCCCCCCATCATTGGTGGCAGTGGGCAGTTCCGATCGGAGTCCCAGCAGTGTAATGCTGGGGCTCCGATCGGTTACCATGGCAGCCAGGACGCTACTGAAGTCCTGGCTGCGATGGTATGTTAGTAAGCAGCATTATACTCACGTGCGCCGTGATCGCCGGGCGCTCCTTCTTCTCATAGGTGTGTGCGGCGCATTGCTAATGCTATAAGCATTAGCAATGAGCCGCACAGACAGAAGGAGCGCCCGGCGGCCTCGGCGCACGTGAGTATAATGCTGCTTACTAACATACCATCGCAGCCAGGACTTCAGTAGCGTGACTCCTGGCTGCCATGGTAACCGATCGGAGCCCCAGCATTACACTGCTGGGACTCCGATCGGAACTGCCCACTGCCACCAATGCAGAGAGTCGAGACTGAAGAACCCGGCACCCGACCTCTGACAGGACGCTGTGATCCGCGCGAATAACCCCTCAACTGAGGAGTTAATCGCGCGGATCACAGCGTGCAGTCATAGGGGCCGGGATATGGCCGGCACATTCATTGGTGGCGCAGTGGCCGCAGTCCCTCCCCTCCTACTCTGTTCTTAGTGGCCAGCGGCAGCCGCGCACAGTGGGGAGGGAGGGACTCCTCTCCTTCTCCACTGTGCCGGCTCAGGAAACCATGGTGCGCGCCGAGAGCGCATCTTTGAAAACGGGCTGACAAATACCCAAGCGCCAGGACCAAATTCCTGGTCGCCATGGCGACCTGGCGCCCGGGATTTGTCGAGCCCTGGTATGAAGTGCGTGTAATTATATTTCACTACATCACAGAAACAACTGAAACAAAGATCTAAAAGCAGTTTAGCAGCAAACTTTGTGAAAACTAATATTTGTGTCATTCTCAAAACTTTTGGCCACGACTGTACATACAAGTGCTTCTGCTCATTATCCTCATCCTCCTCTCTGTACTTCATATCTCCTCATGACCTCCATTCCTACAAAGATTCAGCTGAAGATCTTATCAACTGTATTCAAGATCATAATCCCTGACAAGCAGAGCAGAGAGGAGGATGAGGCAGCTCTTTAGGTTAGTGTTGTGAAGTAACTTTTCCTCCTCTGTGATTAGGACAGGTTTTGTGTGTACTAATCGGATGGTAGCCATTTTGTTTCTCCTGATGATTGCTTCCGAGACAAAATGAGCCATTACAACTAATGAAAGGTATTTGGGTATACTTATAATAAAGTAATATTCATTTTCTTGATACCCAGAGAACCCCTTTAAGATATGTTCACATCTGCAGATCCTGTCAAACATACAACTAGCTGCCTGGAGGGAAGCCTGACTGACTCCATTACAGTCCTGTAACGGAGAAGAACATTAAGAATAACACTTGTGTGGACCCAGCCGGAGCAGACATCACCTACAGAGAGCTGAAGGCCACAGCGTAACCATCCATTAGATAAGTTGGCTATTAACTTCAAGAGCTTCCCTCTCTGGATGGAGCTGTAGTGAGCATTTCGGGCCACTGCTCCCTTCATTTCTATAGGACTGATCTAGTGCTGCCTACATGAGTCCCACAGAAGTGATTGGTGTGATAGAGCAGCATGCACACTGCAGCTCCTTTCAGAGGAGATATGGGGACCCCTCCTTACCAGGATTGCAGAGATCCCTAACAGTCGGCCATCCCTGCGATTAAATACTTATCACCTATCCTGTATATAGGTGATAAATAACCTTTGTGGGACAACCCCTGTCATTTGCACTTCTGCAGGGAAGCAGAACACTTGTTGCCTTTTGCCCCACAAATTACTGCCGATTGCTGAGCGCTCCAGCAGCGGGGAACCTTGTGATCCACAGGGGGCTCTTCTACCAAAGATATTGCCCAAAGCAGACAACCGCTTCAGACCGCCCAACAGGGTGTATGAACCCTGTGTGTTGTTACTGTTATGCTTTGAAGGAGTTTCCTAAGGCTACCTGCACACGATGCGGATTCACATAATACAGTGCCCGCATAGTGAATGGGATTTAACAAATCTCATGTACACTTTGCTTATTTTCTGATTGATTGCGCACCCTCTGTAGAAGGCTTTTTCCCATAGACTTCAAACTGCAACAAAAGTGCAATAAATAGTGCAGATTTCAAGTGGATTTTCTGCAGAAAAATCTGCACCAAATGCAGGTACCCTAAGGATGACCCCTTTAAAAGAAAAACAAAAAACTTTTCAATCAATAGTTGTTCTTCATTCATAGTCAGCCAAATGCACGTCTTCCCCTATCCCAGAACAAGGGTTTTTTGGAATATGATGGAAGCTGTGGGAATAATCATGACCTGACATGCAAAGGAATGAACTGAAGGTTAGATATGTCCTGTATAAGACAGCATTTTTGGTTTTCCTAGAATAAGCATTTAAAGGGTTTTCCGGGTTGGTAGGGGTCCATCTTCTGGCACCCCCACTGATCCGCTGTTTGAAGAGGCCGCGGCGCTCTGGTGACCTCTGTGGCCTCCTCCCATCTTTTGAAGCACAGTTCATTGTATAGTGGCTGTGCTTTGTATTGCAGCTCAGGCCCATTCAGATAGTCACTGTTCAGATATTGATGATCGATCCTGAGAAGAGGCCATCAATATCGAAGACCTTTTGGTGGGAACATACTAAAACTAGCATTTTTGTAGAAATATAAAGTGTGCTGGTGTAAGATGTGCCAAAAATATTAAGAGGCGTACACCTCCTAATAATGGTGCATCATGGGAGGTCTGTGCACCAAAAACTAATCTCTACACTAGCCAGGAGCTCGCGTAGATTTCCTGGCAGAAGCTGGACTACATAGAGCCCGCACGTTTTTTATTTTTTAAGTGAAGCTTGGAGTAAATTGGCAAAAAGTCTCACATTTTGGCACAAAAAGGGGGCTTGCACCAACATCTGTCATGAAACCTGGTGTAGAGATCTTAATAAATTCCCCGCTTTCTGTTTTGGGGTGTAAGTACAGGCACCAGAAACTGTCATCTATGCTCCTCATGTGGATTCTGTGAACTTCTTAAAAATGCTAAACTAATATGGTGACATTGTAAAGTAACATAGAAACCAATGGATTTACACAAATATCCTATATTTACTGCACAGTAACATTTCAACACTATATTTCAAGCAAAACCACATATAAAAGTAGAAAACTTGAAATACACTATTATCATCTCAAAGCATTGAAATGCTGGCCTGAGGAAGGGTCCAAATAATGGGTTACCTCCCTGTACGATGGAGGTGAAATGTAACAGACAAAGCAGCGAGAAGTTGAAGCGTCGGCAAGAGACCTCTTACTAGATCAGGAACCATGGACATCACAATGGCGTTGTGGGAGCTTCTCTCAGCTGGTGTCTCCACAGTATAGTCCGGGTGCTGAGAAGCTGACTACTAATATTCCCAGAAATCAACGTTCTTTCAGAAAATATCATTGCAAGTCTGTACATTCAGAATTTCACCAGATCCTGACAGACTGAATGAGAATTGTCTAATGGAGGACACAACATCACATTTCTGTTTCAGTCAAAGTCTGGGCAAGGTCCAGGGCTGGAGAACTTTGTGTACTGCAGTATCTTGTCTCGTGGGCTGAGAGGACGCCAGCTAAGATTAAGCTCCTCGTCTCCATCACATAAATAGTCCTCTTCTATCTTAACCTGCAATACAAATGTGAACAATGAAGTTAGGATATACCACCTCAAGAGGGTTAGACTTGCCATAAAAGTCCTTGAGCTTGCTGAACCACACCAATATGAGATAAAAGGTTTTCCCGGACTTTGATATTGATGGCCTATCTGTAGAATACACCCCCAATATCAGATCAGTGGGGATACAACTCCTGGAACCCCCAATCTGCTGGCTGAAGGGGAAGTATTGTCTCCTCCACTGTTTACCAGGCACAGCTCTGTACATTATGCATTGGCTGTACCTGGTACTTCAGCTCTCTGCGTCTCCTTCCTATTCAAGTAAATGACATAGTGCTGCAATACCAGGCACAGCCACTACTAAAAGTATGGAGCTGTGCCTGTTAATAAGGGCTCATTCACACGACCATATGAATTTTGTGGAACGGGTGCAGGTCCATTCATTTGAATGGGGCTGCAAAAGATGCAGACAGCATACCATGTGCTGTCCGCCTCCGTAGTTCCATTCCATGGCCCCGCCAGAAAGATAATGGACAAGAATAGTAATTTCTATCCTAGTGCCGGCCATGTGCGGTCCACAAAATGCAGAACGCACACACAGCCTGTATCCATATTTTGCAGATCTGCAATTTGCCGACAGCAAAACACTACAGCCCGCTGAATGAGCCCTAAGGGTGCTGTGGCCCCTTCAATCAGCAGATCAGTGGAGGTATCGGGAGTAGGAAAGGCCATTAAATATTAAAGTCTTGGAAAGCCCCTCCAAAGAGGACCTGTCACCTTTCCTGACAAGTCTGTTGTAGTAACTACTTTCATTCTGCATGTTATAAAAATTTTAGGGCATCTTTTTTATCACTCTGTGTTGTGACATTCCTATATTATTCCTTCAAGAAGTTTATAAATGAACTGCCAGTAGTCAGCAATAAAGGTCTACACCATCCAATCAGTGCTACCAGTGTCAGACTGTGCAGGGACGTGTCTGGTAACACCCAGATTGACCTTTATTGCTAACGGTCTGCCAATTAATTCAAAAATTTCTAATAGGAATGATAGAACAATGGCACAACAAAGTCATAAGAAAAGATGCTTAGAATTGTTATTACAGGGGAATGCAAGCGATTACTAAGCATTATCAGGAGAGGTGAAAAGCCTACGTTCCGCAAAAAAATAGAACATGTCTTATTATTTGTCCGCATTACGGACAAGGATAGGACTGTTCTATTAGGGACCAGCTGTTCCATTCCGCAAAATACGGAATGCACAGAGACGTCATCCATATTTTTTGCGGACCGCAAAATACAGACTGTCGTGTGCAAGAGCCCTTACAGTGATTGCATTGCTTTACCTGTGCTAGCAGTGGCTCTGACGGAAGAAGAGGTGGGCTTATCTTTTTATGGTCTTTCTCCTCTTTGAACTTTCTTCTCTTTTTAGCTGGTGGTCCTTCTACATGAGATGAGCTTTCCGGACTAGTGGCCTCTAAGCCAAGGGGAGGTCCTGTAAGACACCTTGATAAATCCTCGTTTTCTGGGGGTTCATTTTCAGAGTTGGCTGGGGTAGGTGTATTACAGGCTTGGGTGCCTTCTTCCTGTAAAAATCAAGTGTACTTAGAAGATTTATATAATGCATCACATACCGGTATTTCAACTTTATACAAATGATTGCCTTGACTATTGTATTCTGATGTGAAACTTCTATCACCACTGGAGTCCGCAAGCAGTATTCAAACTGCTTTTTATGACCTGGTTCTAGCAAATAATGACAAGATTACTTGAGGTCTTGTCACTGGACCCCCCTTCTTTATCAGCCGTCTATAAAACATTGCAAGGTGTCCACCAACATCAAAGGGCCATCTGTGTAATGCATGAACCTGCTGGGTCCTCCACTGGGCGAGCCTCAAATGAAAGATCCCAATTTATTGTACCTATCCACAATGATAAGGGCATAACCCCTATAAGGGGGTTAAATGAGGATACCTTGTTTAAAAACCTATTTTCAAAGTTAATAGAGATGTTCCCCAATCAGGTATTGAGTGACGATCAGCAACCCAAGGGGGGCCTGACATGTCTGCGCGTTACATGGATGGCCTATTGATTTTTATGTGTACTCTGTAATATTTCAATTCTCCTGTGGGGGTGCTGCAGGGGAACTGAACAGTTGTAACTGAGATCCCTCACAAATTACAGGTCCTAGCAGAAGGATTCCATGTGATCAGCTTGTTTTTTTTATAATTTCTCCGCCCACTTTAACATGTCTTCAAAGAGTTAAAGTCTTATGGTCGATGGGGGGAATTTTTCAATATTGGTGTTACATACGCCAGTCTTGATCTGGTTTTGCTTAAAGGGGTTGTCCAGGCTTTTTAATATTGATGACCTATGCTCAGGATAGGTCATCAATATCAGATCAGCAGAGGTCCGACACCCGGCACCCCTGCCGATCGGCTGTTTGAGGCAGTGCGGACGTCCCTTTTTGTTCCTGTTCTTACTTTCTTCCTGAGGATAGATCATCAATATTAAAAGCCCGGACAACCCCTTTAAGTGAGATGCTCCTAATTTATGAACTGGCATAGATTTGAGCTATAATTTACCCCAGTTTCTGTCGTAAAGTAAATTTGCCGGGCAGCGGAGGCTACGCCCCCCTAGGCCCCGCTGACATCATGCCCGCTTTCCTGAATAGTGGACAGTGTGGTGTAAAAGCCCAAAACATTACAATCTTTTTAGAAAATGGTGCCCCCATGTTTTTTCTTAAATAAATGTTACCTCAAGTAAGAAGGTTAGGTGGCTCTTTCTGTAATCATCTCCATAAGAGTCCAAGACTTTCATCAGACATCTGAAATAAATACAAAGCATTAGATATTGAGATCTGTGGAATCCAGTACATTACTCATGTGACCCAAACTGTCACAGGTTTGGTAAGTAGCCATCATAACATAGATCAGTCTGCAGTGGAGCGCCACACATAACTGTACAGTGGAAATGTAATCATTCATGCTTAGGAAAAGACTTGCTGGATCAGTGGATGCCATGGAAAGACTAATCCAGGTCACTGTGTCTAAAGCAAATCTCCATTAATTCCTATATTAAAGGGGTTTTCTCATCTCAGACAATGGGGGCATATTGCTAGGATATGCCCCCATTGTCTGATAGGTGCAGGTCCCACCTATATCGAGCAGCGCTCCATTCATTTTCTATGGGGCCGCCAAGCGCTGGCTCAGCTATTTCCGTCCGGCCCATAGAAATGAATGGGAGCGGTGGCCGGTCAAGCGCGGTGCTCTCCCATTCACTTCTATAGGGAGAGCGCTTGGTGGTGGCTGGACCGGAGTCCTCCAGCCACTACCTTGCTGGACTCCGTTCCCGATATAGGTGCAGGTCCCAGCGGTGGGACCCGCACCTATAAGACAATGGGGGTATATCCTAGCAATATGCCCCCATTTTCTGTGATGAGACAACCCCTTTAACCAATGCTTTCCCAGTCTAACCTTGACCCATCAGCCAGTTTCAAGTTCCACTAAGGCCTCATGCACACGACCGTATTTTGTTTCCGTGTCCGTTCCGGTTTTTTTGCGGATAGGATGCGAACCCATTCATTTCAATAGGTCCGCAAAAAACGCGGACAGCACACCGTGTGCTGTCCGCATCAGTATGTCCGTTCCGTTGCTCCACAAAAAAAAAATAGTGCATGTCCTATTTTTTTCTAGTTTGCGGACAAGGATAGGCATTATTACAATGGATCCACACAAAAAAACTGATCCGCAAAAAAAACGGGTGCCATCCGTTTTTATTGCGGATCCGCAATTTGCGGACCGCAAAACACATACGGTCGTGTGCATGTAGCCTAAGACCGTATTCTTGTCTCAAGTCCAATAAGACATTTCAGACAACAGGATGTCACTTTAGAGGAATTTGATTATTGCTTGTACAAACCATTACAGCTAAGTTTATAAAGGGTCATCATAAGGTAAGTACCCACCTCCTCTCTTGTTTCAGTCTTCGTGTTATCTTCTGAACTTGGTGAAGTCTATTAAGTATTCTCTCATTGACCTGAAAAAAATAAACCAAACTTTACGACATAATTTGGTGTTTGTGAAGGATCTTTGAAATACAGAGGGAGAAATCTGCAGCATTTCCACATGGCAACCGCAGCACAATGCGCACAATTTGAATATTCTCCACTGTGGTAAATCTGCAGGGGACTAGCTATGTGTGGCCATGGCCTTTTTCCTGGTGACTATCACTGACTGTCCTGTATTAGGATAGTGATGCCCAACCTGTGGCCCTCCAGCTGTTGCAAAACTACAACTCCCAGCATGCCCGAACAGCCTACAGCTATCAGCCTACAGCAGGGCATCGTGGGAGTTGTAGTTTTACAACAGCTGGAGAGCCGCAGGTTGAGCATCCTTACATGGAAGAATAATGGCTCACTGACTGCTAATCCTTGCTGAGGGTGTAGAGAGTGAAAAGAATAAGCTTCATTCACATAAACCCCTTTAACCACCTCCGGACCGCCTAACGCAGATTCGCGTTCCGGAGTTGGCAGCGCTGCGCACAGTCACGCATATACGCGTCATCTCGCGAGACGCAAGATTTCGCTCAAAGCCGGCCCGCGCATGCGCATCGCGGGCCGGCAAAAGTTAAAGAAGAAGTTAGTCACCAGCCTGCCAGCAACGATCATTGGCTGGCAGGCTGGCGATTTTCAAAAAATCCAATCACAAGTCATATAACAGATCATATTAGTAAATATGATCTGTTATATGGCTTCTCTGCTCCTCTGCTGGTCCTTTTCGTCGGTTGGATCCAGCAGAGGAGCAGACATCACTGTGAGTAGCACCAAACACTTCACTGTAGCCCCAGATCACCCCCCTGCACCCCAATTAACCCTTTGATCACCCCTTTGATCGCCCCTGTCAATCACTAGTGAAAGGAAAAAAAGTGATCAGTGTAAACTGTCACTTTTTTTTTTCACTAGTATTGGCTGTTAGGTTTTAGGGATAGTTTAGGCCCCTTGGTTAGGTAGTTTAGCGTGAGTTACCGCCCAGCCCACCGCACCGCAGTCACTTATTCGCTGTTTAGCGTATCGCTAATCAGCATTTGTACTTTTATAGTATCTGTAAGTGATCAAAACTGATCACAGTCAGATCTATAATAGTATTAGTGTCACCTTAGCTCGCCCTCCACCCAAAACGCAGTGTTTGCCCGATCAGGCCTGATCGGTCGCCCACACGTGCGTTCACCCACGCCCGCCCCACCGCAGTGACAAAAAATATATATTTTTTTGATCACTGCACATTCATTTTACACGCACTGCGGCGATAAAAAAAATCAGTTTTGATATTTTTTATCAACCGTAGCGGCCTCCGGTACTTCGCTAGCCTCCCCTTTGTAAGACAGGCTTGCTTTTTTTCTTGGGTAGTCTCAGGGAATACCCCTAAATTTAGTAGTCCAAATGTCAAACAGGGGGTATTCTTCTGAAGAGATTTATAGCAAATAAGGTAGGGGGCGGCACCAATCACAGCGGCAAAGCGCACTAAGATCCAGTGCTGTACGTGGCTGGAGAGGACACACACAGCGGCGGTGCTCAGCTATGCAGGTGCGATGCAAGTACAAGGTAATGTAGAACAGAAGAAAGTAGCGGCACTCACCGGTGTGTAGTCAGGAAATTCAGCTTTATTTAATCCAGGGTTACATCAGGCAGGGGGCAGACGATTCAAGACACGCATTGATCAGCGGCGGCCGTTTCGCGCTAAATGCGCTTCATCTGGCTGTGCGTCAATGCGTGCTAGCACAACGCTCCTTTTAAATGCTGGCGTGGACCGTTGCCATAGAGACTAACAACCCAGGCCGCATCAGCAAAGAGAGGGTGGCTAAAGCAAAACACGTATATAAAAGCGATATAAAAACAATACAAATGCAATATTCAAGGAATGAACATAGATTCTGCAGTAGAAAGGTATACATATAAGGACATCACAGGAAAGGACTCAGATCGTTTCTATCGTTGAGTCCTAATTCCCCTAGGGCATGGGTACGTAATATCCAATTAGCTTCTCTCCGCAACAAGAGGCGGTGTCTGTCTCCCCCTTGGGGGGGGGGGGGGGCAGACACAATCTCCAAGCCAGAGAAAGAAATACAGCTGGTATCACCATTGTGGGAACTTCTGATATGTTCTATCAATCTAGGACAACCTTTACCTGTCTTGATAGAATTAAAGTGTTCTCTCACTCGCTCAAAAAGACACCTGATAGTTTTACCGAAGTAGAAACGTCCACATGTGCACAATAATAAATAAACTACATGAGTACTACGGCAGTTAATGAAGGCATTGACTGTATGCCGGATGCCGGCAAATTCAATGCTCTTCTTCTGCGAATTATTAGTGCACAGTGAACAGTTTCCACACCGGTAATTGCCTTTGGGTAGACTACTCTTAAGCCAGTTCTTGCTGCTATCTTTTTGGAGCCTACTCCTGACGAGCTTGTCCTTAATAGTGTGACTCCTTCTGAATGAGACGAGAGGTCTCTGTCCAGTCAGCTCACTCAGAGTTGCGTCCCTCCTCAAAACATCCCAGTTCTTGAATATGACTGATCGGATACGATCAGCCATAGGGCTGTATTTGAAGGAGAACGCAAATCTGTTGCCCTTGGTCGGGTCCGCACCATTGCCTATTTTCCGGTTATCACCCCTTAAAAGAAGATCCTGTGAGAAGTTCTCCTCCACTCTTTTCATATCCTTATTTAGAGCCTCCTCAGGGTAGCCTCTTTTTACTAGACGTTGTTTGAGGTCTCTGGCCTGTCTATTATAGCCGCTGTCTTTGCTATTTATACGTCTAAGTCTAATGAACTGTCCGTATGGTACGGCTTTTTTGACACTACCTGGATGGAAGCTGTCGTAGTGGAGCAAGGAGTTGGTCGCCGTGGGCTTACGGAAGCCCTCCGTGACCAACTCGTCGTCTACCACCAGGACAGCCACATCCAGAAACTCCAACTTATTTCCTCCAAAATTCATGGTAAAGGTCATGCCCATGTCATTCTTGTTCATATAGTTAACAAATTCATTGCACTCATCTTCTGTACCTTCCCAGACTATAAATATATCATCTACAAAACGTAGATATGTTTTCAATTTAGAGAGGAAAGGATTGTTAACAGAGTAGACATATCTATCCTCTAGTCTGGAAAGGTACATATTAGCAAAGGTGCAGGAGACGGGGGTCCCCATAGCCGTGCCCAGCTTCTGCCTGAACCACTCGTCACCAAATTGAAATACGTTATTGGTTAAAATAAACCTGAGAGCCTCCCCTACGAACTCGCAATAAATAGGGGTTTTACCTAGGTTCGCCACGATGTCAAGGATCGCCTCTACACCGGCATCATGAGGGATGCGGGTGTAGAGGCTCTCCACATCGAGGGATACCAGTTGGTAATCTTTCTGCCAATAGATCTCTTTCAAGGCCAATAAGAAGTCATTGGTATCCCTGAGGTAAGCGGGGGCGCTGCTGAGTACAGGTCGAAGGAGCCAATCCACGTATTTGGATAAAGGTTCGGTCACTGAGCCAATCCCCGCGACGATGGGACGTCCCGGAGGGTGGCTCAGCGACTTGTGGACCTTTGGGAGGAAATACCAAGACGGTTTGGCTGGAGATAACGGGACAAGTTTGTCCAACATGTTTTTGGGTAAAAAACCGATCTCCACGTATTTCTTGACGAGGGATTGCAACAGTCGCTGGGCATTGGGCAGGGGGTCCCCCCGTAACCTTTCATAGACCTCGGTGTCACCCAACTGTCTGTGTGCTTCGCCAACATAAAATGCCCTGGACATGAGGACGACATTGCCCCCCTTGTCCGCTGGTTTCACTATTATATCTTCCTGTGAACGTAGCCACTGTAGGGCTTTTTGTTCCTCAATAGTAATATTGGGTTGAGCAGTAGAGTATATCACCGCTTTAATATCCCTCATGACTTGATATTGGAAGATATCAATGCTACTCCCAGCGGGCATGGGTGGGCAAAAGGTGGATCTAACTCCACCAGTGAATGGATCCACAGAGGCGCCAGCTGAGGGCGTCTTGAAGGTGTCCATTCCAGTAAGGAATTCCAGGCACGCTCGTTCATCTTCATTAAATTCATTAGACACTTGAAAGGCCCTAGAGTCAAGCTGGAGTGGTGACTCTCCCAGGGTGGTAGGTGGCTTCTGTGGGGTGTCCCTAAAAAGCTTGTGTAGATACAATTTACGGGTGGCTTTGAACAAGTCGCCCTCAAAAGCTACAGGATCAAACCTTTTGGTTAAACTGTAACCAAGTCCCTTGTTAAGGATTTTCATACAACCAGGTGGTAACAGGCGGCCTGTTAGATTGATCACCAGGCTCTCATCAGGACAGGGGAGGCTGTCTACTTTCTCCAAGAGACTTGTTTCTTCTCCCTTCCTGATTTTCTGATCCCTGTTGTTTTTCCTGGTCTTCCTCCCTCCTCTTCTGATCCTTTTCCCAAAGGGTCACATGGCTCTCTTATAGGGTCGGCTGATGTATGGCCGGGATCATCCGAGATACTGGAGTCGGAGTCTGTCGTCCAGTAATCATTATTATTTTGGCGTCGATAGGTTTTCTTCTTTTGTTGTCTTTTATTGAACCTTTTCCCAGTATTCCAATTAAAAATGGTGCCAGTTTCGTAATCTTGCTTATCTCTTACGAATTTATCTCTTTTTCGTTCTTTTACCTCTGCTTGTATGACAGTCAGCTTTTTGCTTAATTTCTTCTCAAAGGCGTCCAGAAGATTTTCAGGCAATCTGGATTCCAACTCTGTACGGGCTTTGTCAAGTTCGCCCTTGATGATGTCATACTCTTTGATATCTCTTTTCAATACCATTTCTAATATTTGCAGAGAGAAGCCCATATGAAGTGACTGCCAATCTTTCAGAAATAAATCATCATGTTCAAATTGTGCAGGGACTTTGTAAATCCTTAAGCCCCTGGGCACTCGTCCACTTTCCTTGTAGGATTTAAGTGACTTTACTGTCCAGAAGAGACGTATCTCTTTATCTGCCAGTTGCGCTACTTTAAATTCAAGTGCGCGAGTGCTTAAGTTTTGCAAGGAATCCTTGGCATTGCACTGTGTAAAGAAGTCCTCTGCCCCTTCTCTGCCTTCCAGTAAGGATTGGCTGGATGCCTCTGTAGCCATAATAGATACAATAATTGCAAGATAAATATCTTCTGTGCTGGTAAGCCGGCAATGTGTAATGTGCTCAGGCCCCAAAGGAGAAGTCCGAAACAATTATAGCAAATAAGGTAGGGGGCGGCACCAATCACAGCGGCAAAGCGCACTAAGATCCAGTGCTGTACGTGGCTGGAGAGGACACACACTGTCCTCTCCAGCCAGGAGAGGCTCCAAAAAGATAGCAGCAAGAACTGGCTTAAGAGTAGTCTACCCAAAGGCAATTACCGGTGTGGAAACTGTTCACTGTGCACTAATAATTCGCAGAAGAAGAGCATTGAATTTGCCGGCATACAGTCAATGCCTTCATTAACTGCCGTAGTACTCATGTAGTTTATTTATTATTGTGCACATGTGGACGTTTCTACTTCGGTAAAACTATCAGGTGTCTTTTTGAGCGAGTGAGAGAACACTTTAATTCTATCAAGACAGGTAAAGGTTGTCCTAGATTGATAGAACATATCAGAAGTTCCCACAATGGTGATACCAGCTGTATTTCTTTCTCTGGCTTGGAGATTGTGTCTGCCCCCCCCCCCCCCCCCCCCCAAGGGGGAGACAGACACCGCCTCTTGTTGCGGAGAGAAGCTAATTGGATATTACGTACCCATGCCCTAGGGGAATTAGGACTCAACGATAGAAACGATCTGAGTCCTTTCCTGTGATGTCCTTATATGTATACCTTTCTACTGCAGAATCTATGTTCATTCCTTGAATATTGCATTTGTATTGTTTTTATATCGCTTTTATATACGTGTTTTGCTTTAGCCACCCTCTCTTTGCTGATGCGGCCTGGGTTGTTAGTCTCTATGGCAACGGTCCACGCCAGCATTTAAAAGGAGCGTTGTGCTAGCACGCATTGACGCACAGCCAGATGAAGCGCATTTAGCGCGAAACGGCCGCCGCTGATCAATGCGTGTCTTGAATCGTCTGCCCCCTGCCTGATGTAACCCTGGATTAAATAAAGCTGAATTTCCTGACTACACACCGGTGAGTGCCGCTACTTTCTTCTGTTCTACATTACCTTATTCTTCTGAAGAGGCCTACAGGATTCTGACCCAGTCGGATGAGGAATGGGAACCCTCATCTGACGAATCTAGCGGGTCAGAATACGAACCTGTAGAAAGCAGTGGCTCTCTGACCCAAAGTTCGGACGAGGAGGTGGAGGTCCCCGACAGCACCAGGCGTACCCGGCCCCGTGTCGCTAGACCACAGGTTGTGCAGGATCCGCTTCAAGAGCAGCAGAGTGGGGCTGTCGCTGCCGGATCACGTGGTGAGGCATACACCAGCAGCGCAGCCCTCCCTGGACCTAGTACCAGCACTGCCGTACAACATGGTGACGTGGCGAGCACCAGAAGGGCAGTTGAAGCTGGTACGGTGGCACGTGCAGTAGTTACCCCGTCGCAGCCACCGCACAGACAGGCCCGTAGACCCCCTAGAATCCCTGAGGTGCTGGCAAACCCTGATTGGCAGTCACCAACTTCAGCCGCACCATTAGTTCCCCCTTTCACCGCCCAGTCTGGAGTTCGGGTTGAGACGGCTCAAATCGGTTCGGCCCTGGGATTTTTTGAGCTGTTCTTGACTGCGGAGCTCTTGGACTTAGTCGTGGCAGAGACAAACCGGTATGCCACACAATTTATATCCGCCAACCCGGGAAGCTTTTATGCCCAGCCTTTCCGGTGGAAACCAGTCCAAGTTTCCGAAATTAAAATTTTTTTGGGCCTTCTCCTCAACATGGGCCTGACAAAAAAGCATGAATTGCGGTCATATTGGTCCACGAACCTGATTCATCACATGCCCATGTTCTCTGCTGCTATGTCCAGGGCACGATTTGAGGCCATCCTCCGTTTCCTGCATTTTAGCGACAACACCACCTCCCGTCCCAGAGGCCACCCAGCTTTTGACCGGCTCCACAAAATTCGGCCCCTCATAGACCACTTCAACCAGAAATTTGCAGATTTGTATACCCCCGAGCAAAACATCTGCGTAGACGAGTCCCTAATACATTTTACCGGGCGCCTTGGCTTCAAACAATACATCCCAAGCAAGCGTGCCCGGTATGGGGTCAAATTGTATAAGCTCTGTGAAAGGGCCACAGGCTATACCCACAAATTTCGGATCTATGAGGGAAAAGATCAGACCCTGGAGCCGGTCGGTTGCCCTGACTACCTGGGGAGCAGTGGGAAGACAGTCTGGGACTTGGTGTCACCCTTATTCGGCAAGGGGTACCATCTTTATGTGGACAATTTCTACACAAGTGTGGCCCTCTTTAGGCATTTGTTTCTAGAACGGATTTGCGCCTGTGGCACCGCGCGAACTAGTCGCGTGGGCTTCCCCCAACGGCTTGTAACCACCTGTCTTGCAAGGGGGGAGAGGGCTGCCTTGTGTAACGAAGAACTGCTCGCGGTGAAATGGAGAGACAAGCGTGACGTTTACATTCTCTCCTCCATTCACGCAGACACGACAATACAAATTGAGCGAGCAACCTGTGTCATTGAAAAGCCCGTCTGTGTCCACGACTATAATGCGCTCATGGGAGGGGTGGACTTCAATGACCAGATGTTGTCTCCGTATTTAGTTTCCCGCAGAACCAGACGCTGGTATAAGAAGGTGTCTGTATATTTAATTCAATTGGCGCTGTATAATAGTTTTGTTCTCTACAGTAAGGCTGGGAGAACACGATCCTTCCTCAAATTCCAGGAAGAGATCATCGAGAACCTCCTTTATCCAGGAGGTTCCGTGGCCCCATCCACCAGTGTAGTTAGCCATCTACACGAGCGACATTTCCCCAGTGTCGTTCCTGGTACCTCAACCCAACCGTCACCCCGAAAAAGATGTCGTGTCTGTAGCAGGGGTGGAATAAGGCGTGACACCCGCTATTTCTGTCCTGACTGTCCTGACCACCCTGCCCTATGCTATGGAGAGTGTTTCCGGAAGTACCACACACAGGTACACCTAGCATAGGGATCGCATCTCACCAGGACAGGCACACAGGGCTATTAGGGCCCTTTTACTCACAGCTGCTGCAAACCTCTCCTTTCACCTGGGATAAAGTGCATAACGTACTTCGCCACATCTTTGGGCGATTTGCGCTTTGCACATTGTCACATGGGGAAGGAGAGGTTTGTTCTATAAAGGTAAAAAAATCTAAACAAAAAAAAAAATACCGGTAAGTAAAAAAGTTAACGTTCAGTTAAAAAAGTTTAAAAAAGTTTATATGTTCTGTTCAAAAGTTAATAAATTTATTGCGTTGCGGCCTGGTTTTTTCTTTTTTGTTTTGTTTTTTTTACCTTCCAGGTGGACCAACCGATCGACTAGCTGCAGCACTGATGTGCATTCGGACAGAAGCATTGCGCTGCTGTCAGATTACACGCAAGTCGGTGTATGCGGCGCTGCAAGACGAGATTTCTCCTCTGCAGTAAAAGATACGTTTGCCGAGGCATAAGAGCTGAGGAGGTGGCGGTGTTCATATACTTTGGCAAACACTTTGTATATATAAAAAAAAAAATCCCGGCAATGATTTATTCATCCACATCGATTGATGTGAATGGAGAAATCTGGTTTGCCAGGGCATACGAGCTAAGTGGGTATGGATGTTGGGCGGAGCTCCTATGTCCTGGCAGACGCCTTTCCCCTCCTTTTTCTTTTTTTGGCAGAGATTTTTTCATCCACATTGATCGATGCGAATGAAGAAATCTGTGCCGTTCATTTTTTTTCTTTCAGCCCAGAGGCTGAGCGGAAAAAAAAAATCTCATTACCTGTATGCTCAATATAAGGAGAATAGCAGAAACTCCTAATGCTGGGCATACATGTAATGATTGCGGAGACCCTCAAATGCCAGGGCAGTACAAACACCCCACAAATAACACCATTTTGGAAAGAAGACACCCCAAGGCATATTGAGTCCATGAAAGATTGAAATTTTTGTCCCAAGTTAGCGGAAAGGGAGACTTTGTGAGAAAAAAAAATCAAAAAAATCAATTTCCGCTAACTTGTGCCCAAAAATTTTTTTTTTCTATGAACTCGCCATGCCCCTCATTGAATACCTTGGGGTGTCTTCTTTCCAAAATGGGGTCACATGTGGGGTATTTATACTGCCCTGGCATTTTAGGGGCCCCAAAGCGTGAGAAGAAGTCTGGTATCCAAATGTCTAAAAATGCCCTCCTAAAAGGAATTTGGGCACCTTTGCCCACCTAGGCTGCAAAAAAGTGTCACACATGTGGTATCTCCGTATTCAGGAGAAGTTGGGGAATGTGTTTTGGGGTGTCATTTTACATATACCCATGCTGGGTGAGATAAATATCTTGGTCAAATGCCAACTTTGTATAAAAAAATGGGAAAAGTTGTCTTTTGCCAAGATATTTCTCTCACCCAGCATGGGTATATGTAAAATGACACCCCAAAACACATTCCCCAACTTCTCCTGAATACGGAGATACCACATGTATGACACTTTTTTGCAGCCTAGGTGGGCAAAGGGGCCCACATTCCAAAGAGCACCTTTCGGATTTCACTGGTCATTTTTTACAGAATTTGATTTCAAACTCCTTACCACACATTTGGGCCCCTAGAATGCCAGGGCAGTATAACTACCCCACAAGTGACCCCATTTTGGAAAGAAGACACCCCAAGGTATTCGCTGATGGGCATAGTGAGTTCATGGAAGTTTTTATTTTTTGTCACAAGTTAGTGGAATATGAGACTTTGTAAGAAAAAAAAAAGAAAAAAAAGAAAAATCATCATTTTCCGCTAACTTGTGACAAAAAATAAAAAGTTCTATGAACTCACTATGCCCATCAGCGAATACCTTAGGGTGTCTACTTTCAGAAATGGGGTCATTTGTGGGGTGTTTGTACTGTCTGGGCATTGTAGAACCTCAGGAAACATGACAGGTGCTCAGAAAGTCAGAGCTGCTTCAAAAAGCGGAAATTCACATTTTTGTACCATAGTTTGTAAACGCTATAACTTTTACCCAAACCATTTTTTTTTACCCAAACATTTTTTTTTTATCAAAGACATGTAGAACAATAAATTTAGAGCAAAATTTATATATGGATCTCGTTTTTTTTGCAAAATTTTACAACTGAAAGTGAAAAATGTCATTTTTTGCAAAAAAATCGTTAAATTTCGATTAATAACAAAAAAAGTAAAAATGTCAGCAGCAATGAAATACCACCAAATGAAAGCTCTATTAGTGAGAAGAAAAGGAGGTAAAATTCATTTGGGTGGTAAGTTGCATGACCGAGCAATAAATGGTGAAAGTAGTGTAGGTCAGAAGTGTAAAAAGTGGCCTGGTCTTTCAGGGTGTTTAAGCACTGGGGGCTGAGGTGGTTAATATGTGAGGTAAAGACGTTGAATGCCGGCTCCAGGGCAATCAGCTTTCCCTCTCCATTTTACTATGGGAAGCTTCAGTCAACCAGGAATTTCTCCTGCAGAGACTGTAAAGCAGTATTGGATGGTGACCATTCAGATGAATGGCTGTCCACATAATGTAAGGACGACCCGAATCCTTCAGGATGGGAAGCTCTCCATTCTAGCTCATAGAGGGGAGTGCCAAGTTGGAGACCCCCTTCTATCTAAAAGGGCACACAGGCAGGGGTGTCACTAAATCCCTGTGTGTTTATTTAAAGGAAAATCACAGAGGAGTCTTAGGTATGTCTAGAAGATGGCAGCGGCCATACTGTTGTCATGTACAAACCTGTTCAATTTCTTTGCAGCGGCGATTCAAGGCAAGGAACTTTCTCTTGTTAAGTTCTCTCATGCGCTGCTGAGCCTCCTCTTCCTCCTCGTCTTGTAGGTTATCGCCACTCAGGCCCCCGTCTACAAACTCAACCTCTGTTTCTAATTCACTCTCTAAAATGTTCCCGCCGAACAGAGGTGGAAGCGCAAGCTCAGATCCAGGTGGGACAGAAAACTCTTCAAAGTTTACGGCAGCCATGATGGAAAATCTAAGACACAAATAAAGACAGATTTTTTTTGGGGGATTTAAATGGGTTCTGTGAGACCAGGAATGCATTTCCATCTTTACATGTAGGGTTTAAAAAAAAAAAAAAAAAAAAAAATCCACTTCTACTGGACCAGAAGGGTCACATTATTATTATTATTATTATTTAGTATTAAAGCGCCATTCATTCCATAGCGCTGTACATATGATAAGGGGTGCACATACATAATACAGACAAGTGCACTAAGCAGGAACAAGACGAGTTACAGACTGGTACAGAAGGAGAGAGGGCCCTGCCCGTGAGGGCTTACAATCTACATGGTATGGGAGAAGGACACAGTAGGTGCGGGTTAAGTTGGTCATGGCGGTATACAGATGTCACTGCCACAACCAATTAATGACCTCTTTGGTAGCCTGTGGAGTGACAGCATGTGACCAAGGCCACTGATTGGCCAGCAGCGGTGACGTATGTGTAGACGACATGTCACACTTCGGTCCAGTAAGTAATGGGACCAAAGGAGAAGGGAGCTCAGCACTGGTGACAGGCGAGTCTCTGCAGCATGCCTGTAAATATAAAGAGGGACTCACGGTCTCGGAGAACCCCTTTAAACAATATTATGTTTGCTATAACCCACCACAGACGGGTGTTCTAATTATTTGGATTGGGGAAATGATCAAAGTTGAAAGCAAATACGATCCTGCACTTGTCTCATATCTCTATTTTATCGGAACGGTTCCCTTTAGGAGCAGTACAACACCCATTCTCCACGCACATTAGCACGTGACATCATGATATATAATGGGGTCGGTTGAGTGATGTCATGGTATCAGAATAATCAGCGATGCACGCTGCACTAGGACTCCGTGCTGTACGCTCAGGACCAGGCAGTATTACTATCCCTGTGCACAAATACAGTGGGGGTCACTCATATCCTACACAAATGCCATATCTACCTATGCAGCAATACTGGGGAGGGGGGAGCAGTCTGGGAAAGCTGGGTGACAACAGGACATACTGCCCCGAGAAAAAGACAATGATACACTGGTGGTATAGGGATACTACATGCTATGACATCCAGGAGCCTGGGGTGAAGGATACGGACCAAGCATTGCGCCCTTGTTGTCACACGTACCTGCTCACATTATCTGCCCCTTCGTGTCGGGCACAGGAAGATATGAATGCCACTGGTGGATCTAAATAAAGTTATGATATACAAAAAGAATAAAAAAAAAACATGACAGCGAGACATGCGCAGCTACAGACCAATAGAAAACATTCCGTACAGAGCGACGGGCGGGCTTCCTGTGGTGACGTGACGTCATATCTTCGCGCCGCAGCTTCCGGTTTTATTTGAGGAGCGCCATAGATTCTTTTCATCTTTTTTCCAGACCTTGCTCTTGGTAAGTGGAAAGGTTATGGCTGGATAATGATGGCATCGCTGCAGAGGGGGAGGAAAGTGTGGCAAGAGGGCGCCGAGCTGATTCAGTGCGTGGTTTCGGTGTACACTTATTAAAGGGGTTGGTCCACAGGACAGTTGATACATATTTGATTGCTGTGGGTCTGACCCCTGGGATCCCCACCGACTATGAACATGAGGGCCCCTGAGCAGGGGAGTGTGGAGTATAAGGCTGCGCCATCCCCAGCAGTCCCATCACAACGACTGAAGCAGGTGTCCATGCACACTACCTCTGTCATACAAGATGCTGGGACCCCCATTCTCAGGATTAGACTTCTAGCAGCTTTCCTTGTTAGACCAACTCCTTTAAGGCAGTATAACATTCAGATCTGTACATTCTTCGGAAGGTTTAGTATATAAGCGTTTATTTTCTGTGTTTTCCTACAGGGATAAAACATGTCTCTGGCGGACGAGTTGCTGGCTGACCTGGAGGAGGCAGCGCAGGAAGAAGACGACAGCTTAATAGATGAGGATGACCTGGAGACAATAGAAGAAGTGCAGGAGGAGATGCAGGTGGACCTTAATGCTGAGTCTGTGAAAAGTATAGCAAAGCTATGGGACAGTAAGCAGGTGAGCCTATAATCTATATGAAGGAGTCTGTGCTATCTTCCTCCTGCATTTCATACCCAAGGTGATCTGAAGCCTGTTCTGCCATTAATGGGGGTGTCCAAGATCAAGGAAGGGAAATGGCATAAAACCACAAAAGAAACAATAGTTGCCTGCTATATCCTCCCCCTCTCCGACTCTGATGCCCCCTGCCAGTCATTGTGCTGCAGAGGGGACGTCAGTTCATTCATCAGTTTATGCAATTTCTGCACCTCACAGGCTGAAGTGAGAGCTGCAAGTACAATAGATAATTTATAATGCTGGGTCCCCCTGCCCGACTTCAGATCTACCGCATTATACTGATGGCAGTATGTCAGTACAATTTATTACAGCTGATGTCTGGAATGGACACCAAATCATTATAATGCTGTGAGGTCCCTACAAGAGCTGAGTTCAGGACAGGGTGTCCTGTTCCCACATGGAGCGCATTTCTCTTAGTGAACTCGCTCATCTGAAGCTGGCCTAACGGTTCTCACTGCACAGGGCAAGAATGCACTATATAGCATAGCAGCGTTTGCTTGCTTGGCCTGTATCTTTATCTGTTTGGGTTTCCTGGTATGTGTAGTTTTGAGTAGGGCACTGGGCGGTCATGTGGTTTGAAATGGTGAGCACCCATTCTGCTATTTGAGGAGTGAAAGAGTTCCCGAGCCACAGAAGCTGCGTCATATGAAGGTGAAAGCAATGTGGTTAAAGCGAAGGATTTCACTATGACTTTCGGACTACTGCTTTCCCCCAACAGTAATATAAGGAAAGGTAATTAGCAGTCTAGTGAATGGAGTGTTTAGTACTATGTGGGCCCAGAATGACTCTCGTTGGCTTCTGGATTTTTATATATATTTTTATTTTTTTTCTTCTTCCCACTGTTGCTGCTATTAGTGTAATATTTTTGCATGCTGTTTTACAAACTAAATAATCAATTATTAAAATTCTAACTTTTTTTTTTACCAGTTTTCAGAGATTCTCGACAAGATTGATGAATATGTTAAAAAACAACCAAAAGAATCGGAAGGTATTAGCTTTTGTTTTCATGGTTTGAGGGAGGTTTTATCTGGGTGTCCTGTTACTAAGCTGAACTTAAACTTTTGTGTTTTACCTGTGATCTGAATTTCAGTTATGGGACCTGTGGAAGCCGCTCCAGAATATAAAGTTATAGTTGATGCAAACAATTTGACAGTGGAAATTGAAAATGAATTGAGTAAGTTTTAGGGGGATGAAACTACAGATTCACTCTTCCTTTTGTACTGTAAGTCTAAGAAATATTACTATATAAAAGCAAAAGAGCAAGGAGTGTTGTAAGACATGAAAACATTTGGTGCGGTGGCTACAGCAGGATAGGACGCAAGACACACCATGGTTATTGTACAACCTAAGTTTATACCAGGAAATTGCCCAAGAGCATTTTTATGGGAAAGTTTCATTTTATTTCCTGCTCACTGCTGTTGTGAGGCGTAACGGAGGGCTTTAGACATCTTTTATAGCGATGGGTGGCAGTCCCAGTGGGGGAACCCCCAGCAGTCAAACCTTTATCGCCTAACCTGTGGATAGGTGATAATTGTCAGTTGCTTAATGGCCTGCAGCCACCACTAGAGGAAGCATTGGAGCTTATTGAACTCTGTAGTAGAACACTAAGCTGTAGGCACCTAACCTTGGTCTAGTGGCAGCCACTGAAATATTATGTATTGACTCATTATATAAATATATTAAAGGGGTACTCTGGTTATTTTAACTTATCCCCTATCTATAGGATAACTATTAGATCGGTGGGGGTCCTACCGCTGGGGGCTGCATAACCCATAGAGTCCTCTCAAATGAACAGAGTGGCAGGTCACATATGCACACTTTCACTCCATTCATCTGTATGGGACCTGCCGGGAATAGCAGATAGCTGTATTCTGTTACATGTGGTGTATGGGGCACCATTTCTTGTGATTAATGGGGGTCCCAGCAGTAGGACCTCCAGCGATCTAATAGTAACCCCCTATCCTGTGATTAGGGGTTTACTAGAAATAACTAGAATACCTCAGCACCTATTTAGATTAAAAACATAAAGGGTATTCAGGGTTGGAGATTAACTTTAAGGTGGAAAATAAAAACTCCTGAGCATCCATGGAGCTTATTAATGTGTCCAGTATAATTTAAACCTGCATTTATAAATTGTAAGGATATTGCGTTTCTCTTTTTTAGATATAATCCACAAGTTTATCAGAGACAAGTATTCAAAGAGGTTTCCGGAGTTGGAGTCTCTGGTGCCAAATGCCTTGGATTACATAAGGACAGTGAAGGTAGGTGGGGGAGCGGTGTGAACTGTGTGAAGCAAAGGGGAAAATGTTGCTCAGGGCTCCAGATGGCGACCAAAATGGTCGCCAATGCGACTTAGAATTTACAAATGCGACTAGACCCACCGCGGCAACTCTGCTCAATACAGCGGCGGGGCACAGGAGCTGATAGTGGCCACTGCGCCACCAATGAAGATAACTGAGCTGTTAATACAAATACAGGAGGCGGGTGCCCGAATCAAATAGCCCGAACCCGACCTCCTATGACAGGGAGCTGCGCTCAGCGGCAGTTAACCCCTCAGGTACTGCACCTGAAGAACTGCCGCTGATCGCAGCTCCCTGTCATAGAGGTCGGGTTCGGGCTATTTGATTCCGGCACCTGCCTCCTGTATTTGTATTAACAGCTCAGTTATCTTCATTGGTGGCGCAGTGCGCCCCCCCCCCAGTATAATAAACATTGGTGGCACAGTGGGAAGTGCCAATGAGGGTTAAAAAAATAAAAAGAATATGAACTCACCTCCTCCAATTGATCGCGTAGCTGCCGGTCTCCTGTTCTTTCTTCAGGACCTGTGGTGACGTCACTGAGCTCATCACATGGTCCATTACTATGGTGATGGATCATGTGATGTACCATATGATGATCACAGTGATGTCACCACAGGTCCTTTGACAGGTCCTGAAGAAAGAACAGGAGACCGGCAGCTACGCGATCAATTGGAGGAGGTGAGTTAATTATTTTTTAACCCTCATTGGCACTGCCCACTGCGCCACCAATGTTTATTATACTGGGGGGGGGGGGGGCCGCACTGTGCCACCAATGTTTATTATACTGGGGGGGCGCACTGTGCCACCAATGTTTATTATACTGGGGTATTGACCTTCTACTTAGCATTCTGTATTAAAGAATGCTATTATTTTCCCTTATAACCATGTTATAAGGGAAAATAACAGTGAATAGACTTTCATCCTAGCAACAATGCGTGAAAATCGCACCGCATCTGCACTTGCTTGCGGATGCTTGCGTTTTTCACGCAGCCCCATTAACTTCTATGGGGCCTGCGTTGCGTGAAAAACGCACAACATAGAGCATGCTGCAATTTTCACGCAACGCACAAGTGATACGTGAAAATCCCCGCTCATGTGCACAGCCCCATAGAAGTGAATGGGTCCGGATTCAGTGCGGGTGCATTCCGGTATTTTAAATGCCGGATCCGGCACTAATACATTCCTATGGGGAAAAATGCCGGATCCGGCATTCAGGCAAATCTTCGTTTTTTTCGCCGGAGATAAAACCGTAGCATGCTGCGGTTTTATCTTTTGCCTGATCAGTCAAAATTGCTGAACTGAAGACATCCTGATGCATCCTGAACGGATCGCTCTCCATTCAGAATGCATGGGGATATGCCTGATCAGTTCTTTTCTGGTATAGAGCCCCTAGGACGGAACTCTATGCCGGAAATGAAAAACGCTAGTGTGGAAGTACCCTAAAATATTAAGTTTAAATCCCCCTTTCCCAATTTTACATATAAAATATATAAACAATAAATAAATTAACATAATTACATAGCGCTGCGTCTGAAAAGTCCAAACTATTAAATAATTAAAAAATATCTCCTATGCGGTGAGCATTCGCCATTTTTTAGTCACCTTGTCACCCCAAAAAATAGGATAAAACTGTTCTATTATGGGCCAAACGTTTCATAAAATGCACGTGGCTTTTTTTTGGTGTGTGTGTGTTTTTGTTTTTTTGCTCTGTATTTATGGTGACAAAAGCAAATCAAAATTTTGATATCGAAACAACCCTACGCTGATCTGATCGGCGTAGCGGTCACGATACCAAAATTTTGATTGTTTCGATTTGGCGACTAAAAATTTGATTTGGCTCCTAAATTTTTCAGTTCAGGAGCCAATGACTACTAGGTATTTTTTTTTTGGTCTGGAGCACTGTTGCTGGTTTTTGTGGTTCACAAATTAATTAAAAGTGAAGAATAACTAAAATTAAGCAGATACCAAATACAGATAAAGAAAGTGCTTACATGTAAAAGAAAAAAAAATGCTAAAAGCTGTAAATCACTTTCTGTGGCGAGGACGGGAGCCGCCTTCACCTGGTGTCTGCGCTATACTGTAGAGACGCGCTACTAGACAGCAAGTCATGGCATGCACTTCAGTAATACTGGTCTTTTACCAGTGAAAGTCCCATGGATTAAAGGTTTCAAGTTGCCATGGTCCAAGAAAAACCATTGTATGTTGAAAATATTGCATCCTGAGGCCATTGTAACTTGGCGGACCACTATAGTGGTATTTGAGTGGGTGTTGATGCACCCATCGTCAACCTTTTTAACTTTACTTTGCAGGAATTGGGAAATAATCTGGACAAATGCAAGAATAATGAGAATCTTCAGCAAATTCTGACAAATGCAACCATCATGGTTGTTAGTGTGACTGCCTCCACTACACAGGGGTAAGCCTATACTAGGACAGTGCTCTCTGTATGCCCATGCTATATGCTTCCACTGTATTTCCTAATCACTCCGCTGGCATTTGTGCTACATACAGACAGCAACTGACTACTGAAGAATTGGAACACATTGAAGAAGCTTGTGACATGGCGCTAGAACTGAACCAGTCCAAACACAGAATCTATGAGTATGTGGAGTCTCGCATGTCATTCATTGCGCCCAATCTCTCCATCATTGTCGGGGCCTCAACTGCAGCCAAAATAATGGGTAAATATGTGCATGTGATTCTTTTGTCTGTACTACCACATGATCACCCATGTATACATATAGAAGAGCTGTACATTTATCAGACCAGATAGAACAAATATGCAACGCTTGATGGGTCTGCTGTC
Organism: Bufo bufo; assembly: GCF_905171765.1. Classification (NCBI taxonomy): domain Eukaryota; kingdom Metazoa; phylum Chordata; class Amphibia; order Anura; family Bufonidae; genus Bufo; species Bufo bufo. The sequence continues at coordinate 177,946,632 of NC_053389.1, forward strand.
ATCAGTAACTTTGTTCTTTTCAGGTATTGCTGGTGGTCTCACAAACCTCTCAAAGATGCCTGCCTGCAACGTCATGCTCCTGGGAGCTCAGAGGAAAACGTTATCTGGCTTCTCTAGCACTTCTGTCCTTCCCCATACTGGTTATATCTATTATAGTGACATTGTCCAGTTATTACCTTCGGTAAGCAAGGGATTGCTTGGTCTGACTGTAAAGTAAAACTATTGATGCTGTAACGGTTTGTCTTTATATTGTCCTAGGATTTGCATCGAAAGGCAGCAAGATTGGTGGCAGCAAAGTGCACTTTGGCAGCACGTGTAGACAGCTTTCATGAGAACCCTGAAGGAAAGGTCAGTCTTAAAGGGGATTCTCCCTTGTAAACTAGTTGGAAATGGTAGAAAACCATGAAAGAAACAATCTGTGTAATATGGGCAGGAAAGGTACCACAGAAGACTCTCTTGTATTGCTGGAAGCACTTTGTAGTGTATTAGCTGTATAGTTCCTCCTATGCAACCTGTTCTGCAGCAAGTTTATTAGCTTTATGGAATATGACCATTTAGATTTCCCACATTACAGATTGGTTATGACCTAAAAGAGGAGATTGAAAGAAAGTTTGATAAATGGCAAGAACCACCGCCAGTCAAGCAGGTAAAACCTCTGCCAGCACCTCTTGATGGACAGAGAAAGAAACGCGGTGGCCGCAGGTGAGGGGGTTCTTTTCACTGGTAACTTAAAAAAATATTTTAAAAATCAGATTGATTATACATAGTTTTTTTCCATAGGTACCGCAAAATGAAAGAACGACTTGGGCTGACAGAAATCCGAAAACAGGCCAATAGGATGAGCTTTGGAGAGGTGTGCACTTCCTCCCAAACCTGTTTTCATCAGTTTCTGTATATGTTAAAGGGTGGCTCCAGGCTGTATGGTTCCTTAGACAGCCATATGATGTTTGAAGGCTTTTAGCGTCATGCGGTGGTCTAGGAACCTCATCTATTCCTATCACTATCACTTTTAAACGTCCCATTGCGTATATAGGCAATATCAGCATTGAAGCAAATATTATGCGGTGCAGTATCTACCCCTGTATAGCCATAGACTCACACTTTAAGATCTGTTTAATAGTTTGTTAGACTCTGATGTTGAACAGGATACTTTTAGTCCTGAATATACAGTGAAGGGAAAATAGTAGTTTACAATATTATGATTCTCTTTTAGATTGAAGAAGATGCATATCAGGAAGACTTGGGCTTCAGCTTGGGACATCTTGGGAAGGGTGGAAGTGGAAGAGTACGGCAAGCACAAGTTAATGAAGCTACCAAGGCCAGAATCTCCAAAACATTACAGGTAAGCTTTAGTCAAATATAAAGTCCAGGAATCGATACCAAGGTTATTTTATAAAATCTATGGCTTTATTGATAGAAAATTGGTACAAGTAAAGTCCATACACAGAGCTCTCTTCCTGGTCTTGCCTTTCCCATGTAATACCAATTCTGTAGCATCTATTCTTATCACTCTATGTCGTACCTTTCCTGTATTATTTCTGGTAAAAGCTTGCAAATAAATTGCCAGCAGTCTGCAGTAAAGGTACTGCTGGGTGTTACCAGTAGCGGGTGGGTCAGACTTTGTCCAATCAGTACTTCTAGAGTCAGACTGTGCAGGGACATACCCCAACTGGTAACACTCATCTGTACCCTTACTGCAAGCTGCTAGCAATTCATTCACATCTTCTAATAGAAATAATAAAGGAATGGCACAACATCGAGCCATAAGAATAGATGTTCCAGAACTCTTATTACGTGGGGAATGCAAGTAGTTACTAAAACAGAAATTTTATAACAAATCGTCGGAGTTAAAGGAGTTGTCTCACTTTAGAAAATGGCATTTATCATTTAGCAAAAGTTATTACAAGGCAGTTACTATTGTATAGTGATTGTCCATATTGCCTCCTTTTCTGGCTGGATTCATTTTTTTTTTATCACTTTATACACTGCTCTTATCCAGGGGTTACAACCACCATGCAATCCATCAGCAGTGGTTGTGCTTGCACACTGTTGGAAAAGGTGCCAGCCTGTCTGGTGGCCAGGACCATGGGAGAGCACTTTTTCTATAGTGTGCAAGCACTGCCACCGCTGCTGGATTACGGGGTGGTCATAACCTCTTGGATAAGAGCAGTGTATGTGATGGAAAAATGAATCAAGCCAGCAAAGGAGGAAATATGGATAATTCATTAGTTAGTGCCTTGTATCAACTTTGTCTAGATGATAAATGCTGAAGTGAGACAACCCCTTAAATTACCTAAATCCGCTCAGACCTAATCCTCACTTCCAGCATTCATCCTCAGAGCCCCCCAAAAGTCGCTGTAAACTCCATATGGAGAACATTTCTATTAATATAATCTACAAATGCGTGGACTTGTTCCTCCGTCCCTGACCACACAACCAAGGCGCCATCAATATATCTTGTCCCGTATTTGATGTATTGCAAAAAAGGACTCCCAGCATTGTGTATATATATCACTCCTCCCATAATGCCAAAAATACATTATTACAAGTTGGTGCCATCAGAGTGCCCATCACCATGCCATTAGAAAATATGAAATTTGTACACATTTCCTCTTTACCCGCTCTTATGAACAGCTCAATAACTGAACTAATGCCAGCCAAGATCATTCTACCCTGTGGATCCACCATTGTTTTGAAAGTTCTAAGGGTAATAATCACTGCCAGTTTCCTGGATGTAATATTATTTTCATAACCCCTTCTTAAAAGTGACCACAATTTTCCATTCGGTTCCATTTACAGACAAAATCAGCATCATTTTGAAATCTGTATACCCCCTGAAGCCTCAGGTGCTCTGACACCCAGTACGATTGCAGTGCTTCATTAGTCCAGAACAATTTGACCTCTGTTTCCACCAGAGAAATAATCCTATGTTCCACAGCTCTTGTGCTTAAAACGGTGACAACCTTTTGTGTATTGCACTGTGAGAAAAAGGTCCTGATATCTTCCCATCCTGCATCCAATGCACATGTAAGGCCCGCAGCCTCCACACCACGCTACTCTTCCATGCTGATTTTTTTCCATATTCCCTGACTTTTGAATACCAGCATTTTATTGTTTAGCAGATTGCTTATTTGATTTTCTGTATCCCTCTCTGTTAAAAGCCTAGAATTAAAAATGAACCAACATTTACCATTTGGTTAGATTTTTTTGAAATTTACCATTTCCTCCAATCCGATTGTCTTTAACAGCGTACACTACAGAAACAGAGTATGGTTTATGGAGGAAAGTCCACAGTAAGAGACAGATCTTCGGGTACTGCGTCCAGTGTTGCCTTTACTCCCCTTCAGGTAAGACCCATTGCATAGACCATAGGCATTAACCGGATCATTAGAAAAAAAAAAACATAATAACGCAAGAGTGTGCATAATTGTTTTTCTAAATATATTGCACAGCAGATTCTGCTTCCAATTTACCCACATGGACTGGCCGTGGTCCGTGCTACTCATATTTCTGTGACAGTGTCCTGCTTGGTCTCTTAGGCTTCCAAGGTCCGGTAGAGGAGCCAGCGCTGTAGAATCACATTCTATCCTATAGTGCTTGCTCCCTTACTAGATCCAGGAGCCTAAGATGATTTTCTTTTTGGATATAGCTTTAGCTAAAGAAAACTCACTGGTAACACACACATAAACTACTGCACTGCCCCCTTTAAATGCCCTGCACAATACAATTAAACACATGCTGGAAGATGGATACATATTCATTTTATTTTATTGACCTTGCAAATTATATATCCCTGCAGGGTCTAGAGATTGTTAACCCGCATGCTGCAGAGAAGAAGGTGGGTGAGGCAAATCAGAAATATTTTTCCAGCATGGCAGAATTCCTGAAAGTGAAGCATGAAAAAAATGGTACAATGACACAGTGATGGTGCTGTCGTCTTGTCTTGTATTCTTGGAACTTGTCTGAATGATCCACTGACCACCGAGACACTGGGCTTGGCTGTAGAGAAATGCCTGCAAGGAACTGGGACCTCATACAGAGTAATGCAGGACACTCATCTACTGCCCTGAAAGAAAGAGCTGAATATCTTTGAAGGATGAAGAACCCCTCATTTTTATATTCAGTTAAACAAACTTTTTATTTTTGTTTTTATTTTAATTGTTTTGGTGTGAATGTTGGAGCTTTCTGTAATCGAAAATAAATGGCATTGTATTTCAGCTTTTAAACATGCACCTATCTAATAGTGTCTTACAAGCTGCCAGCATGGAGTGATGCCAATAATATGAATGTTTAGATGGGTAAGCCCTTTATAGCAGATTTCTCTACAGACACCTTTTTGGAGTGAATTTTTTATTTTTTTTTATGATCAATTTACACGTATTTTGGGGTAAAATATTTGATATTGGGTCTTTATAAGTTTGTGCATTTGGCTTTTACAGTTACAATGTTTGACACTACATAGTAGCTGCAGAAGGCTGTCTTTGATAAACCTGTCACAATCTGTGGTGTCCAAAATCCATTCCTAAATCAATTGAAGCTTTGATTTGGGCATAAATCTGCTTAGATGCGCCATTTTTTTACCCAATGGTTCTTGCAGTACAATGAATTTGGTTCATGGCTTTTTATTTTAACTTTACATTAACTACTGGTTGACTTGCTTTGCTGTAAACTTTTGGTGCATCTTAGGCCATCCCTTCTCCAAACGAGGCACTTAATTATTTTTGGGCATTTACTTTATAAAGAGGTCTAAAACTTTGACATTATATGCCAGGAATGCTCCAAATTTTGCCACATTGTGTTATAAAATCTAAGCTCACTCTAGTAAATCTGTGCCATAGTTTTAAAATAAAAACTCCATTGTGTGAATAAAATAAACCAGGGAAATTAATCAAGCCCTGTACTACAAAATACTGGCTTAAAAAATTAACAACATAGGGCTTTGCAACTTAATTTTCCAACTTTTTCTATTTTTACCCCCCACCCACATTTGAAAACTGGAATGAGTAGAAGTGTGGGTATGGTTAGCGATGTTAAATTGTTTCATTGCAGCTTTGATAGGTTACCTTTAAGGCCATTTATCATGTTGAACATGGTGTGTGAACCACGTTGGGGATATAAAAGAAAGGATCAAAGAAAAAAGAAATTCAAATGGTTATTGATCCGGAGGTGGACATATAAACACCTCAAAAGGAGTTTGATCGGTTATTTAATTATATTGTACAATCAGTAAAACGAGGTACAAGCATCTATGCGAACATATACAGCCAGGTCCATAAATATTGGGACATCAACACAATTCAAAATTTTTTGGCTCTATACACCATCACAATGGATTTGAAACGAACAAGATGTGCTTTAACTGCAGACTGTCAGCTTTAATTTGAGGGTATTTACATCTAAATCAGGTGAACGGCAGGAATTACAACAGTTTGCATATGTGCCTCCCACTTGTTAAGGAACCAAAAGTAATGGGACATAATAATAATCATAAATCAAACTTTCACTTTTTAATACTTGGTTGCAAATCCTTTGCAGTCAATTACAGCCTGAAGTCTGTAACGCATAGACATCACCAGACGCTGGGTTTCATCCCTGGTGATGCTCTGCCAGGCCTCTACTGCAACTGTCTTCAGTTCCTGCTTGTTCTTGGGGCATTTTCCCTTCAGTTTTGTCTTCAGCAAGTGAAATGGATGCTCAATTGGATTCAGGTCAGGCGATTGACTTGGCCATTGCAATTGGAATAACGAGGGAATAACGCACACCTGGCCCTGGAACAGCTGAAATAGCCAATTGTCTCATTAATTTTGGTCCCTTAACAAGTGGGAGGCAAATATGAAAACAGTTGTAATTCCTACACCGTTCCCCTGATTTGGATGTAAATACCCTCAAATTAAAGCTGACAGTCTGCAGTTAAAGCACATCTTGTTCGTTTAATTTCAAATCCATTGTGGTGGTGTATAGAGCCAAAAATGTTAGAATTGTGTTGATGTCCCAATATTTATGGACCTGACTGTAAATAATTAAACTTTGATTGTATTTTAATTTGTATAATAAATGTAAAGTTCAATGATACACAGTGATATGCAGTACCCAAAATTCACCACTATATGGTGCCAACAGAACACAAATTTATCAGCGCTTTCTACTATTTAACCAACACAAGAATTTATGCAATTCTGCTTACAATTATGAGATTATGCACAGAAATTCAATCAAGAAAATGACAGATACGAGCCCTTGCTCTGCCAAAACTATGACCAGTCTCAGATTGTTTTGGTAGTATTGCAATAAAGCTTATAAATTATCGGCTTGATATCAAACTAGGGAATATAAAGATTCCCAACAGAGAAGTTCTCTTGATATGAATATTAGATCTTGTATTCAGTGATATGCATCTTCACTGAATACTGCCAATATTGATGTAGCACTAACACTTATATCCACACAAAATGGGAATTTTTGCCAGATATCAAGCGAATTAATTTATCAATACTACACACGCATTAAAATAATACATTACCCGAGAAGGTAGGTGATAGGCAGAGTCTAGGGGAAGTCAGCTCTCAAGAGTTTTTCTGATAATCAAGATCCTTCTCCCTGCTCTTTCCTTTTTTTTTTTTTTTCCCTCCCTCTCGCTTTCTTTTTGGTATGTGGTTTCTTAACCAAAAACTTATCAGATGAACACACCTTCCTAGTTTGGAACTTTCCAATCATTGTTGGATAGGTGTGTACGCTGATAAGGAATGTGATGTCATAACACTACCCAGAATGCACTTTTGCTACTGGTGTAGTATTACCTACTCATACCTAGGCGGCACTGTTATATAAGCATCATACCATTAAGGGTTAACTCATACATGCCCGACATCTTCAACACTATACACACCTGACAGCTGTAAGCCTTATCTCATAGCCGAGGGACAAACTTTGATGCATGAACCGATTATAATATAGAAACATAGACATAGAATGTGTCGGCAGATAAGAACCATTTGGCCCATCTAGTCTGCCCAATATACTGAATACTGTGAATAGCCCCTGGCCCTATCTTATATGAAGGATGGCCTTATGCCTATCCCATGCATGTTTAAACTCCTTCACTGTATTTGCAGCTACCACTTCTGCAGGAAGGCTATTCCATGCATCCACTACTCTCTCAGTAAAGTAATACTTCCTGATATTACTTTTAAACCTTTGCCCCTCTAATTTAAAACTATGTCCTCTTGTAATACTTTTTCTTCTTTTAAATATTCTCTCCTCTTTTACCTTGTTGATTCCCTTTATGTATTTAAAAGTTTCTATCATATCCCCTCTGTCTCGTCTTTCTTCCAAGCTATACATGTTAAGGTCCTTTTAATCTTTCCTGGTAAGTTTTATCCTGCAATCCATGTACCAGTTTAGTTGCTCTTTTCTGAACTCTCTCCAAAGTATCAATATCCTTCTGGAGATATGGTCTCCAGTACTGAGCACAATACTCCAAATGAGGTCTCACTAGTGCTCTGTAGAGCGGCATGAGCACCTCCCTCTTTCTACTGGTAATACCTCTCCCTATACACCCAGTAGACTCAGAGGAACATCTTGACACTTCTCACATTGTGGAATTTATGTTCAGATGATAAATACAATAAAGCCTCTACTACCACAGGTGGCGTGTATCTTCTAAGGGTCCATTCACACGTCTGTATGTGTTTTGCGGATCCGCAAAACACGTACACCGGCAATGTGCGTTCCGCATTTTGCGGACCGCACATCGCCGGCACTCTTATAGAAAATGCCTTTTCTTGTCCGCAATTGCGGACAATAATAGGACATGTTCTATTTTTTTTGCGGAACGGAAGTGCAGATGCAGACAGCATATTTCAGACCCATTGAAAATGAATGGGTCCGCACCTGTTCCGCAAAATTGCGGAACGGATGCGGACCCATTTTGTGGACGTGTGAATGGACCCTAACTGTCTAAATGCACAATTGACTATTGGTTACAAAAACACCACTTCCTCTGAGCGAAGTTTCATTCCCAGAAGTCCATAAAAAAATTGTGACTAAACTATCATAACAAGAATAAGTAGATATAACTGTTTACACTTCTGAAAAGGTATAACAACTAGAGTTGAGCGAACACCTGGATGTTCGGGTTCGAGAAGTTCGGCCGAACTTCCCGGAAATGTTCAGGGTCGGGATCCGAACTCGACCAGAACTTCGTCCAGAACCCGAACCCCATTGAAGTCAATGGGGACCCGAACTTTTTGGCACTAAAAAGGCTGTAAAACAGCCCAGGAAAGATCTAGAGGGCTGCAAAAGGCAGCAACATGTAGGTAAATCCCCTGCAAACAAATGTGGATGGGAAATTAATTAAAATAAAAATTAATAAAAATAAAAATTAACCAATATCAATTGGACAGAGGTCCCATAGCAGAGAATCTGGCTTCACGTCAGCAGAGAATCAGTCTCTTCATGCCATAGCAAAGAATCTGGCTTCATGTCAGCAGAGAATCAGTCTCTTCATGCCATAGCAGAGAATCAGGCTTCATGTCAGCGCAGAATCTGTCTTCATGTCATAGCAGAGAATCAGGCTTCACGTCACCCACCACTGGAACAGGCCACTGTCACATATTTAGGCCCCGGCACCCAGACAGAGGAGAGAGGTCCCGTAACAGAGAATCTGGCCTTATGTCAGCACAGAATCTGTCTTCATGTCATAGCAGAGAATCAGGCTTCACGTCACCCGCCACTGTCACACATTTAGGCCCCGGCACCCAGGCAGAGGAGAGAGGTCCCGTAACAGAGAATCTGGCCTTATGTCAGCACAGAATCTGTCTTCATGTCCTAGCAGAGAATCAGGCTTCACGTCACCCACCACTGGAACAGGCCACTGTCACATATTTAGGCCCAGGCAGAGGAGAGAGGTCCCGTAACAGAGAATCTGGCCTTATGTCAGCGCAGAATCAGTCTTCATGTCATAGCAGAGAATCAGGCTTCACGTCACCCACCACTGGAACAGGCCACTGTCACATATTTAGGCCCTGGCACCCAGACAGAGGAGAGAGGTCCCGTAACAGAGAATCTGGCCTTATGTCAGCACAGAATCTGTCTTCATGTCATAGCAGAGAATCAGGCTTCATGTCACCCACCACTGGAACAGGCCACTGTCACACATTTAGGCCCCGGCACCCAGGCAGAGGAGAGAGGTCCCGTAACAGAGAATCTGGCCTTATGTCAGCACAGAATCTGTCTTCATGTCATAGCAGAGAATCAGGCTTCACGTCACCCACCACTGGAACAGGCCACTGTCACATATTTAGGCCCCGGCACCCAGACAGAGGAGAGAGGTCCCGTAACAGAGAATCTGGCCTTATGTCAGCACAGAATCAGTCTTCATGTCATAGCAGAGAATCAGGCTTCACGTCACCCACCACTGGAACAGGCCACTGTAACACATTTAGGCCCCGGCACCCAGGCAGAGGAAAGAGGTCCCGTAACAGAGAATCTGGCCTTATGTCAGCGCAGAATCAGTCTTCATGTCATAGCAGAGAATCAGGCTTCACGTCACCCACCACTGGAACAGGCCACTGTCACATATTTAGGCCCAGGCAGAGGAGAGAGGTCCCGTAACAGAGAATCTGGCCTTATGTCAGCACAGAATCTGTCTTCATGTCATAGCAGAGAATCAGGCTTCACGTCACCCCACCACTGGAACAGGCCACTGTCACATATTTAGGCCCCGGCACCCAGACAGAGGAGAGAGGTCCCGTAACAGAGAATCTGGCCTTATGTCAGCACAGAATCAGTCTTCATGTCATAGCAGAGAATCAGGCTTCACGTCACCCACCACTGGAACAGGCCACTGTCACACATTTAGCCCCCGGCACCCAGGCAGAGGAGAGAGGTCCCGTAACAGAGAATCTGGCCTTATGTCAGCGCAGAATCAGTCTTCATGTCATAGCAGAGAATCAGGCTTCACGTCACATTTCTATTCAACCAAATCTGTACTGTTTTAGCTGTGCTGAAGTTGGTGGTGAAGGTGTGTGGCTGACTGGATGAGCAGGTGGAAGAAGAGGAGGAGGAAGCTGAGTAGGAGGAGGAGGAGACAGGAGGCAAAGAATGTTGCCCTGCGATCCTTGGCGGCGGAAGGACGTGCGCCAAACAGCTCTCCGCCTGGGGCCCAGCCGCCACTACATTTACCCAGTGTGCAGTTAGGGAGATATAGCGTCCCTGGCCGTGCTTACTGGTCCACGTATCTGTGGTTAGGTGGACCTTGCCACAGATGGCGTTGCGCAGTGCACACTTGATTTTATCGGACACTTGTTTGTGCAGGGAAGGCACGGCTCTCTTGGAGAAGTAGTGCCGGCTGGGAACAACATACTGTGGGACAGCAAGCGACATGAGCTGTTTGAAGCTGTGTGTGTCCACCAGCCTAAATGCCAGCATTTCATAGGCCCAGTCGTTTAGAAATGCTGGCATTCAGGGCCAGGGATCGGAGGGTGGCTAGGTGGGAATTTACGCTTTCTCTCAAATGTTGTGAGATGGAGAGCTGAACGCTGCCTTGTGACATGGTTGAGATGCTTGGTGACGCAGGTGGTGGTGTTGGTGGTACATCCCATGTTTGCTGGGCGGCAGGTGCCAACGTTCCTCAAGAGGGCCGAGGCGGCAGCAGCAGCAGAAGAGGTAGCAGGGGGAGCCTGAGTGACTTCCTTGTTTTAAGGTGTTTACTCCACTGCAGTTCATGCTTTGCATGCAGGTGCCTGGTCATGCAGGTTGTGCTAAGGTTCAGAATGTTAATGCCTCGCTTCAGGCTCTGATGGCACAGTGTGCAAACCACTCGGGTCTTGTCGTCAGCACATTGTTTGAAGAAGTGCCATGCCAGGGAACTGCTTGAAGCTGCCTTTGGGTGCTCGGTCCCAGATGGCGGCGGTCAGTAGCAGGCGGAGTCTCTTGGCGGCGGGTGTTCTGATTTTGCCCACTGCTCCCTCTTTTGCTACGCTGTTGGCTCGGTCTCACCACTGCCTCTTCCTCCGAACTGTGAAAGTCAGTGGCACGACCTTCATTCCATGTGGGGTCTAGGACCTCATCGTCCCCTGCATCGTCTTCCACCCAGTCTTGATCCCTGACCTCCTGTTCAGTCTGCACACTGCAGAAAGACGCAGCAGTTGGCACCTGTGTTTCGTCATCATCAGAGATGTGCTGAGGTGGTATTCCCTTGTCCTCATCATCAGGAAACATAAGTGGTTGTGCGTTAGTGCATTCTATCTCTTCCACCCCTGGGGAAGGGCTAGGTGGATGCCCTTGGGAAACCCTGGCAGCAGAGTCTTCAAACAGCATAAGAGACTGCTGATAACTTGAGGCTCAGACAGTTTCCCTGATAAGCATGGGGGTGATGTGACAGACCGATGGGCTTGGTTTTCATGCGCCACTGTGCGCTTTCTGCAGAAGACTGGGTGGGAGATAAGTGTGAACGTGCTGGATCCACTGTCGGACACCCAATTTGACTAATGCCTGTACCTGCTCAGGCCTTACCATCCTTAGAATGGCATTGGGCCCCACCAAATATCGCTGTAAATTCTGCTGGCTACTGGACCTGAGGTAGTTTGGTTTCACTAGGAACGTGTGGCTGTGGCAGAACGGCCACGTCCTCTCCCAGCACCAGAGGGTCCACTAACACCACCACGACCATGTCCACGTCTGGTCCCCTTATTAGATGTTTCCTCATTGTTCCCGTTCACCACAATTTTGAGATGGCAAATTTGGGAATAGTTTTTCAACCCAGAACAAAAACTGTGCTTTTACCGGTCACTACAAATAACTTGACCAGCTAAAACAGTACAGATTTGGTTGAATAGAAATGTGAGGCCTATTTTTTTTTGCGCTGTGTGACAGGTATACGTTTAATCACAGAATTAGACTTGTATCTGCACGGTAGCGTGTGTGTTAAGTTTTTCTGAATGACACTATCAGCACCTTGAATCTAAGATATCCTTTTTGGGATAGATTTCAAGTAGGCTTGATATATATAGCATAAACTACTTATTTTGAGAATGGCAAATTTGGGAATAGTTTTTCAACCCAGAACAAAAACTGTGCTTTTACGGTCACTACAAATAATTTGACCAGCTAAAACAGTACAGATTTGGTTGAATAGAAATGTGAGGCCTATTTTTTTTGCCCTGTGTGACAGGTATACGTTTAATCACAGAATTAGACTTGTATCTGCACGGTAGCGTGTGTGTTAAGTTTTTCTGAATGACACTATCAGCACCTTGAATCTAAGATATCCTTTTTGGGATAGATTTCAAGTAGGCCTGATATAGCATAAACTACTTATTTTGAGAATGGCAAATTTGGGAATAGTTTTTAAACCCAGAACAAAAACTGTGCTTTTACGGCAGGGCTTGACAAATTTCCTTGGAATCTAGGAGCCAGCTAAAAAAGTTAGGAGCCAGGCGAAGCCGCGTCATAAAGCCCCTAGTAGGTGCCCCCCCCCCCACTTCTCCATAGAGCCCCCCCAATAATGCTGTAGACCATGTTACATATACCGCCGCTCCGTCCCCGGACCCTATTGACTATAATGGGGACGGGGGTGGAGCTCCGGCCGCAGCATGGCAGTTCGCGGTGAGAGGCCGCCGGACTAAAAAGTTGGACATGCAGTACTTTTAGTCCGGCGGCCTTTCACCATGCACTGCCGTGCTGCGCCAGAGCTCTGCCCCCATTATAGTCAATGGGGACAGAGCTGCGGTCCGGCGAAACAGCGGAAGGACGGATCCGACAGGGTGAACAGCCTGCCAGATCCATCCTGCCGCAAGTGTGAAAGTAGCCTTAGTTCTATAGCTACTGAATGAGACCGAAGAAGGGATGCCTTTTAACATATAGATCTCCTTGAGAAGCGAATTTGATCCTAAAGGGTTAATTCAAACTGTAATCTAAACTGTGTCCTGTCACTTCTCTCATCTCTCTGCTCCTGTCCCTTAATCTTATCACTGCTGCAAAAGCATCAGCCTCAGTGTAAACTGTTCTAGAGTCTGACGGTTCTTTTAACTCAAAGAATCGAATGAGTCACTAAGTCGGATCTTTAGATTCTTTTAACCTGTGACTCATTCGATTCTTTCTTACTTAGACTCCCTCCTGTACTTGTGTCAGTGACTCGGCTGCTAGTGCTTGCATTGACTCAGCTCTGATTGGTTGGTGGGCGGGGAGGGGAGGGACTGGCAGAAGCAGCTTCCACTCTAGGATCAGATTACACTCCTCCCGAGTCCCTCCCCTCCCTGCTGCCAGCGTCTCTGCTATTGTGTGCTGTGACGGAGCTGCTTCACACGTGCTGCCTCGGACAGAACGGCAGCTCCGCACCCATCGCACGGGCACCTTTGAAAACGGGCTGACAAATACCCAAGCGCCAGGAACTAAATTCCTGGTCGCCATGGCGACCTGGCGCCTGGGATTTGTCGAGCCCCTGTTTTACGGTCACTACAAATAACTTGACCAGCTAAAAACAGTACAGATTTGGTTGAATAGAAATGTGAGGTCTATTTTTTTAGGCGCTGGGTGACAGGCTCAACTTGCCCCTGATGTAGTATATGGCCAAAAAAATAACCACACTATTGATGGTTAAATGCACTTGGGTGACACAGGCTCAGCCTGCACCTGATGTAGTAATGGCCAAAAAATAACCAGACTGTTGATGTTAAATGCACTTCGGTGACACAGGCTCAGCCTGCAGCTGATGTAGGATATAGCAAAAATAACCACACTATTGATGGTTAAAAGCACTTGGTGTAGCTTGTGCTGGCGCACCACAAGCCACAAAATGGCCGCCGATCACCCCAGAAAAAAGTGATATAAAAACGCTCTGGGCAGCCTAAAAAAAGTGAGCAAGTCGATATTAGCACTTCAATGATCCACAGCTGCAGATCGATCACAGAATGAAGTCTTTTGGAGGAGTTAATCTGCCTAATCTCACCCTAACGTCGCAGCAGCAACCTCTCCCTATGCTTGAATTCAGCATTGTGACGTGCAGCGCTACGTGACCCAAGCTTATATAGAGGCTGGGGTCACATGCTGCACTGGCCAATCACAGCCATGCCAATAGTAGGCAAGGCTGTGATGGCCTCTTGGGGCAAGTAGTATGACGCTTGTTGATTGGCTGCTTTGCAGCCTTTCAAAAAGCGCCAAGAAAGCGCCGAACACGAACCCGAACCCGGTACTTTTACGAAAATGTTCGGGTCCGTGTCACGGACACCCCCAAAATTCGGTACGAACCCGAACGTATACAGTTCGGGTTCACCTCATCCCTAATACACACCAAAGGTAATCCTGCTATTAAGCAGGAGAAGCTGTGCAGATTAAACATATAGTTTTATTGGAAAGGATTCAGTAAAACTTGTATTTTATTCGCTTAAAGGAGTATTCTCAACACGAGCGTTTCATACTTACCTGCTCCCGGTGCGCTGTCCACTTCCTGGTTTCGCAGGGGCGGGCTCCATCTTGATTGAAGTCTTCTCCCGGCCGGGCCGCTCGCTGGACTGAACGCGCCACGCCGAGGCCCGCGCATGCGCCCTGGTGACTTCTTCCTGGCAAGTATACTATACTGGCCAGGAAGAAATCACCATAGCGCATGGGCGGCCTCGGCGTGCGCTTTCGGGACTGTGCGCGCGGCCGGCCGGGAGAAGAGAAGAAGTCGTCTGCGCAAGCGCGGCCACCGCGGTTCCTGAGAAGAGCGGTGGCCGTAACCAGGGGAGACGGAAGACAACAGTCAGGTAAGTATATGTTTATTTTCTTTCTAAGGGGTGGAATTAGTTAATTTAAATATATTTAGAAAAATGATCACTGTTAAATCATTAACAGATTTAACAGTGATCATTAAGATGGGAATAACCCTTTAAATTCCTTGTCATGCTGGGCTTTGAAGTCAAGGAGGCGGTCCTATCAGTGATTGACAGCCTTCCCTCTATGACTGTGTATACAGAGATAGCTGTCAGTCACTGATAGGACCGCCCCTGGACTTCAAAGCCCAAAATGAGCAGAAATTTAAATGCGGCATAAAATAAAACTGGACTAAGCATTTCTATACAATAATATCAGGTTTAAAGGTGTTCCAAATTTAAGGAGGACATGTCCCACCGCAATATGTTATGCAATCTTCAGGCAACAGGGGACGGACTGGCCATAGACTCTAGAGGGAAATTTTTTAGTGATCTGATGCCCAGCCCTCCTCTCTGCTGCTGGCCAGGTACATAATGAGCACTTGACGGTAATGTACTCATGTACTCCGGTCAGCGACCACACATGCCCTCCTGAATTCAACGCTGTGGTCCGCATCTCACCTCCTAAGCCCCCTGCTCCATATCCTAATAAGAGACAGATGTAGGAGGAGGAGGACAGATGCATGTTATAGAACAGGAGGAGCTGAGCAGATTGATATATAAGTTTCCAGGAAAATATTCAGTAAAACATATAACTTATACATTTATATGTCTGCTTTCTCTGAACTTAAGACCACCCCTGTGTACAGCTATCAGTGACTGACAGCTATCTCTGTATACACACTTACATAGAGAATGCTATCAGTCACTGATAGCACCTCCCCATGTACAACTATCGGTGACTGACAGCTATCTATGTATACACACTTACACAGAGAATGCTATCAATCACTGATAATTCCTCCCCCGTGTACAGCTATCAGTCACTGATAACACCTCCCCTATGTACAGCTATCAGTGACTGATGTATATACAGTTGGGGCTCATGCACACGACCGTGCTTGACCTGTGTATCAGCCACATCTCCCTGAACGAACATGCTGGGGGTAAAGGTGGTGATCACTTTATGTGTACACACATTGGTACTGCCAAATGTCTTTATAATAGTAGAAATCTTTGGTTTTTGGACCTACATAATTTAGTTACGGATCATACTGGGAGATAAAGGTTTATTTACTTTCTGCTCATATCAGTCAAGATTCCAAAGTTTACTTGTGGAAAAACCAGGGATTACATTTCCTTTTTTAACTGTCTCCAGTAGGAAGCCTGTTTTATTTTATTCATGCACTGCAAAAAAAATTGTATCTGGGTACCTCAGGATATAACCCTTTCTCGTGACTTTGGTATTATCCCAAATTGTGGATTTGGGGTCATTATTTCTTGGGACTCAATATTATCCCAAAACGGTGGTGGAAGTTACTTGATACAAAAGTAATACTATGCTAGGAAGCCTAGCCAATCTCAAAACCTCTCCTTTCAGGTTTAATTTAACACGTCTTAGGGGCGTCATGCACGCGGCCGTGGCCATATTGTGGTCTGCAATATGCGGGCGAGCACGGCCGCGTGCTCCCCACATCACGGATGCGGACCCATTCACTTGAGTGGGTCCGCAATCTGGAGCTGCGGTGCGGAACGGAAGCACTGCGTTCTATTTTTTTGCAGTGCAGACGGATCACGGACTCATTCAAGTTGAATTCGGATTTTGCCTGCGCATTGGGTCCCACAATTGTATTGAGAACGGAGAGGACAATCAGACACTGCCAAACACGTTTAGTTGTTGCTTATTTCCCTTAAAATAAAAGGAAATCCAACAGCCCAATCTTTCTTTCTCCCCAATATCTGCTTGTGGGGAAATTTGGGACATCCTCCATGCAAAATAGTTGGTTAGCTGGGCCCACTGATAATGGTGGGTTCAGCCAACAGTCCCAATTTTGCCTGCACAATCCTACAAACTGGGCTATAAACAGTGTTGGACTGGGGTTCCTTGGGCCCACCAGAGGAAATTATTCTTGGGGCCCAACCTGTATATTATCAATAAAGTCTAATTGGTTTTGATTGAAAGACATGGATCCTAGTGGTACGTAATTGTCTTCAAAGGCAACGCCAAGTGGGTTTATGTCTACTGGGCCTTTGGGGCCCACTGTTGTATCAGAGCCAGGGCCCACTGTGGTTACAAACGGGGACAATGTTTCTTCTTTTAATGAAAATATCAGTTCTGTTCCATGACAGCTGCATGTGTAGTAACACAATATTCCTTATTATATAGCTGAATGAGATTTTGTGCAGAGGACGTATATAGTTGAAGTCTGTAAATCTGAATGTAAAGATGCGCTCACGAGGCGGCATTAACAGTCTAAGTGAGAAGTTCAGATTTTTCTTGTTAAAAATAGGAGTCGCTCCCAAAGAAAAGCAGGAAAGCCTTTGTGCAGTCACACAATATCTGACCGGTTACTACAATAAGCTGTCAGCCATTTGCATAGAAGCCATAAGAACTCTGGAGGTCTAAATCTCCAAACGAGGTCTGGTTTCTATGGCAAAGGGGGCACTTAAAGGGGTTGTCTTACTTCCACAAGTGGCATTTATCATGTAGCGAAAGTTAATACAAGCCACTTACTAATGTATTGTGATTGTCCATATTGCCTCCTTTGCTGGCGTGATTCATTTTTCCATCACATTATACACTGCTCATTTCCATGGTTACAGACCACCCTGCAATCCATCAGTAGTGGTCGTGCTTGTACACTATAGGAAAAAGCGCCAGACTCTCTGGTGGTCAGGACAGTGGGAGCTCACATAACCTAGTGCTTTTTCCTATAGTGTGCAAACACCACGACCACCACTGATGGATTGCAGGGTGGTCATAACCATGGAAACGAGCAGTGTATAATGTGATGGAAAAATGAATCCAGCCAGCGAAGAAAGCAATATGGGTAATAACAATACATTAGCTATTTGCTAAAGCGAGACAACCCCTTTAATAACTTGTGCCCATGACTGATAGTCTGCAAATAAGTTACCTCACTGTACTTTCTCACCACAGGTCAGATGACATCAACACATAGCCCTCATCATGGATTTATGTTACCTGGGGCAGGCTGACCATTCAGGCATAAAGGATGTGCCAGTAAGCCATGGATGAAGACTCCTTTAGGTTAAAAAGCAGGGTCAACTACTAATAAGTGGAAAACAAATTTATAAAATTAAACCAAGCGTATCAAGGCTATAGTAACTGATAATCAGCCCATGACCATTAATGCCAGTCACTGTCGACTTCATTTAAAGTGGTGTTCTGAAGGGGAAGCTTGGACTGCTATCGACTGGAACCGTATAGTCTTTTGCAATGAATCCAGGTTCTGTTTGAGATCTGATGACAGTTGGGTTAAAGTATGGCGGCCTCGTGGTGAGTGCTTCAGTCCTGCCTTTGCTGTGGAACGACACACTGCCCCAACTGCTGGTGTAATGATCTGCGGAGCCATTGCATACAACAGTCGGTCACCCCTTGCAGTCATACAAAGGACAATAACAGCTCAGCCATATGTCCAGGACATTCTACAGCCGCATGTTTTGCTTCTCATGGCAGAGCTTCCAACTGGCATTTTTCAGCAGGATAATGCTCGCCCACACACAGCAAGTGTTTCCAAGGAATGTCTCAGCTAGTTTGCAGCACTACTTTGGCCTGCCCAGTGGTCAGATCCATTGCCAGTCGAGCATCTATGAAACCAGCTGGGACACCATCTTCAGCTGCCTATGAGTGTGCAGGATCTACAGGCCCAACTTGAACATCTGGGGGCTAATGTTCGGCAGGAAACCATATAGAATCTGTTCGACACCCGGCACCCCCGCCGATCGTCTGTTTGCGAGCACTGCTTCCTGCCCTTTTTCACTTGAATGGAGTGAGTACTTGTAATTACACTGCGCCGCTGCTGCAAGGGAGACGACGAGCAGTTTAATGCAGAGAAAGCAGCTCTCATATGGAGTGCCGTCTCCTCTTCAAACAGCTGATCGGCGGGGCTACTGGGTGTTAGATCACTACCGATTATATATTGATAATCTATTCTGAGGATCGGTCATCAATATAAACTGCCTGCACAACCCCTTTAATAAATGCTAAACACACAGGGGGGTGTACCCTAACAGGGAAAAAAGATAAACTTTTTAGATTCCAGTACGTTGTATATATGAATACTGAATGCATGGAAACAATACTGGAAGTTTTTAGCCATTAAAAATCTTTGCTTTGGTAGCATTGAGCTCTATGGCTCAGTGGTTAGAGTCTTTGCCTTCACTGCGGAAGGTCATGGGTTTGAGACCTGGCAGAGACAACTTTAAAATAAATGTTAAATACACAGGGGTGTCCCCAACAGGGAAAGAGCTAAGTTTTATTTAACACCCTGTATTAAGCCACACCTGCTTTCATCCGTGTGAACTTGGTCGGTATTTTTTGTTGGGAAAGGTGGCAACCCTAGGGGGAGCACTACTCTGAGGATGGACTAAGGGGGCATAACTATTGTGCGGGGGCACTAAGAAGACAGTGTCTGATCTAAAGGTTGACCTAATATCACATATTTATTAGAGCCTAAGGGGGGAATTCCACTGTAAGGGGCCACTAAAAGAGGCATTCTACTACAAGGGGGCACTAAGGGGGGCATTCTACTGTGTTGAGGCACTAAGGAGGCATATCTACTGTATGGGGGCACTAAGGGGTCATAACTACTATGTGGGGTCACTAAGGGGCATTAAACTGTTAATGCCTCCTTATAACAGTGAAGCCTGTGAAACAAATCCTGGCTGCTATCTCCAGCAGCAGGCACAATGACGTGATGTCATCACTCCTGATGAGCAGAGCACAAGAGTGCAGAGGCCAGAAAATGATTAGCATTCCCCGGCCTGTGCACTCTCTGCAGGCGTGATGATGTCACTTCTCTGCTTCGCTATTGCAGTCAACTCTATCTCGGAATTCTCAGAAGCGATTTTGTAAAGTAATCGGCCAAGAGGATGAAGTGCTAACCCATTATCTGTAGTCTGTACCTTATTACATTCAATATGGCTGCCGTCATAGTGAGATGCTGCTTGTGATGTCATCATTAGAACGCTGGCAGATGACTCACTTACTTGTGATATCATAATGTTGGAACTGACTCATGATGTAATAATCGGGGGTGGGTATAAACTGAGGTGACACACTGACCCCAGCCTCAGTCTCCAGGGGGCCTCTGATGAGCAGTACAGGACCAGATCGGGTAAGGTTGGCCGCTTTTCTCCTCATGTGTTTGTGAATTGTTTTACTGATCTTTATTTTCTTTCTCTTCACTATAATATGAGAGCTATGTGTGACCCTCTCCGGGCCCTGAAAATCTGCCTGAGGTGTGACATAAAACCTTCTCCAATGGAAGAATCCCAGGAGAAACCGAAGAAGACGCCTGTAAGGGCCAGAGCCACAGAAATCCAAGGCCATTTTATAATAAATAAAGGTTTTTGTGTTTGTGTTTCTTTAAAAAAAAAGATTGTTGTTTTTTCCCCTTAAATATTAAAATTGCGCCATTTATCCTGCGCCCCATGTTTCTATAGGTATCATGGGGTGTATTGAATGATGACAGGGCTGAACCCTTGAAGGATGGGTAACCAATGAACTCCAGAGAGGAAATTTATTAAAAAGATATTGTTATCTGGGACATTTATGGCATGCTAGGATATCCAATAAATGTTAGATAGGTGCAGGTCCCACCTCTGGAAGTGAATAGAGAGCACTCCGCGCATGCAGTGTCCTCTCTGTTCATTGCTATAGGACTTCCAAAAATTGCCAAGCAGATGCGTTTTGTATCTAATCCCATCATATTTTATACTGTCTGCTGAGCTGTGTATCTAATCATTTCCCAGCGTGCCCTCATTAGTGATGGTGCCCCCAGTATTTATAATGATCCCTGTAGCACCACCAATATTTATAATGCCTTCTGTAGTACTTTTTCTTCCCTCGGGGTACATCCTGATTCTGGGGCTCCTATCTGATGGTAGTTGGGGCACCTGTGATGTTTGGTGTCTGGATAGATTCAAGGCAGGGTGTGTAGAGAGCAATAGTCAACATATGATTTAGAGTCAGAAAAATAGGCCAGATGTAGAAGAACAAATGTCTCTTTACTGTACAGCAAAATAGGAGTTGTAGTACATCCAACTATAGCAAAAAATAAAAAAAACTGTTACAACTGTACAAAGTGCAATTCTCTCCCAAATAGCAGTGTAGGGATTTAGACAAGGCTGGGAGTTATGGCCCTCTTTGTACACTATTTTACTAAAGTCTCTCTCAGTAGACTCTATGGCTGGAAACAGTACCTTGGCAGTAATGGCTGTAATGTCCACTGTGGGGTACAGAGTTTTGATAGCACATCTAGCCAGGTTGTAGCTAGGTGTGAAGGATGTCTTAACAGTGCCCTCACTACAGCAAAGTCTAAATGGCTGGAGTCGCAGATTACCTTGCTGACTCCTATGATTTGCCAGACAGATTCTAAGTTCTCCTTTTTCTCGCCTCTGTCCTTATGTGGATCTTACAGAGATCTGTTAGTCTCAGTAGCTTTCTTGGGCCTGAGGAGATGGAGCATAAGCCACAACTTCATTCCTCTCTGAATAAGCACTCCCTAACTGAGCTGAGGCAGATCCTGGATCCTTACCGAACCTCCTGCAAAGGGCTGAGCCAGGATCATTAACCCTCGGCTGTGCCATCCATACATGGCTATGCTGGGTACAATACATGACAAAACAATACATACCATAAGATTAGATGAAAGAACAAACCATTTGCAGATAGCCCTGCTCTGGGGTACTGCAAGGACAGTAGAAGTGCTAACCCATTTTCTGTAGTCTATACCTTATCACATACAATATGGCTGCTCTCGTGGTGAGACCCTGATTGTCATCATTAGAATCCTGGCAGATGCCTTACTTACTTGTGGTATAATAATCACTGCCATGACTCATTTACTTATGATGGGATAATAGGGGGTGGGTACAAATTGAGGAGACACACTGACCCCAGCCTCAGTCTCATGGGCTGGCTCTCGCCATTAAGGGGCCTCTGACGAGATCTGGTAAGTTTGGCCGCTTTTCTTCTCATGTGTTTGGGAATTATTTGGCTGATCTTTATTTTCTCTCTTCAATACAATCTGAATGCTGCATGTGACCCTCTCTGGCCCCCAAAAATCCACCTGAGGTGCGACCCTCAACCTCCTCCAATGGAACAATCACAGGAGAAAGTATAGAAGGAGCCTTTAAAGGGGTTGTCCGAGTTATGAAAAAAAATAATAATATAGCACTGTAAATCTGATGGTCAGCCATATTAAGCTAAGCAAGTTTTAGGCAAACAATATATATTTCCTAATTTCCCTGGTTCTCTTCTGGCCCTTTGTTTACCTGCAGTAACAACAATCTCTGTCCCTCCCCCTGCACTGCTAAGGGAGTGGATACAAGAGCTGCCCTGAGTGACATGTCTGACTGCTGGGAGACTCAGCAGCATGTTGTATGTGTAGGACTACAAGTCCCAGCTGTACAATGACACTGCTGCTACACACAGGATCTTCCCCCTACTTGTTCTTGTGCAATACTCTGCAGAACTCCTCTAGTCTGTCAGCTCCTGTGCCCAGCATTTGTCTCCTCACTGCCTGCGGCTACTTAGTAAAGCCTTCAGCCCTGAGTCTGTGCTGCTGAAGGGGTTAAGGTTTTTCCTGAAGAATCTAGGGAGAGAGCAATAAGCAGGCAGTGCAGAGGGGCATGTACAACACAGTGATGTCTTGTGTACAGACACATATTTGCTCCCTCAGGCTTGTGCACAAAACATCATCAGAGCAGGGAGAGAAGCTGACATCACAAGTCATGTGACATCTGAGAAAACAGCAACTGCAGATGCAGTAACTGTATGGTAAAGCTGTTACATTTGATTAGTTAGAAACATACAAAGAACTAAAAAATAACTCGGACAACCCCACAGAAATTCAAGACCATTTTGTATTAAAGGTTTTTGCATGTGTTTCTTTAAAAATAAAAAGTTGTTTTTTTCCCCCCTTAAAAATTACATTGCACCATTTCTCCTGTGTCTCTGTTTTCTATAGCTATCCTAGCGGTGTACTGAATGGCTACAAGGCAGAACCCTTGAAGGATGGATAACGAATAAGAAATTTATATGGGACATTTGTAGCATACTGCTAGGATATGTCATAAATGTCAGATAGGTGCAGGTCCCACCTCTCAGACAGGCCCTGAAGTGAACGGAGAGCCCCCCATGCATACACAGTGTCCTCTTCATTCACTGCTCTGGGACTTCCAAAAATTGACAAGCAGGTGCGCTGAATATCTAATTCTATCATATGTGATACTGTGTGCTATATCTAATCCTATCATTTGCGATACTGTCCTCTAAGCTGCTGTATCTAATCCTCTCCCAGAGTTCCCTCACTAGTAATAGTGCACCAGGTATGTACAATGCTACCAATATTAAGGGGTTGTCCGGGCTTTATAATATTGATGACCTATCCTCAGGATAGGTCAATATCAGATCAGCGGGGGTCCGACACTTTGCCATAAACAGAATCGGTGAACAGGAAGAGAAAAGGAAGATGGCGCGTGTGCACTGCACGCGCCGTCTCCTCGTAAAGCTGATCGGCGGTTGTGCCCCGCCGATCTGATATTGATATCCTGAGGATTGGTCATCAACATTATAAAGCCCAGACAACCCCTTTAATTATACGCCCCTATAGTGCATCCTTTGTAGTGCCCCTAGTAGTTCTAACAACCCCTATATGCACCCCCACAGAGGTGAAAATGTAACTGCCAATTAGAATTAATGCATCATGGAGTCTGAGAGAAACAAACCTAAGGTCATTTTATATCTTAACTTCTTTCCTAGTGTGCTATTAGTATCCTACAGGGCAGCATTTCCTTGAGGGTAACATTGCTTTTATGATTATGCAAGGATGCAATTCTAGAATGTGAAAGAAACAGCATTACAAGTACATCAGTGGGTTGTGTGACTACTAACTTGGCCAAGACCACCTAGCGAGCTCAGAGGGCTTACATGTGGGAGGTAGCTGCTGCTGTGCAGACCCCAACAAGGCTTTAGGCCAGACTCAGACAAGAGAGTTCAATGCGATCAAATCACAGCGCGTGTCAGTCC
The DNA here is from genome assembly GCF_905171765.1 of Bufo bufo. NCBI lineage: Eukaryota > Metazoa > Chordata > Amphibia > Anura > Bufonidae > Bufo > Bufo bufo. The sequence goes on from NC_053389.1 coordinate 177,970,539, forward strand.
AAGGTCCATTCTGACCTTCACTCCTCTTACAGGATTGCACAGCATTAAACTGATATATAAGGCTGTGTGACCTTGAGACTCCTGGACTCTACTGAATTATACTGACCGCATTATGTCAGTGTAATTCAGTAGGTTTCAGTACTCTCAAGCTCACAAAACCTTATAAATCAGTATAATGCTGTGCAATCTTGTCAGATGAGTGAAGATCAGAACAGGAACTCACACTTACACCCGCTGCCAGTTTCTCGCAGCGTGCCTGGACCTAAAGGGTTTCTGTCATCAGAAAAATGGGTATTAAGCTGGCTGACATTAGCGATGTGCTAATGTCAGCTGAACATAACTATATTAGTCCCGTGTCACTATGTGCCTCCATGATTTAGAAAAACGCACTTTTCTAATATGCAAATGAGCCTCTAGGAGCAGGGGGGCGTTGCACCTGCTCCTAGAAGCTCTGTTTGCTCACCTCTCTACACCCTTCTACACTTGATTGACAGGGCCAGGCCAACGTTGGTCTCCAGTCTGCCAGGGAAATCTCGCACCTGCGCCGTCCCGCTCAGTATTTAGCGCAGGCGCAATGAGGGAAGGACGCTTGCCGTCTTCCTCACTGCGCTGAATACGGCGCAGCGAGGAAGCCGTCGAACGTCCTTCCCTCACTGCGCCTGCGACGAATACTGAATAGATTTGCCCAGCAGACTGGAGACCAAAGCTGGCCTGGCCCTGTCAATCAAGTGTAGAAGGGCGTGAAAAGAGGCGAGCAAACGGAGCCTCTAGGAGCAGGTGCAACCCCCGCCCCCGCTCCTAGAGGCTCATTTGCATATTATAAAGGTTCATAGCGGCACATAGTGACATGGGACTAACATAGTTATGTTCAGCTGACATTAGCACATCGCTAATGTCAGCCAGGTTAATACCCATTTTTCTGATGACAGAAACCCTTTAAAGGGATTATCCACTTTCTAGTTACTGTTGACCAATATGTGTATTAGATGATTATAAGACACTTACTAATATAGCCTTTTTTGAATTTCTGCACCATTTTCTGTATCTTGTTAGATATGCCCCCTTGTTTACAAAGTCTTTTGTACTATCCACACAGAGGTCCTGTCCATAAGATGGCCGCTGATGGAGGGTCATGTGACCAGGCAAATCACCTCCATGTGATGTCTCCTCCATTCAATCACACTGCACCTGCACTAAACTCCCAAAAGAACAAGTACAGATTACAGGTGCAGTGTATTTGAATGGAGGAGACATTACATGGAGGTGATCTGCCTGGTCATGGTCACATGACCCTCCATCATCGGCCATCTTATGGACAGGATCTTTGCCGTGTGGGCAGCACAAAAGACAAGTGGGCATACCTTATAAAATGTAGAAAAAGACAAGGCCATATTAGTAAGTGCAATATAATCATCTTACATACACATTGGTCATCAGTATCTAGAAAGTGAAACCCCATTTAAGCTAGTTACAAATGCACTATATCACTGGCTGATCATCAAGGAAATTACTACTGAGAATCTAGTAATGATTATTTGTATTTCCACACTTGGAACCATCTGCTGCCTATAAAACTGTAGTGTTTAGATTAAAGGACAGAACCTGGGGTCTCTTCACATTGAGGGATGAGCCAAGTCCTGGATAATGGTAAATCTGCATCATGATTAAAGCTTCCAGCAAGGATGAAGTGAGTAGCAAATGCCACCAATCCACAGATGAACAGTCAGGAGATAAGCAGAGGAGCCTAGGCCAACGGCTCAACTCACAGGAGAATCCAAGGATCAAAAAGGTTCACCGGAAGTGACGTCACCGATGAAAGTGGACACTATACCTACAAAACAGGTTTAAAAAAAAACACTGCTGTCCATCTCTTGAGTGACGTCTCTTCTGGTGAACCCGTTTGCTCCTTGGATTCTCCAGGTGTGAGTTGAGCCACCATCAGGGGCTCCTCTGCTTATCCCCTGACTGTTCATCTGTGGATTGGAGGTGTTTGCTACTCACTTCCTCCTTGCTAGAAGCATTCATCACAATACAGTTTTACCGTAATCCAAGACTTGGCTCATCCCTCAATGTGAAGAGACCCCAGGTTCTGTCCTTTAATCCAAACACTTCAGTTTGATAGGCAGCAGACGGTTCTAACAAGTGTGGAAAAATATATAATCATTACTAGTTGTTTTTATAGGGGACCGTGGGTGGTCTGGTTCCCTCACTCTACACACGTAATCAGCAGTGGGTGCTGATAGAGGACTCAAAGGTCAAGTCATGGAATGTGAAGAACCTACGGCACTCAAAGTATAATTTATTTCAATGCTTTATTAAGTCCAGAGAGAGAGAGATATAGAGATATAGATAAGATAACTCATATCCAGGTAAGTATATACGTTTTCATAGCCACTTATGTAGTTCCGAATGTTTCAGCAACATATGACCTTTATCAACGGTATCAACTTTATACAGCCACAGATTACAGTTAATAAAAGGTCATACGTGACCAAAACATTCGAAATACCTGGATACGAGTTATCTTATACAAGTGGTCCCTCAAGATACAATGTCCTCGGGATATAATATTTTCAGCATACAATGGCCTTTTCTGACCCATCGTAAGTTGAAACTAGACTCAACATACAATGTCTCAGACTCAGATCCAACCAATCAAGGCCACTTCTCTGGTAAAATAGCTGGATTAGTTGCTAGTTAGTAGCTATTCCTGAGTGTTATATGTAAGGACTTGTTATAGCTGTTTTCGTTATCTGCTTATTTTTCTTAAATCTTCATTTTCTCTTAGGCCCCTTTCACACGGGCGAGTATTCCGCGCGGATGCGATGCGTGAGTTGAACGCATTGCACCCACACTGAATCCCGACCCATTCATTTCTATGGGGCTGTTCACATGAGGGGCGATTTTCACGCATCACTTGTGCGTTGCGTGAAAATCGCAGTATGCTCTATTTTGTGCGTTTTTCACGCAACGCAGGCCCCATAGAAATGAATGGGGTTGCGTGAAAATCGCAAGCATCCGCAAGCAAGTGCGGATGCCGTGCGATTTTCACGCACGGTTGCTAGGAGACGATCGGGGTGGAGACCCGATCATTATTATTTTCCCTTATAACATGGTTATAATGGAAAATAATAGCATTCTGCATACAGAATGCATAGTAAAATAGCGCTGGAGGGGTTAAAAAAAATGAATTTTTTTTTAACTCACCTTAATCCACTTGATCGCGCAGCCGGCATCGCTTCTGTCTTCTTTCTTTGCTGTGTGCAGGAACAGGCCTGTGGTGAGGTCACTCCGGTCATCACATGATCCATCACATGATCTTTTACCATGGTGATGGATCATGTGATGGACCATGTGATGACCGGAGTGACGTCACCACAGGTCCTGTTTCTGCACACAGCAAAGAAAGAAGACAGAAGCGATGCTGGCTGCGCGATCAAGTGGATTAAGGTGAGTTAAATTATTATTATTTTTTTTTAAACCCTCCAGCGCTATTTTACTATGCATTCTGTATTCAGAATGCTATTATTTTCCCTTATAACCATGTTATAAGGGAAAATAATACAATCTACAGAACACCGATCCCTAGCCCGAACTTCTGTGAAGAAGTTCGGGTTTGGGTACCAAACATGCGCGATTTTTCTCACGCGCGTGCAAAACGCATGTTCCCACAACGTACCCGCACTGAAAGAGGCCTTAGGGTACTTTCACACTTGCGTTTTTCTTTTCCGGCACTGAGTTCCGTCAAAAGGGCTCAATGCCGGAAAAGAACTGATCCGTCATATCCCCATGCATTCTGAATGGAGAGTAATCCGTTCAGGATGCATCAGGATGTCTTCAGTTCAGTCATTTTGACTGATCAGGCAAAAAAGAAAACCATAGCATGCTATGTTTTTTTCTCCGGCGAAAAAAACAGAAGACTTGCCGGAATGACGGATCCGGCGTTTTTCTCCATAGGAATGTATTAAAGCCGGATCCGTCAAAAAGATTTCCGTTGTTTGCCTGATCGACGGATCCGGCTTTTCATTCTGCGCCTGCGCAATCAAATAGTTGGAGCTGTGGGCGCAGTCAACTTCCTGTACTCTCTTCGATCCTGCCTGCGAGGGAGAAGGGTGGACGCCATTAGAGGTGAGTAGAAAGTTTGCTTTTTTTGGTCTTTATTTCAAGCATAAAGAAATATAAGCAGCTCCTATGTATTTATAAATAGGGGCTGTAGTAAATAGGTCATGCTAGGAGTAGTAGTCTTGTGGATTACTACTCCTAGCATCCACTATGTACTTGCACCACATGCATTGCCTATGTAGTTTTGCATAGGCAATGCATGTGGTGCAAGTACATAGTGGATGCTAGGGGTGGTAGTCCTGATGACTACCACTCCTAGCATCCACTATGTATTTGCACCACATGCAATGCCTATGTAGTTTTGCATAGGCAATGCTGGGGGTGCAAGTACATAGTGGATGCTAGGGGTGGTAGTCATCAGGACTAACACCCCTAGCATCCACTATGTACTTGCACCACATGCAGTGCCTATGTAGTTTTGCATAGGCAATGCTGGGGGTGCAAGTACATAGTGGATGCTAGGGGTGGTAGTCCTGATGACTAACAGTGGTTATGGCCAGATTATGTGCCCCTCACAATGGTTATGGCCAGATATGTGCCCCCTCACAGTAGTTATGCCAGATATGTGCCCCCTCATAGTAGTTATGCCAGATTATATGCCTCTTCACAGGTTATGCTAGATTATGTGCCCCCTCACAGTAGATATGCCCAGATATGTGCCCCCTCACAGTAGTTATGTCAGATTATGTGCCCCCTCACAGTAGTTATGCCAGATTATGTACCTCCTCAAAATAGTTATGCCAGATTATGTGCCCACTCACAGTAGTTCTGCCAAATTATATGCCTCTTCACAGGTTATGCTAGATTATGTGCCTCTCGCAGTAGATATGCCCAGATATGTGCCCCCTAACGGTAGTTATGCCAGATTATGTGCCTCCCCACAGTAGTTATGCCAGATTATGTGCCCCTCACAGTAGTTATGCCAGATTATGTGCCCCTCACAGTAGTTATGCCAGATGATGTGCCTCTCACAGTAGATATGCCCAGATATGTGCCCCCTCACAGTATTTATGCCAGATTATGTGCCTCCTCACAGTAGTTATGCCAGATTATGTGCCCACTCACAGTAGTTATGCCAAATTATGTGCCTCTTCACAGTAGTTATGCTAGATTATGTGCCTTTCGCAGTAGATATGCCCAGATATGCGCCCCCTCACAGTGTTTATGGCCAGATATGTGCCCCCTCATAGTAGTTATGCAGTAGTTTGCCAGATATGTGCCCCCTCAAATTAGTTATGCCCACAGCCCCCTCACAGTAGTTGTTGCCCCCAGTCCGCAGCTTTATAAAAAAAAAAGAAAACACAGACTTACCTTTTTTCCTGAGGATGCGCATCCACACTCACATTACACTGCTTGCTGTGCTGGAGGCTGATTCCCGGGCCTTCAGCGCTCCTCCCACAGCCCGCAGCACGATGTGTGGCCGGCAGGGGGAGCGCTCAGAAGAACAGTGAAGCAGGGAACGGAGAGCGCTCCCTGCTTCGCTATGGAAACAACAGCCGCCTTGGCAGTGACAAGAACTGCCGGGTGTGTGGGTGCGGACCACGCGACCCCCCCCCCCCCCCCCCTTGCCTCTGCGCCAACGTCCCCCTTCCTTGCCTCATATTATACATGCTTGAGGAGCGCTCTGACGGGGCCCCCTAGTAGCCGCGGGCCCTCGGTCCATGATCGAGTGCCCGAATGGTCAGTCCGCTCCTGGCATCCACTATGTACTTGCACCCCCAGCATTGCCTATGCAAAACTTCATAGGCACTGCATGTGGTGCAAGTACATAGTGGATGCTAGGGGTGGTAGTCAGTGGCGTCGCCGGGGGGGGGCCAGAGGGGGCCACGGCCCCCCCTACATCACTCTGTGCCCCCCCACCCAACTAAAATGCCCCCCCCTAAGTGAGCCGCCGCAGTCGGGCACAGGGAGATGAGCGCTTCCATTGCGCTCATCTCCATAGTCATCTGCCTGTGCTGCGGCAGGTGAGGGAGAGGAGTGTCCCTTCCCCTTCCTCTGATAGGCTGCCGGCCTAGTGCCTGCAGCCTATCAGAGGCCGGCGCAGGCGCGCGATGACGTCATCGCGCCGCCTGAGCCATACAGCGCGGGACACAGGCCGGAAGAGGCCTGCATCGCATCGCTGACATGGAGGTAAGCATAAGTGTTGTTGTTTTTTTTTTACAATAGTTTTACAGGCACATTAGGGGGGCTCTTGTTACACTGTTATAGGGAGGGGGATCTGTGGATGACACTGTTATGGAGGGGGAAATGGGGATGACACTGTCATGGGGTGGATCTGTGGATGACACATATAGCATAAGATGCTATATACGGTATGTGTCATCCACAGATCCCCCCATAGCAGTGTCATCCACAGATCCCCCTCCCTATAAAAGTGTCATCCACAGGCAACTAGGACATGTTGAAATCTGAGTGATTTTTTTTTTTTTTTTTTTTTTTTTTTTAAACCACAGACAGCAGGACTTTTCTTCCCTGTTGTGGTTTTAGGTATTGGGTAAAGTATCGCAGCATTTCTAAGCGTACTTGTGTAAATGTATCATTGTTATAGCTGCCCCCCCAACTTTTGTCCTGGCCCCCAGTGTGCCCCCCCAAAATTTGAAAGCTAGAGACGCCACTGGTGGTAGTCCTGATGACTACCACTCCTAGCATCCACTATGTACTTGCACCACATGCAGTGCCTATGCAAAACTACATAGGCACTGCATGTGGTGCATGTACATAGTGGATGCTATGGGTACTACTCCTACAATAACTCTCCAAATATTTTTTTTTTCATGTAGTCCATAAAATTAGAGAAATATTTTTTTTTTTTCCGAAAATAAAATTCAACAAAAGAATTGCCATGCGAGCACAGCAAGAGAGAACTTGGACACCCAAAAAGGCCAGCCAGACCTGAAATTAATTTCCCAAAAATTCCAAAAGTAATGTCAAGTATTATTTGTGTGGGTTTGTTGTACTATTAACAGTTCAAATCTAGTTAATTTTTTATTTTTTTTCAACAGGTTCATCATCTTCAACTGAGGCCGGGAGCTCTACTCCAAGACTACGTCGTAGACATGATACGGTAAGCAAATTTTTGAAGCATTCAGCATTATAATATTATGACCGCATTGCAATTATTGAATTTTTTTTATTTCACAGTCATCATCTGCGGAGGAGAGGCCTCCCGGCCCAGAGACTGCAGGAGAGGAGGAAGTTGGTGGTGGAGGACAGCAAGCGGTAATTTATTATTATTATTATTATTATTTTTTAAGCTCAAAATTACGATTTGTACGTTTGAATTTTTTTTTATTATTGTTATTTCTATTACAGGCAGCTCGTCCCGATGACTCCAATAGAGGTCATCGAGCCACAGTCAGAGGAAGTCGGGGAGCACGCGGCGGTCGTGTTGGTGTGAGTATTTTCATAATGAGTGTATTTAATTTGAAATCTGTCAAACATGAGGTTCTAATTTTTTTTATTTTTTTTTTCTATTTTTAGGGTTCCAGAGGCTCCACCAGAACGGATAAGGAGGACTTCGGCGGTTTGATTATCGACAATGAACTCCTCATCCAGATGGTGGAGGACCGACCACCATTGTGGGACCACACCGACCGCTGCCACGCAGACCATCATGCTACCCGGCTCCTCTGGCTGGAGATCTGTGAGGCGATAGTGCCAAATTGGGACGACCTCAATGAAAGTCAACGGGAGGAATGCCGTAAGTATACAGTTGTATACTGCTTATGTCTACTTTTTATTCAAAATTGGTTTGGTGTCTGGTTGAAGTTGGTCACCGCTACCTATAGTGAACATCAAATTTTTTTTTTATTGTTGTTGTGGCAGATTCAATCAAATACTAAACCATTTTTGATGTCTGAAATAAAAAAATATATAAATATTAATATTTATTTTTTTCTTTGTTTTTCTTTTGGACAGGGACGACAATCCTGGTGCGGTGGCGGTCAATGAGGGACCGCTATAAGAAGGACTATAACGAGGAGGTCAAGCGCCCGAGTGGGTCTAGAGCAAGCCAAAAGCGTCCGTACCGATATGCGGCCGCATTAGGTTTCCTTCGTAGAACCCTACAGCTGCAAAGGTAAGCTCTAATGTTTATAATAATTATGAATGTTAATCTCCAATCTATGTGTGTGGCCCAGGCAGACTGTCATTTGACACTGTCCGGGACATCCACATATAGTTCTCTATTTTTTCATAAATTATTTTTTTTGTTTCCTTTACAGCACATCGAGCAGTACTCGGGCGCCCGAACCTCCTCGTGAAGTCCTTCCAGAGGCTGGTGCACCAGAGGCGATCCGCGAAGAGCCGCCCACCGCGAGTCCCTCTCGTCCCACTCCAACAGCTGGTCGGGACCTCAATGTTCCCCTACCTGTGCCCTCTAACGACTCAACAATGGCCACAATGGCACCACTTTTTGAGGCATTGATGCATCGCCAGAGGACAGGTAGGAGCCGTCAGGCGGACTACGAGGATCTCACAAGGCTCATTTACGAGTCCTTGATGGGATTCACCAATAGAGTTGCCGCTTTGGAGGACACAGTGCGACGTCTGCAGGAGGGGGCGGTGCTGACATCGCAGTTGGGTCCGGTGTATCACTATTGGTTATCGTTGCTCCCCGTGATGGAACGATTTACGCCCGACCAACTGTTTGAGGCCCGAAGACAGGTGGACAGTATCTTGTGGCAAGTACAGCACCGCCCAACATCCTATCCCCCGTCCATGTCCTATCCCCCATCACAACCTCAACAACCCCCTTCCCAAACTACCTACCCCCCTTTCCAACCTCCTGAGCCCCCATCCCAGCCTCCCCATCCCCATTCCCAATCCACCGAGCACTTTACTCAACACTTTTCTCCTTCTCCTCCTCATTACTTACCTGCAACCAGTTTCAACACTCCCTCTACTCATGCTCGGTCAACTCCTTCTCCTGCTCCCCCCGCCAGATTGCATACTCCCTCTGTGGTACTTGCCCCAACACACACTTATATGTCCACAGGGGCACAGGAACAGGACCGAGGGGGACCAACCAGTGTTCAGCCCTCCACCACCCAACCTTCTACTCCCACAGGTCCAACATATAGGCATTTGTAACCTTTTAAAAAAAAAAAATTATATTTATATTATTTACAAATAATTATATTTTAAAATAAAAGATTTTTGGTTTGAAATTTTTTATTTGTTTTGTATTTTTTTTTTAAAGTGTTTACACAAGTCTGTGTCGCTCCTCTAGCGTGGGGAGATTTAACAAGACTCTCCATAACAGGCCTGACAAAATCTCCCAGCTCCAGTGGAGCGACACAAGTCTGTGTTGCTTTTCTAGCATGGGGAGATTTAACAAGACTCTCCATAACAGGCCTGACAAAATCTCCCAGCTCCAGTGGAGCGACACAAGTCTGTGTCGCTCCTCTAGTATGGGGAGATTGAACCAGAGTCTCCATAACAGGCCTGACATAATATACCAGCGCTAGCGTAGCTACGCAAGAATGTGTCGCTCCTCTAGCATGGGGACACAAATCTAGTCAAAAAAATTACAAGTACGTTGAAAAATTATATTTATTGATCAAAAAATCCAATCTACAACAATACAACACACAGTAACTACCAACAAACAGGCAAACAAACAAATTAACGGTTCTTTGAAAATTAATCACAAAATGTTTATACAAATCAGTCCTGCCAGTCCACCCTTCCTGCATCAGAGCAGAAATAATCCGCAAAACAGTCTCTCATCCGTGAAACCGCTACACTTGACCGAGGTCCAAAACTTTGAATGCTTGCCATCTCGCTGTCCTCCGGTATCTGTTCCAAATTGAGTGGTTCTTTTTTAAGGAGGTAGTTGTGTAACACAACAGCAGACTTTACAACCTCGTCGACCGATTCAACCTTCATATGAATTGGTTTAGTGAAAATTCCAAATGTGCAATTCCAAATGGACATTCAATCATTCTTCGAGCCCCGGTCAAGCGGTAGTTAAATGTGCGTTTTTTTAAATCTAATCCACGGCTACGTCAACGGGAACAAAACGATATTGGGCATCTGCGATGGACATTAGGATTATCGAGAAATATTTCTTGTAGTTGTAAAACTCTGATCCGGTTCCTTGGGGCTTGATAATACGAATAGGTTTCCCGTCTACCGCACCGATGCAGTTGGGAAACTGACAAACGTCCCAAAATTTTTCAGCTATTTCTGTCCAATGCTGTCGAGTTGGATGTGGAATAAATTCATCATGCAGTTGTTCCCACAAAACACGGCATGTCTCCTTCACAATTATGGAAACAGTTGATATCCCAAGGCGAAATTGAAAATGGAGTGAGCTGAAACTTTCTCCACTTGCCAGAAACCTAACAAAAAAAATAAAAATAGGGTAATCATATAAAAAAAAAATAAAAAAAAAAATCAAGAAAAATAATATACAAGGTACATCAATCGGACACAATTCTTTGGGACCTTATTTTCATTCTTTTGTTTGATCAAGATTTTTTATGCGGCCAATATACATTTTTTTGAAAATGCAACGATAAAGGTTTGCTCTCCATGGCGACCAATATTGATCACAGTTCATTCAACATCGTTAATGACCATTTTATGGATGAAAACATTAGCATACAAGATGTAGAAGTCAAAATAATAATGCTGAGCATCATTTGTGGCCACAATTATGCACTTTGTACAGTGATGCCAGAATAACTGAGCAAATTTTGGTTCACAAACATTTATGGTGTCACACTAAAACCTAAAATATCACCCGTACAAAATTTATACACAAAATAAATGTAACAATATACCGTATTTTTCGCCCTATAAGACGCACCTAGGTTTTTGAGGAGGAAAAAAAAAAATATATATATTTTGAACCAATAGGTGTGCTTTTGGTGGGTTTTGAACTAATTGTGGTCTGTGGATGGCGCACTGTTATGGGGGATTTGTGGATGGCGAACTATTATGGGGGATCTGTGGGTGACGCACTGTTATGGGGGATCTGTGGGTGACACTTATTGGGGTCTCTGGATGGCACTGTTATGGGAATCTGTGTATGACAGTTATGGGGGGGGGGAAATCTGTGGATGACACATATAGCATCTTATGCTATGTGTCATCCACAGATCCCCTCCATAACAGTGTCCCTGTAGTGAATGATCCTCAATACAGGGGGTGGGGGTCGCATCTGCTTTTATAATGACAGCGGGGCCCGTGCAGTGACTGTATTCTACTACACGGGCCTCGCTCACTGTATAATCGTATCTGTAATAGTTAATTATGTATATAATCGCATAATTACTTACAACTACAAGCGCTCAGTAGGTAGCAGAGAGGAGGGAGGAGGCAGGCCGGGAGGACGGGGCGCTGGCAGCGTTAGTCACTACGTCATGCGCCCACGCCGCCTGCTTCATTCAAAAAGTGGGCGGCGCAGGCGCGTGACGTAGTGACCCGAGGCCCGTGTAGTAGAATACAGTCACTGCACGGGCCCCGCTGTCATTATAAAAGCAGATGCCGGCCCCCAGCCCCTCCTCCCTCACAGCTGATACACCCGCCGCGCAGCATCGCAGCTGGTGTATCATTGAAAATTCAGCAAAATCAGCAGCATTCGCCCCATAAGAAAAATACGGTATAAAAAGTATTACACTGTTATTTACCTTATGGTCAGCAATAGGTGTTCTGCTGGGGAAACACAGCGGCGGAAAGTGGTGTCTTGTCTTTGAATGTGAGGTTATACATGTTGTAAGAGATCGTCAAAACTTTCTACGGTCATCCGTAAGTAATTAAAAAAATAAATAAATCAGGATAATCCCTCAATTCAGGAAACAGTGTTTCAAAAACTCCCCTTCTTATTTTTGCAGAGGTTATTGGATGCACCCAATAGCAACGCTTACAACACAGTCTGACTCGAAGACGTCTTCTCCAGCGTGAAACCAGAATTAGAGCCTGAAATCCAAAACAAATATGGTCCGGCATCATCTTTGCAATCTGCAGAGGGAGCTTCTGAGTGGTAAGCGACCTTCGGTTGTCTTTTATAACCACTGTAGTATTTGCTTAACAGATTGCATCTTTTTCATCTCTAAAATTTGAATACCGGATCCGTCTTTCCGTTTAAAAGCGGAAGAAAACGGAATAGACGGATCCGCTATTACGACAGATCTGGCAGACTGATCCATCAAAGACTGTCTACAGTATGAAATGGATTGACTGATCCGGCTTGAATTTCACTCGACGGAACGACGGAAACGTTGCATGAAAAATGTCCGGTAATGTTTGTTTTGCCTGATCCGGCAGGCAATTCCGGCGATGGAACTGCTTGCCAGATCACTCTGTCGCAAGTGTGAAAGTAGCCTTATCTTGGATGACATTTTGGGGCTTTGGAACCAATTACTATAATGGTTTCAACATACAATGGTCGTCCTGGAACCAATTAATATTGTAACTTGAGGGACCATTTTTATATGTATAGCACACTGGTAGGGTTGAGCGAACCCGAACTGTAAAGTTCGGGTTCGTACCGAACTTTAGGATTTTTGGACCCCGGACCCGAACTTTTCAGTAAAAGTTCGGGTTTGGTGTTCGGCGAGTTAATGGCGCTTTTTGAAAGGCTGCAGAGCAGCCAATCAACAAGCGTTTAACTTGTGTGCCGTTAGAAACCATCACAGCCATGCCTACTAATGGCACGGCAGTGATTGACCAGTGCAGCATGTGACCCAGCCTCTATATAAGCTGGAGTCACGTAGCGGGGCACGTCACTCTGCTCTTATTAGTGTAGGGATAGGATGCTGTGCTGTGAGGGAGAGAATAGGAAAGAATCTTTTATCAGAAGTTCTTGTTAACTCAGCGATCTACAGCGATTTTGTTTTGTAGGTGCAGTGCACAATTTTTTTACCCTGCCCTGAGCCCAGTGACACAGAAAAATAACTTTTATCCGTCTGTTAGTTAGGTGGGTGTTGGCAGACATTTTATGCAAGACCCTACATCTGTGGCCTTTGCTGCATTTGTCACAGTGAAATACAAGCTTGAAATATTGCAATTATATTTTCGGTTTTAAATGGAAAACACCAATTTTTTGCAATACCCTACATCTGCAGCCTTTGCTGCATTTCTGACAGTCCAATACAAGCGTGATATCTGGTATTAAAAAAAACACCCATTTTGGGCAAGATAATATATTTGTGGCCTTTGTTGCATTTGTGACAGTCAAATACAAAGTTTAAATACTGCAGTTATATTCTTGGTTTAAAAAAAACACAAATTTTTTGCAAGACCCTACATCTGGGGCCTTTGCTGCATTTGTCACAGTCAAATACAACCAGTCAATACTGCAGTTACATTGTTGGTCGACAAATTAAAAATTTTTGGGACTGTGTAGTAATTGTATAAAATTCACCTGTCACACTGTTGTGTGACCTCAAGAAATTTTTCCTCTTTATGACACCGGCACCGCCTTACTCTCAGTGAACTTAATTGTTGACTATTGGCGGTTACATTGTCGCCTGACAAAAAACATCTGTTAGTTTGGTGGGTGAACGCAAAGAATGAGGAGAGCGTCAGATAAGGGACGTGGCCCCAGTCATGGTGCTGCTGGTGGAGCTCCTGTTGCAGGGAGAGGACGTGGTCGATCTGTGCCATCTACGCGCACAAGTGAAACACCTTCCCCAGGTGCGAGTAGGCGACAGAACCTTGAGCGTTATTCGGTAGGGCCGAAAGCTTGCTGCTTTTCCAAGGCTGCTATTCCAAGTGCTAATTTACAAGTGCATTGGAGATATTCAGGAGACTAACTTAGTCTGACTCAGAGTTTTTCCACTGTAGCAGAACTTCAGTGGTGTTTCTGGTGGATACTCAGACACTGTTTCAAAAAGAGGTAAGGAATTTGTTAGACACAGTATCACTATTGTCTGATTGCAAATGAGCATAGGCGAGTAAGGTGTTAATTTGCTGTTGGGGGAGGAGCCTTTGTGGGAGTGTGTGTATATATAGCAACATAGTATTAGCTTGCTAATTATAGCTT